>NC_088202.1:34334436-34667480 GCF_037126465.1 Ornithodoros turicata
ACTAAACCCGTGATTACAACAATATGATTTTTTATGACTGTGTGTACTATTTGAACTACCATAGGATACCTGAATGTTTCTTGACCTGTTGTGACTATTTTCTCGTTTGTAGCTACAAATTGATTTTTAGGCATATAACTATTCTTTGCACAACAAAGGGATATTATAAGACCACCTACATAATCTATGACCTGGTTTACAGCTACAAATGATCTTTTTGTGACTATGACTACAGTGTGCAGTAGAACGGAATGCAACAACAGTAACAACTTTATTCTAAGATGATGAATGAGGAGTTTCATATTTCGAGAAAGGTCAAAAGATCTTTGATCGCAGAGCGTTGGTGGGCTGGATCCGGCCAGGAATAGCACGAGACTATCCTGCACGATTTATGACATGTTATGACTGTTCCATGTTCGCGGCTTCAAATGAACTTTGGGTTGAGCGATGGGGTAGTACAAGGCTACGTTCACAATAACGCATGCTATGTTAGGATTCAAGAACTGGACTCACGTCATTTTAACACAGAAGGCCTGTGACGCGAAAAGAGATCAATGAAGCGATAGATTATATGGAAACATGAAGAGGATTATAAAGAACTGATTACCAGGATGTCGTACTGCGATGCGCATCTCATTGCTGACCAACTTACATTTAGAAAGAGGCGAGAAAAATAAGGGGGCTGTTCGATGAATGTCTTATTTCAATTCTTCTTGTTCCTAGGAAACTCGAATGTATTGTTGTGCTTGTCTATTTGTATGTTCCAGCTCCAAAGCAACTACTTTCCAGGTAGTTCGCGTTAGTTATAGATAGTCTCAAACTATCTCATAGTGGTGCACGTAGTAGTCAAAGTCAAAAACTTCATTTATAGGCGTAAACAAGGAAGTACTGATCACATGTTTTATATTATGCAGGTAGTCCCATACTACCCCACCACAGTGCATTGAGTAATCCTAGTCATAGAAAGTCAAATTATAGCGGCAAAGAAGGAAATAGTCGATACAGTCCATAAATCATGCAGGTAGTCGCATGACATCTGATTGTAGTGCATAGAGCAGTAGCATAGCAGTGCGTGGCAGCAGTCACAAAAGTCAATTTATAGTTATAAACAAGAAAATAGTCAACAGCCCATACACCATATAGGTAGTCCCATACGATCCCATGGCAGTGCATAGGGCAGGCAGAGTCACAAAAAAGTCAATTTATGGGTGTAAACGAGGAAGTAGCCAAAACAGGTCGTAAATCGTGCAGGCAGTCCTATACCATGGAATAGTAGTGATCGGAGTAGCCATAGTCATAAAAAGTCAATTTATATTTATAAACAAGGAAATAGCCAAAACAGGTCATAAATCATGCACGTAGTATCATAATATCACATAGAAGTGCATTGAACAGTGATAGGCACAAAAAGGTAAATTTGTACCCATAAACAAGGAAATAGTCATATCAGGTCATAAATTATGTATGTAGTCCACACCATTCCCACAGTAGCGCATAGAGTAGGTATAGTCATAAAAAGTCAATTTATAGCCATAAACAAGGAAATAGCCATATCAGGTCATTAAATTCAGGTAGTCCTATACCATACCATAGTAGTGCATATAGTAGGCATAGTCACAAAAGTCATTTTATAGCCATAAACAGGAAAATAGTCATATAAGGTCTTAAAGCATGTAGGTAGTCCCATACCATGCCATAGCAACGCATAGAGTAGGTATAGTCATAAAAAGTCAATTTATAGCCATGAACAAGGAAATAGCCATATCAGGTCATAGACCATGCAGGTAGTCCCATACCATACCATAGTAGTGCATAGAGTAGGCATAGTCATAAAAATAAATTTATTCCTGTAAACAAGGAAATAGTCGTGTCAGGTCATAAATCATGAAGGTAGTCCCATACCATCCCATAGTAGCGCATAGAGTAGGTATGGTCATAAAAGGTCAATTTATAGCCATAAACAAGGAAATAGTCATGCCAGGTCGTAAACCATGCAGGTAGTCCCATGCTATCCCATGGTAGTGCATAGAGTAGGCATATTCACAAAAGGTCAATTTATGGCTGTAAACGAGGAAATAGTCAAAACAGGTCATAAATCGTGCAGGCAGTCCCATCCAACCCCATAGTAGTGCATAGAGTAGGCATAATCATAAGAATCAATTTATACACGTAAACAAGGAAATAGTCATAATAGGTCATAAATCATGCAGGAAGTCCCATACTATCACATAGGAGTGCATTGAACAGTGATAGTCACAAAAGGGTCACCATATAGCCATAAACAAGGAAATAGTCATACCACTTCATAAACCATGCAGGGAGTCCCAACTATCCCATGGTAGTGCATAGAGTAGGCATATTCACAAAAAGGTCAATTTATGGCTGTAAAGGACGAAATAGTCAAAACGTGTCATAAATCGTGCAGGTAGTCCTATACCATCCCATAGTAGTCATAAAAAGTCAATTTGTACATGTAAACAAGGAAATACCCATAACAAGTCATAAATTAAGCAGGGAGTCCCATACTATCACATAGTACTGCACTGAGCAGGGATAGTCACAAAAGTCAGTGTATGGCGGTAAACGAGGAAATAGTCAAAATAGGTCATAAATCACACAGGTGGTCCCGCACAGTCGCGTTGTAATGAAAAGAGTAGTGAAAAGATTACCCGAGAATTTAAGATTAAATTCCACGCCATAAGGATTAAAATTGGTAGCACCAGGATTAAATTTAACAGAACAAGGATTAAATCCCACGGTATAAGGATTAAAAGTGGCGGCATCAGGATTAAATCCAGCGAAACAAGGATTAAAAGTGGCAGCATGAGGATTAAATTCCACGGTATAATTATTAAATTCCGCGGTATAAGGATTAAATACGACGGGAAAAACCTGTACTTCTGAACAAGTCATAACGCTCTGAGGATCAGTGCCTACATAATCAGTGTTTCCAGTACAAATGTTACTAGGAATAATCACAGTGTACACAAAGAGAATTCTACAGTGAAGATTTCTCCTCTGTTACATGCACAAGTGTTAATAAAAAACACTAACCTTAAGCTTCTACATGCAAACCTTTCTCATGGCTGATCCCTGTACGAACATTCACTACTTTTCGGCACACCTCTCAAAAATGAACATAAATACTTACTTGCCTTGAGCGTGTCAACAACGTACTTGACGCAACTGATGCGGTCAGCACAAATGTAATTGCATAACATTTTTGAAATGACCGCCTTGTCTCTTCGTTTTAGTCGATATGGACTGAGAGATCTTTGAACGTCAAATTTCGTAAATTCCGTTAACAATGCTACGGTGCATTTGACTTTCCACTCGCAAGCGTTCATCAGACAAACAGGTAACCGATACGTTACGGTCGTTATGGTGGCTATCACTTATCACCGACCTGACGAGAGAGGGGACGGTTGGCGACGCACGAAAGAGCGAGAGCAAGCGAATACATGAAAAAAAAGCAAAAAAAAAACCTGAGACATATGGGCTTACGCGGCAAAAATAGGCAGCACATGAGTTTCGGTGGACAACTTCCCTCTCATGAAGCATTCCCAAGCAGCACAATGTACTGAAAGTCGAGTGCAATAGGGGTGGACGGGTATGTGGAAGACCTTGAACGAACTGTTGAAACTAAAGAACATTGATAAGACACATACCGTCCACCCCTATTGCACTCGACTTTCGGTACATTGTGCTGCTTGGGTTAGACCTTAATTCGTGCCGAGTATTAGGTGTAAAATGACACATACAGCCTCTTATCGCCTACAAAGTGACGGGAAAAAACGCTTGAAATAGGCGTTTCTTCATCGCAAGCGGTACAATAGGCGTATTTGGATTTAGAGTGTAGTCTTACTAGTGCATCGCCAATGGTCAGCCTCCCCTCCTGTGGAGCTAAAACAGTACAGTAGTAAAACAGTAGCTCCTTGGCTATGATGGACATTCACTACACTAGGACTACAATCTTCATCCCTTATAAAAAAAGTTTCAAAATTCTATAGGAATTGTGTAGAAAAATGTAGACAGGGCAGGTTCAAAAGCTATAGGAATTCTATACAGTCTTTATCTAATCCTAACCCATTTCCAATGAATATTTGGTAAACAGTTTCTATAGAAACTGTATACAGGAAAATAGGTACAAGTCGTATACAATATGAATAGAATCTCCTTTCCTTTTCAATACAGCTTACAGCTTCAATAACTCGTTGGCTACGCATGGTTTGCGCCTAGCTGATGCAGTAGCTCGATAATCTTCTTTTGTGCTTCAAAAACCAAGGATTCAATCGCGACAGCAGAGAGGTGCTTCCCCACTCCAAACCGCAAAAAAAAAAAAACACTTGCTGTGATGTGTTTGCAGAGGAACACATACTTGTACAGCACGCAACGAAATGGCGGGGGGGGGGGGTGATGTAGGGGAAGGTGCGGTCAGCCTGCTCTGAAGTGGCCGCTCGGTGCACCCAGAGGAGGAAGAAGGGGGAGGGTAAAAGAGGGAGGGAGATATGATTGTAGCACAGGAGAGGGAGGGGCGTGCTAACCCTCTTGCTCTGGGATTTGGGTAGTCCAAGACCCGCTACCCACCACAGAAAACATGCGAGCATCCCTCAGAAGTCTTGTATTGCCAACTGTAGGATGGGACAAGCGTAAGCTTGCCCATATCACGCTTCAAAAATAAAGCGCCACCTGCGGCAAAGCAAGCGCCACCTTTTTAGAAAAGCAAGCGCTACCTGTGGCACGCAATGGATCTGTGTGAAGAAGTCTTCATTGGGAAGCTCCCTGTACCACGGTAACCGCCAGGATTATTGGCGAAGTTACCCCATCCAACCCAACGAAATGGGGGTGGAGTGATGTAGGGTGAAGGTGCGGTCAGCCTGCTCTGAAGTGGCGACTCGGTGCACCCAGGGGAGGGAGAAGGGGGAGGGTGAAAGAGGGAGGGGAGAGATGATGGTGGCACAGGAGAGGGAGGGGCGTGCTAACCCTCTTGCTCTGGGATTTAGGTAGTCCAAGAGGACTACCCACCACAGAAAACATGCGAGCATCCCTCAGAAGTCTTCATTGGGAAGCTCCCTGTACCACGGTAATCGCCAGGATTATTGGCGAAGTTACCCCATGAATCTGAGCCAACGAAATGGCTTGGCCACATGTGGAGCAGTCTTCGCTTGAGATGTAACCTCACGGGTGAGGAGAGCAAGCATAGATTGTTATTTCGGTAGCGAATAACAGCTACTGAAAATATTTTCTCCACCTGGTTAATATATTACTGCATTAAGGACTGTGTTTACTATTTCAATTACTCTGGAACTAATCTCCACACCAAATTAATGTGGTGCAGCACGTTGCGCATTCATGGTGCCCTTTATTATACGATTAGCTACCGCGATCAGTGCCCTACACTTGGTTTAAACGGGGTATAGTGTGTCGAAATAGGTACAAAAATGGTACTTCAGCCCTGGTTTACATTTTTTATACATCTACCTTTTCCTCTGACAGTGTATAGAAGCAGCAGTGTGTCGAGTAGTAAACAGTAAATGTTCGCGTTGCCTGAGCTGGTAAGTCACAATATTCCTATTAGCATTTGTATCCATGTTCATACATGCACACATCATATGTATTAGTTGTTCTTCAAATGTACATTAAAAAGCAAGTACCACATGTCCGTAAATAGGCACTTCCGTACCTAGTATAAGCTCTATACAGACTGTATAGAAAGTCTATACATTCTAGTTCCTGAATCCTGTACAGAAAGTGTATAGAATTTACCAGTTAAAAAACCTATACAGCTCCTCTCTATTTCCTATGCACAAGATTGACACTAGACACGATAGACAGATTCTCTATAGGTCCTGTATAGAAACTAGAAAATCATTTTCATAAGGGATCGACGGCTGAACGACAGCGTCAGGCTCTGCGTCCACGTTTGTTGTGCCCCAGCACAACAGGGAAGGCATGACACGGCTATCTCATAAAGCATCCTCGACGGCTGGGGGATTAGTCGTTGTCTAGCTCGCTATGGAATATTAGACCGCATGCGAGCCACCTTCGCAATGGATTATCTACAGTGATTCAAAAGCTGGTCTCCTGGCCATACTGCGTCTTTCTTGACAAACGGGTGTCTCGCCAACATCGTACACCAGAGATCCTCGTCACTTACCAGGAATCTACAACAGCAAGTTATAATATCATACTGCAGTGGATTCCGGGGTATGCAGGCATTCGTGGCAAGGAAGCTGCATATGAGGCAGCTGACATAGCGCATGTGTCCTCAGCGCAATATATTGTGCCATACTCAAAGGCAGATGCGACACACCTGTTGAGATCCGTCACACGAACAATCCTCAGGCAACGGTGGCTAGATGGTCAAGCTCAACGTGTTCCCTCCTTGTCTGCTCGTCTTCTTCGCCGAATAGGTCCTAAGTTCATGTTCAGTGTCCCACAGAGGCTTACTCGCCCAGTGCAGTCAGTTCTTCACCGATTTCGATTAAACGCCCCGTCAGTTTCGGGCGTCAGTTTCTTCACAAATTCGGATGGCCAACTCTGCGAACTGCCTAACGTGCGCCGTTACGGAGGACACTGAACACATCCTTATCCATTGTAATAGATATGCCACCCAACGTTCACCATTGAAGGCCGCTCTCGACGGACTGGACGGTAGCACTTTTTAACATTGCAAAGGTATTAGGTGTCTGGCCCTCAAGCAAAAGGGATGCAGACCTTCGTTGGTAGATGGGCAGGTTGATACATGATCCTTCGATGCAGAGAAACAGGAACAAAGACAAACACGAGTGACACGCTACGTAAGAGACGTAGCAGCAAGTTTATTTATTTCGAATACTGTTAGTCCGAAGTGGGACCGTTACAGGGGGGTTCAACACTACCACAATCACCAATCATAACACTAATCATAAACAAAAGAACTAACAAACCAAATAATCTCATCGGGGAACCACAATACATAGTAGCGCTAACATTAGCATAACATTATATTAAATCAGTATTGCTCAGGGCTCCAATGAAGGCAGATTCATTTTGCACAGATATTATATGTTCAGGTAATGCATTCCAGATTGTGATTGTGTGTGGGAAATATGAATATTTGAACAAGTCTACCCTTGCTTCGTATGGTTTCACAGCCTTACTATGTCGTGCACGTAAGGACCGCGATGACAAAGATTCTAAGTATATCTGGCTATTGAGCTTTAGTTTATTATGATATAGCAGAAAGAAGAACTTTAATTTAGCTAACCTACGTCTGCTTTTTAGGCTTTCTAATTGCAAGGCTTCTAACATATTAGATACAGAGTCAGTTCGCCTAAAGTTGGACATTATAAATCGGGCAGCCAACCTTTGAACTTTTTCTATTTGGGCCGTAAGATTCTTTTTGTATGGGCCCCATACTATACTACCATATTCCAACAGAGGACGAATCAGTGTTTTGTATGCAGTCAGTTTCACATCTCTCGAACTGTACTTCAGTTTTCTTTTGAGTAACCAAAGACGGTTCCTAGCCTTCAAACATATTTCACTGACATGTTTGTCCCACTGTAAATTACATGCCACATTAATACCCAAATATTTAAATGAGTCAACTCTAATTAATTTATGCCCCTGGATACAATATTCAAACTCTGCTGTAGATTTTTTGTTTGTTAGCTGAGAGAAAACAGTTTTCCGACAGTTAATATGCATTCCCCAGTCGCCACACCATATCGATATATTCTCTAAACATCCAGCAAGCAATTTTTGATCAGCAACGTTTCTGATAGGGCAATATATTAAACAATCATCTGCGAATAATCTAATAGTAACAGGACCATTAACACAAGATTCAATATCATTAATATAAATTAAAAATAAGAGAGGACCCAAAACTGATCCCTGGGGGACTCCTGATTTGACTTGCACATCATCAGATAAACCTGTCTGCAGATTTACATGTTGCGTTCTTCGTGACGCTGTTAGCCAGTGAATTATGCGCGGATTTATTCCAGTACGTATCAGTTTCTGAATCAGTTTTTGATGTGGTATTTTATCAAATGCTTTGCAGAAATCAAGGCATATTACATCGACCTGAAGCCCCTGGTTGATAGCGCTAGTAAAGTCATGAATAGCTTCGATTAGCTGTGTGGTTGTGGACACTCCCTTCCTGAAGTCGTGTTGGTTCATGCAAAAGAATCCTATGCCTTCAAGGTAGTCAGTTCTATAATTGCTAATTATGTGCTCAAGTAGCTTACATGATTGACTCGTCAGTGACATAGGTCTGTAGTTTCTTATGTCTTCCATGTCCCCAGATTTATGTACAGGAATTACTTTTGCTCTCCTCCAGTCATCTGGTAAATTACACTCCGAAAGTGATTTTTCATATATGGCAAAAAGGAAATAGGAGTTGATATCGGCATACCTACGCAAGAATTCATTTGGTACTGAATCCGGTCCAGATGACTTCTTAACATCTAATTTCAGGAGTAAGTTCAAAATACCTTCCCCAGACAAGCCAACTTCACTCCCTCTATTATCTACTGCTAATGTGGACAATTCTTCTTGATGTATTTCGAAGACCGATTCGAAGTATAGATTAAAAGCATTAGCAACTTGCGACGGCTCCGATATCAACTTGCCATTATGACGTATTTTCTCAATTGACTTATTTGATTCTTTAAAGAAATTCCAAAATTTTCGTGGGTTTGTCCTCATAAAAGTTTCCAAAGTAGTTGAACAATAACTACGCTTTGCTTCCTGTAACTTCGTCTTCAATACTGCCTTGTTGGCATTAAATGCAGCAGTGTGACCAGCGTGGCGTTGGCGCTTAAGTCGTCTTTTTAAGTGAATTATTTCACGAGTCACCCAGGAATTCCATTTTCGAATTATTTTAGTCCTGCTTGGGATATACTTTTCTAGGCAATAAGACACAGCATTTTTAAATAAAAGCCATACATCATTCACATGAAGGGCATTCATACAAGCATACAATTCCTGAAGGACATTTTCTAAATACAATAGCACACAATTGTCATTTGCATCCTTATAGCTTTTCACTAGTCTTTTAACAACCGGTTTTTTGCTAAGTGTTAAACTCTCCAAGTACTTAAGAAGGACCATTTTGTGGTCAGACAGGCCATCCTGCACAGTAACTTCTATGTTCCCAAGTGAAGCTGATACCAATACAAGGTCTAGTACTGAGACCGCAGTTCCATATCTCGTTGGCTCATTAACCTTTTGATCGAGGTTATACTGAAATGCTATTTGTAATAATACATCCGACTCGTGTCTTTCTGGTCCGCTGGTTTCGAGCGTACCCCAATTGATATGCGTTAAGTTGAAATCACCCAACAGCATAATATTTTGTTTAAAATTCACATGCTCCAACATATAATCCTGCACCTTGATTAAAAACTCCTCTGACCTCGGAGGCCTATAAATGACGCCCATGGTAATCATTGATCCACCAATCTTAATTTTGCACCATACTGTTTCTGGGGGAAATGGGACAGGTAACAATGTGCAACACATGGAATTCTTACACACAAGGGCTACTCCACCACCACGAGAGTGTATACGGTCATTACGGTATATTTTGTAATCAGGTGGTATAATTTCCTCATCAGCAATACCTTCATGGAGCCAGGTTTCTGTCAAAGCTACAATTTGTGGACTATATGAAAGTAATATATGTTCAAACAAGGTTACCTTATTTACAATGCTTATAAGAGAAGCTACAAAGTTTATAAGAGCCGTAGCGTGTCTCTCGTGTTTGCCATTGTTCCTGTTTCGCTGCATCGAAGGATGCAGATGTGACTGCGCTTGTGAATATTATTGTATAGTGTTCGTTGGAATCCGTGTATTAGGTTATGTGCACTGTCGGTGTGTGATGTTGTGATTGTTGCCGCTGTATCGTATCTTTGTTGTTGCCGTTGATGTTGCGCACGCGTTATCGAGGGAGGGGGTGGGATATGTTTATTATATTAAAAAAGAAGGGAAAGGTTAGCCTGCGCTACAGCGACTTCCTATTCCCAGCAAAGAAAGAGAGAAATGAAAGTAAGAGTAAAGCAAACAAAAAGGAAAACAACCACGAAATTGATCACAGTTCACCCAGAAGGCAGCATATCCGCAGGAACTGAACAATTGCCTTTGTCACCTGACTATGTGCGTGTGGTGTGGGGCGTAGCTAGGGAAAGGTCCGAAATCCTGAGGTGAGCGAGGCGCAATCGTAGGAGAAGACGATGTTGGCGGTAACGGGAGCAGTGGAGCAGCGGGTGCGGAATGTCTCATTCAACATGACAGGTGACGAAAGTTGGCCCATCTTAAAGAGCAGCAGTTGAGTCCGCGCCACATTCAGTCGAAGTCTGTGGAGCAAGCACTCTTCCTCCCAGGGGTAGCGGCCTACCAGTGTGTGGGTCATCGTAGGGTCAACCGAGCGCAGCAAAGAGTTCGTCCTGACAGCGTCTTGGAAAAGGGCCTGAGAGCTATTTGTGCAGTATCGGTGAATGGCTAGCCGGCAGACAGACGGGGTAAGCAGGGCAGAAGTGACAGACCTAGCAGC
Organism: Ornithodoros turicata; assembly: GCF_037126465.1. Lineage (NCBI taxonomy): Eukaryota > Metazoa > Arthropoda > Arachnida > Ixodida > Argasidae > Ornithodoros > Ornithodoros turicata. Next base: position 34,344,980 of record NC_088202.1, read on the forward strand.
ACGAGCACACCTGGCCGCAGAATCGGCGAGGGCATTAACTGTCCTTAACTCACGCTACCGCTGCAGCAATATAGTAGTCATCGAAAGAGCAAGAAAGCGGCGGGATTTGAACCAGGCACCTCTGGACTGCCGGCTAATATCTCTGCCATGTTCCTATTCTAAGGCATTGAGGCTTGTGTTGTGTTTATCTGTTCCAGCCTGTCACTTCCCACCGTGTGCGCGTTACCACTGTTCCACTAAACACTTAGTAGGCAGTTGCGTAGTTGATCAGCATTATAACACATTACATATTGCTTTCTTGTGATCAGCATATTATGCAGGGGGTTCTATTGCCCTCCAAATTTGACATACGTTTTCAGAAGAATATGTGCGGACACCTGTTTGAATGTAACGCACACAAACAGCAGATTCCAAACAAACACATGCAGTACGCTTTAGCGCGTGCGCTGTGGAAACGATTGCAGAGTTGTTTGCATCATGAAAAATGCAAAAATGAAAATTGTTGTGCATGACCGACGGGAAACGCGTAAGTATCGCCTCAAGAAGTTTTAGAGAATCGTAAGCGCCCTCCTATTCCGACTCCGTATCGCTGTCAGTCAATCTAATGTCAGCAACGTGTCGTCTGCCACTCCAAAGGAATTTGGCGATTGGCTTAACATGTTCTTGCACACATAACCGTGAAAGTCCTACGTTCTCCTAAAACTTGTTACTGTATCCACCATATGAACTTCATGAGTGCAAAGGGTGCCCTGAAAGCACCGAGTGCTCGCTTATTATAATAACAATAATAATAATAATAATACACTTTATTATTTCATTAGTAACAATCTTTAGGCGGGTCCGCCTAATAATAATAATAATAATAATTGGGAGTAAATTTGCACGTAATTGCGTGTATACACGCTGCACGTGCCGCAAAGTAGAACCGCGGATAGTTTCGAAAACCTTATTTCTCCAGCAATTCCATGCAAAAGTGAAGAAATGACGCGCTCCTACATCGCTTGTCAACACCAGACACAATTATCACCGATGCGAGACTAATCTTATCTCTCACTCAAGACGCAACAACTTTGTTTTCACCAGTGTTGGTGAAAGGCATTTTAACCCCAGTCGAGCGAGCCATATTTTACGCCGTGGGCCCTCCCATGGATACATCACAAGAGGGCACGCCATTAAACATCACTCCAAGAAAATGGTAAAAAGTAGCAATACTAAGTCGCAAGTAATTAGTAAATTGTACAATAATTTGAAAATAGGAGAGCAGTGTGAGAACACAAGTAGAGCGCAATATTAAAAGAAAGCAATTTTCTTTTGTATTCATTTGCTTTATTTTCTTAGTATAGATTACCCGGCAGTGGCGAAGGAGGTGGTGGGTAGAAGAGCCTCAGCCAACCTGGATAGCAACACATCATCCATAAGCTTTCTTTGCCTAGTACAAAGAGGATGCAGCTTCAAGTAGTGTTGCCTATAAGGCCTTTTCGGCATCGGTATTACCAGCCGGGGCTGAAAAGCTTGAGGGCGGACAGGCGAACACGTGCTATACGGTACAGTAGATTTCCAGTGTGCGGTATATTCCTATATGGTCCACCGCAGTCTCACTGATCCTACACACTTTTCGTCTTCCTGGGCTATCTAGGCTGGTCATGTTTTTCGTTGATTAAGACTGTCTTGAATGATAGATTTGTACCGTATGTGAAATCTATCAAATTTGCCAAGTTTATCCTACCTACCCCTGGTCACCGCATTTGTGGGGTACTCAGCCTTGTGCCATGCTTTTTCGGCTTTTCTCCTCGTTCAGCAACTCTACGAAAGCCAGAAAATTAGAAATATTGCTTCTGGCAACGTATGATATATTGGTCATGAGCAGCCAATATTTCCATGGGTAGGATTACGGTTCGCTGTAACAACTACATGTAAGTCGTGCGTAATAGTAACCAGGGGTCAAACTGCGCAGGGCGTGATCACTCCACTTTAATCCTATTTACGCCAAGGGTATAATGAGAACAAGTTAAAGACAAGCACTTCCTGTACATGATGCTGTGAAACAATAATCAAGCAACGTTAAGCACGCATATACTAAAAGAGAAAGCACGGAGCGGAACTGTTTTTCACTACCGCTCGGCTTCTTCTCTGTTCGCTTTCTTTGTGAAGAGACTATCGTCGCCCTCCCTGATATGCTTTAGTTTTTTAATATCTGGTATACTCCAGTATTAAGACAGAAAGGACATTTAAAGACAGGAAACAGCTTCCTAAAGCGGTATAATGGCCGCTTCGCGGATGAATCCTGTAGGTATACAATGTGGGTTCGGCCGGTCGATAACAGCTCCTATATGGAGCACATGAGAGGTAGATAGACGAGGGAGATAAGTGGGTCTTTCAACGAAAACGTGCACAGAGGTGACGACCGAAATGTTATCTCAACTAAACCTCTCCTATACTGCAGCTGGTGAAAATATCCCAAGCAGCACAATGTACCGAAAGTCGAGTGCAATGGGGGTGCACGGGTAGGTGGCAGGCCTTGAATAGACCCATGAAACTAAAGAACATTGATAAGACATATACCGTCCACCCCCGTTGCACTCGACTTTCAGTACACTGTGCTGCTTGTGTATCTCCTGCAGCTGATAGTACAGGGGCCTTTATTTTGTAAACAGGCCAACTTTTTTCCTTTCTGGACTGTGCGCATGCTCTTGCTCCGCATTCTGTATGTGTTTGAAAATAGACCCCGTAATGTTTAAGCTGTGGGGCCATCACAACCGTAATTTTTATGCTGCGGTTCACGGCCGTCCAGGTTCACTGTGGCTATGTACCTTCTATCCACCAATCCTTTCGCAACCGCGAGGAGAGCTGCATTAGTAAATAGAGCAAATGAATACAAAATGAAATTGTTTTCTCTTAATCCTGTGTTGCTCCTCTGTTCTCAAACTGTTGTCGTGCTTTTGTTTATTTTACGAATTACTACTTTTCACTGGGACTTATTACTGTTACATTTTACTATTTACTTGAAATGATGTCTCATGGCATGCCCTTTACACATGCGTCCTTGCGAGAACCAACCGCATAAAATATGGCTCGTTCGATGCCTTGGTGTTAGAATGCCTTTCACCAAAACGAGGGAACAAAGTATAAAGCGTTGCGTCCCGTGTAAGACATGGGGTTAGTTTCACGTCGGCGAACTTGTCTGGTGTTGATAAGCGATAACTGCATGAAGGCGTGATATCTTCATGTTTGCATATGGTTTCCAGGAGAAATAATCTGCACTCGCGGAGGTCCTTTCGCGGATACAACAAGGCGGTATTTGCGCGTTCCCCATCGAACACACAGCCATTTTAATTTTGTCTTTAATACATGAAGCAAAGAATATTGCAATCATTTCCAGAGAGCTCGCGCTAAAGAATATGAATTTTTTTGTTTGGTACCTGGTGTTGTGTGCGTCACAACGAGTGCATGCACACATTCTTCTGGAAAATGTAGGTAACACATGCAAGGCAGCGGCATCCTGCTCTGCCCTGATACAACCCGCAATGATACATGATGCTGGTCACAAGAAAGCGATACAATAGATTCTAATGCTGATCGACTACATCTCTGCCTTGTACGTCACGATGGTAACGCAAGCTAAAACGCGAAAATGTTACTTTGCTCGTTGACGATGATTTTGCGTTTAAATAAACCTAATGTCCCAGGTTTCATTACGACATCGATTACATTTAGGGTCTGACGTTTTCAGGTTGAACCCGATTCCGCCTGATAAGTCTGCTCCGAGTGAGTTTCAGACCAATTCGGATTAAACCCGATTTCACTTCGAATTCTGGTCAGGTATGACGTATTCGACTTAGTAGTGATCTGTGCACATTTCTGGTGAAAATAATATTCGAATGCCAGAATAAACTATGTGAAACACATGCAATATTACAATATGCGGTATTTTGTTACTATAATTCGCGGGAAATGCATGTTTCCCCAATATGTGCCCCTCTGAACTACGGGCTGTTTCCTGGGCAGAAAAAAAAAAAGTGTCGTTAACATCCCATTGTACTCGTACGAATAGCACCAGATCTCACCTCACATTTCAGATTGGAAAATATTTTCCTTCGATTCTCCTCCCCCACCTCCGAAATCTGGAACGGCATTTAAGCAGAAAAAGGGAGACACTAATTATATTCAAGTGTCACAGGGATCCTAAAGGGCAGCAAGGAGTCGCTGCGAACGGTATCTGCGACTCTGTAAATCCCCATTGCGCAGCCACGACAACATTCACTCTACGTATAGAGGTACTGTGCTGCAAAACTGCTTGATTCTTCACGCTAATTGAAGGGGTTTGCTCGTACGTTCGCACGAACAAACAACGAAAACATGAAGAAAGTGAAAATAAATAGACCGCGTTCGGCAACCTGTGTAACGCCCAGAAGAAGAACAGTCTTTGCTCGAAATATCGGCGGCTCTTGTCCTGAGGGAATTCCCTTCATACTTCCTTACCGGTTCGCTGGATTTCTACCCGTCTGTGTAAGCTTAGGTAATTCTGTGTCGCCAGAAATGCTTCACCTGCGGCAGAGCACCTTAAATCAAAGTCGATTGTACGTTTGGAGTGCAATGAATGACTATAGCTATCTCATTGTGTTCCCGGTATATTTTCATATTGCTGTTCCAAAAGACACGACGCATTGTTTATCTGATCCGAACAATAGGGTGTCCCACAAAATGTGCCATTGAATTAGTATAAGAAAAACTACGCCACCTAGAATCACGCGGTCTACGGTATTTGTTCTTACTAGGTTTTTGCCACTTCCTGATGTGAATGTCACCTAACTTAAGTTTTATTGCGTCAGTTTTTACCAACCGGCCTCCAAAATTTGCCAAGCAAAGGTTGCTTTTTTGCCCCACGAATGTGAAGCGCGTGCCGAACTTACTCAAGCTCATGATAACTGACACGGATATGAGGAGCTATCCAGTCGGAAAAATAGCCGAACATCATGCTTTTCGTAGCGCCCAGAGCTTTGCGCTCGACGATGTTTCGCGCTAAACGACATGGTTGCTAAACTCAGTCCCCACAGACATAGTTGAAAGAAAGAAGACAGGTATGGCTTATCGCATCCGACTTCCGCTTGGGGAGGGGGGGATCTATTTATTTTCGCAAGAAAAGTCAGCCGGAAAGGATGGCACGCTATTCCTTGGTAAATAACTCCTTGGTGTGTAGTCAAGTTCCTGGGGTAGTCAGAGTCGGGAGATGTGGGGTTAGAGGTCAGATGTCTTCCGCCGTCTCACCTACGTTGTCAGAGCCAGCTGAGGAGACCGGTATCCCGCAAGTAGTGGAGAAGCGCTGCGGTTACACCACCGCTGCGTGTGCCAAGTAATGTTGCAAGAGAGATTTTGGAGTATGCGAGGCAGGCCAGGCGAGACTTGAGTGTGTCACGGAAGGACTTCAAACGGCGTCAGTCGAGAAGAAGGTGTCGAATGTCTGCCTCAACGCTGGGATCATATCTACTCACTCACAATTTCAAGTACTGTCACTTTTTCTACTATCCGTCTGTGGGTTATGTTTAGGAACCTTCTTTCGACTGACAAGGAGGGCGCTGTAAAAGTGATCGAGCTGTAGGCTGTGGGCGCTCCGAAAAGCATGATGTTCGGCTATTTTTTTCGATCGGATAGCTCCTCATTATCCCTGTTAAATATCACGAACTTCAGCAAATTCGGCACGCGCTTCACATTGGTGGACTTATAAAGCGACTTTACTTGCCAAATTTTCAAGTTCAGTTGGTAAAAACTACCATAATAAAGCTTAAGTGAGATGACATTCACATCAGGAGTTTGCAAAAACCTAGTAAGAGCAAATGCCGCTGACCGTGTGATTCTACGTGGCGTAGTTTTTTAAAATTATAATTGAATGACTCGCTTTCTGGAACACCCTGTACTAATCACACCGTCACATTTGTTTTAAAACTGATTGTGTGACAGAAACTAGCATCGTGGCCAATATTATGCAGTATATGTTATACATACGCGTACCTGTTCGTGTTTTGCAAATATGCACACAAAAGTTAGAAAATGTGCAGAATAACACAAATTATATTGCTGTACTTTTCAGTTGCGCTTAGCTTATGAAAGTAAGTGAAATTGAGGAAGATTGTCACATCAGTCTGCCTGATTAACAAGTAAGCAACAGGAATAACAGGAAGAAATTCTGTTTTTTCTATAATCAAGCTCAAACTCAAATTCTCTTTCATCGTTAACTAATTTTTTCTCTGGGTGTTCCACGTCTTCCATAGCGGTAGCGGGGAATGAGTCCGCCGCAACCTGTATTAGTAGCGGAAATACTTTTTCCGTTGCCAGTTTAAAATGTAACGCGATCGCTACTCATCTGCTGAAAAAGAATTAGCGAATACGGAAGCGGCGCTACTAGTAGCGCCGCTACGTACAACACTGGTTGTGGGTGTCCTTGGCGCATTTTACGAGACCACGCCTCCAATAAAACAACAGCCAGTTACTTGAGTACACTTTAAGCTTTCAAACTTGTCGACTTTATAGCCTATTTCACAACAACTGTGCAAAATTGCGATTCCTTGTAGGGGTCTCAAACTTTGCACGAACGAGGTGTTTCGAATACATGGCTCATATGACGCTGGTGGGCTCTACCCCAACGCTTCAGTGCAACAAATGAAGCCTTCTTTACATTTTGAAAATTTGAGACCTAAATGGAAGAATGAAATCCCAATATTCACCCAAAGAAATTGCAGTAAAAGCTTCGCCGTGGCACAGGATCACCTATCACCTATCCCACTGATTGATCGCCATAGGCTTGCCGAATCATCTCAAACGTCTTGGTTGCAGATTTATCAAGTTTGACACAAGACTTGACGTTTGTTCGCCGCTCATGTTTGATGTTCATGACGAAATCGCAGAGGGGTTCCTGTCTGTGACCAGAAAATTGGTAATAACTGTGGTCTCAGGTAGATTGGGAGACATTCAGATGGGGCCATCGCACCGTCGTGCTGCCCTCTATCAGTCAGCAATAAAATAAGTCCGCGAACGTTCTGATCAACCCTCGTATTATTTCACATAAAGGAGATGTCGCCACCAGACGATGTGATAGGCGGCACACATAAACCCGAATCGAACGGGCAACCACACTTTTTTGATCATTTCGGTTCCGGTTCGGCTCCACGATGGCACTAATAATTACGGTTCAGTACCGGTTCAGCTCCGGTTTTCGGTTTCGGTTCCGGTTCGGTTCGACGCTCTGCCTCCAAGAACAGTTTACCCGGACGCTCGTTCTGGCAACATTGGGGCGATAGCTGTTTGTTCTCCGAGCGAACATCGCGGGGTCAAGTCGGCGCAACTCGGATGCGTAACTCAGTTTTGCTAAAGTCTTGAAAGGCGCTTCTGGGTACGGGAGATATTTCGTTCAAGGGATGTCGAGGGACAATGTGCAACTTTCCTGCCCCCACTGCGCTCACGGAACGAAGGGTACCACAGGAAGTAAGTATACGGTTTGCATGAAATTACCATAGCGCTCTGGCTTATATTCATATACACGGTAATGTAATGCATTTGAATCTGCAGAGGACGACGAGTCACCAGGTAGAATGTGTTTTTTCAGCTTTCTTCGGATGTCACCGTCTGTATTCGACACGCTGCTCGGTTTGGTGCAGGACAGCATCAGGACATGCGACACAAAGTTTCGAAATGCGCTTCCACCAAACGAACGGCTTGCAATTACATTGAGGTGAGTGTGTGTATGTATGTACGTAAATGCTTCACGTGCATAAGGTTGTTGGTACTCTTCATGAATCCAAGCCTCGATAGTCGCTTGAACAAGCTATGTTTAGCCTGTGCAACTTCCCCGAAACAGTGCAAAGGACTCGGGTCAGTGTGAACAGTGTGTTGTCTGCTTTTCTCCTGCGGACAGATCTTCCTGCTGTATTCTCGCTACCGGACACGGACCAAATTGTCCAGTGCATGGTTCCACTATTCCTATACGCTCTGTAAGTGAGTCTCTGGGCACAAGCGGAGGGCGAGAGAGCGGAATGATGCGCGCGGTGACGTGTCGTGCTCCTATTCGTGGAGGAGCCCACTGCACCACGTGCGAACTTCAAGAAGGTAAACAAGCGAGAGCTGCCGCCTGCACGCCGTGCGTTTCTCATAGTTTTCACCTGTTTTAAGCGACAAAATGGTGAATACGTGCTGTGTGTATGGCTGCACTCTGTCCCATTTGGATGGAGTATCCGTATTCCTGTTTCCAAAAGACAAACGACAGCGTCGGCGGTGGGAGAAGGCGATCAACCGTCGGTATTGGCAAGCCCAAGACACCCAGGTCGTCTGTAGTCGTCACTTCGACCCCGCCGACGTTGTCTGTCAAGGGAAGCGGAAACGTCTCAAGAACGGTGCAGTACCGAGGCACCATCTTCGTGGCGCCGACAAGGAACAGCTGGCAATCTGCACACATGGTACATTTCATGTACTCGTTCTGCATGTTTTGAACAGCACTCTAGGTGCTGGATCGGGTCATAGCAGTGGCGTCTTGGTCATTAGCAGGTAAGGACTCCGGTAAATCACTCCTGAATGCCCGGGTGCCATTGGCACAACGTCAATGCCCTGGGAACGTGTGTAGAATCTCCTACTCACAGACGACTAGACCAGAACCTGTTCGTACGTCTCCTAGGAAATCGGCGCTGACACCAGGTAATGTTTTTTTGTGAGAAAGCTTGAGCGGATTTTGGTAACGTTATGTGCGTGTGTAGCATTGCAGCACAAAAAACGTGTCACTTGTGCAAAAAGCGATGGTGCGGAACATCATGCACATCAGCCAAGGTCTGTCACATCAGCCAAGGAACATTTTTTCAAGACAGAGGATGATGTTCAGGTGTCTGCAGTTGCGTCCAGTAAGTAATTTTTCCTCCGGTACCTCATTGCGGTCTGGCACTTCACAAGGAAATATATGTAATCAATGTGCACGCTGGGGGGTTGCAGGAATAATTTGAGCAGCCCCGGCAACAATCTGAAGGGGAGCACGCCATTGCTGAAGATTCCACCTTTTCAACCTTGAGCAACGAACGCTGCATATTGGACAGCCACACAGAGCTCGGTATGTGCTTGTATTGCAACTGGGACAAAAGGATGGTCAGTACATGATATGATCCTTTGGGTCAGACGAGGTAGTTCCCCTTCCAGCAGTTTTGAGTAAATGCAGGGTAATCAGTGTCTTGCGACATACCTCGAATTGCTGTTACCAAAGTCAAACCCAGGTGCACCTTTGAATTCCAGACACACAGCCACAAGAACATTTCTGCAATTCAGTGGATGATGTTCAAATGTCAGCTGCTGTGCCCAGTAAGTAATTTTGTCTCCGATACCCCATTGCGGTCTGGCACTTGCCAAGGAAACATACGTAATCAGTGTGCATGTAGCAGAGTTGCTTGAAGGGTTTATCTTAATATGACTATGATCAGTGACTGTGCGTGCAGGCTCGCACCATGAAGTGGATGAGATGGTGGACCGAGAAGACAGCATACATGAAAGTGAAGGTGTGTTGCTCCAACCAATGCACCATGAAGATGTGCCAAACACTATGCAGAGCGATTTGCTTGGTGATCACATGACAAGTGACACCGCCCCTATCCCAGCCTCTTGCAGCCCAGCAGGCTCTGGACACAGGTACAGAGATCAGCTTGGTATGTGGTACATGTCCCAGTTGATACAGTGGGATACAAAGCACTTGCATGTTCTGTGGCTAAGATCTAGTTTGCCAAATGCTGTATAATTGAAATGTTGATCTCCCTCCATATGTTGATATCACATACTATTTTCTCGACCAGGTAAGATGGCCCAGAATGTAACCAACTGGCCTATCATTTATTGCAGAAGCCCTCACACGAGAGAACCAGCACTTGAAGGAGGAAATTCAGTCATTGCAGTGCAGGGTATTTACAGTTAGTGCTCTGACTGACGAATGTCTGCAACTTTACACGGGTATCCCTGCAGCAAACTTCCATGCACTTGTAAGGCTCATTTCCAAACTTCAGATAAAGTACTACAGTTACAGCCGTGTTACAAAAATCAGTTTGGAGGATCAACTTCTGTTGTGCCTAACGAAACTTAAATTGGGTACCCCAGACAATGATCTGGCATTTAGATTTGCAGTCAGTCGTGCAACTGTTCACAATGTGTTTTTTACATTTTTGCACGTTCTCTATGAGGTCCTGTACGAGGGCATTATGGTAAGGAAGATTGTGAGCCTTTCTTGATACACGAAATGCCACCACATTTTTCAGCTTACCCGAATTGTACGCTAATACTCGATTGCAGTGAAATTGAAATTGATGCGCCCAGAGGGAGCCTGGAAGCTCAGAGCTCCTCATATTCAAACTATAAATCAAGAAACACAGTGAAGTTCCTGGTTGGAGTAGCACGAAATGGCACAATTTTACATGTCAGTGAACGCTATCTGGGCTCTGTAAGTGACAGGGACATTGTGCAGCACTCTGGTGCTCTAGCTAGCCTTAAGCAAGGGGACCTAGTGTTAGCAGACAAAGGGTTCCTTATATATGACCTAATGCCCTCAGGTGTGTCCCTCAATGTGCCCCCTTTCTTGCGTGCACGTCAGTTCACAAGTGGTGAAGTGCATCAAACAAAATGTATAACATCATGTCGGATCCTGGTAGAGAGGGCGATCCAAAGAATCAAAGTTTACAAGTTACTGGCCAAGATCAAAGTCCATAACCGGCCACACGTAACAAAGCTCATCCGGGTGTGCAGCTGTCTAGCGAACTTGCAAGGGCCATTGAATGACTTGCCATAGTTGGTTGTAATGCTAGTCTTTCCAGACAGTGGTAGCCCATGGTGCTTCTTTTGTTTTTGGAAAACAACCCTTGATAAGATATCAGGGAACAGCGGGATATATCAGAAGGGAAATATGCAGATACGTAAATGCTCCACCATGTAATTTAGCTGACAGTTTTCAGTAAGCTCCTGGTATCACCCTTGACCACATTCAAGTGCTCTGTGTATCTGAAATTGCTTATGTCTATGTCACGAAGACTGTTTTATTCACACTGCTTTGTACATAAAAGAATATGTCCTATTTCTGGCAAGTTATGTTTGCATTGTATTCGCTTGCATATTTATTTGTTCATTCAAGAATTTGATCACATGTAGCACCAGTGGTTTATCCAGAACCCAGCACAGGGTGGGTGTTGCAAAATATTGGGAGGGAAGGTTATTATTACAGTTATGCCATAACAGCCAACGTATCATTACCGACATGTCTTTACAGCTGAAATAACAAGGGGTGCACAGGTAAAAAAGTTAAATGGGGTAAAAAGTTAGTGGGGTGCTGTAAAATGTTTGGGGGGTGTAGGGGATCTGGATAAACCACTATGTAGCACTCAGAACAAGTTACTATATTCAGTCGAAATTACACTTGAAGCTTCTCTCTTATCAGAGGCAACATAGTACCATTGTAAAACTCTAGAAGAAGAGGAATATTTGTGTCTTGCCATTCTGTGTCTTTGAACACACGTATGCAATAAAAATCCACTGTCGTCCATACACCAAAGTCACAATACTCCCTGCCTGAAAAAGCAAGGCAGCCCTGAACCTGGTGATAGTAATTGTGTTCCCGGTTCAGGGTGCCTTCTTCTGTTAAGCAACTGTCTCTTGAACCGAATATAGTATCTACTTGCTTAAAGCGTATTGTCCAGGGGCATTTCACTTCGAGAAGCCCGTCATCATTGACAAGGCCATCAGGGCTGCCGCCAAGCAGCCCACTTTCGTGAAGCCAAAGTCCAGAAGCTGCAATGTTGTTGCCACTCCTTTCCTTGTGCGCCTGAATGGCAGCCGCCTCGTTACTTTGTCCCCACACGATTGCAGATTGTGTGGAGAGGTTGTACTCGCCTGGGAAAGTGAACATTCTATATTGTCCACTTGGCTCGCAGAATTGACTGGTTTGTTAATCAAACCCATATGCAAAATATGTGATTGTTTACTCATGCATATCACTGTTGAGCAGTTTTATGTACCCTGTTAATGTGCTAAATTTTTGGCTTGCACAAGAACAACCTTTTATTATATATATTTATTTAATATATTCAATATGATGAAATCAAATTGAAATTAATAACTTTATATTTAATTCGTTTAATATAATAGAGAAATCAGAGGGCAAAGCATGCATTCCTAAAAGACAAACATACCAAAGAGTTGCTTAAATAGTGAAGGGGGGAAGGATTTCCTCCTGCAGCATATCAGAACTAGCCCGAAACTACTGGCTGTTAGTCTGTAGGACCTAAGTTGACTCCAGTGTGGATTGTCTCTTTGGCCCACTGTGGCTGCATGAACCACCTCTTTCAGGTGCTGAGTGATTTCAAAGTGGTCTTGTCCTGAAGAAAATAAGTAAATGACCTAAACTTGCATTGTATTTTGCAACGTCGTTCGGAGCTACGAATCCCAAAATTCGTGTACCTTCAAGCAGCATTCGCCGTATTGTAAGCCTTTCCATATCGTCATCTAGAGATGGCCTCGTCAATGCCCATTTTGTGGAACATTCTGTCAAATCTTGACTGAAGCAGCTCAGCATGCCTTCGGTTACTTCACAGGACGTCGCCCTGTAGTCACAGTTCCTTTCAGGAAATGTATCGCCTAGAAAAATCGGCAAATAAACAGTTCGTCCAAAGTGAAACACTGAGAGTACGTCGCAGTTTCGGCATATGGTATGCTTACTTGAGATTGACATGGCACACGGCATGCTGCTTTTTGGGTGACGTATCCACTGTTGCGGCACGTCCGTCTTGGACACGCCCTTGATGGCAGCATACAGCAGTGTAGCTGCCATATGACTACATTTCCCTTTGCAGTTGGGACATTCACACGAAGCGCCCTGGATCTCTCCGCTGGGTGACAGCGTCACCTTCACGCTGTATGAACAATCCCTCAAGAAAGCGCACACATACGAACTGATACAAAAGTCCAGCAGCTTGAACTTAAGCACGTATCCTGCATTCAACTTTTTTTCACCTTTGTTCAAGCAGCCATGATCATCACGAAAGAAAAATGAGACTTCTGAGATAGATATCAGAGCCATATTCGCTGTAATACAGCTCCTCTCGGACTGAACGCTGCTTTGTTTACGTTGATGGAGGAGCACGTGGTTCCTCCAGCCAATCACAGGCGTCCTTGACACGTCACCTTAACGTCATGCGCGGTGACTCCGCGCGCTTACAAAGCGTATAAGCAAAAAGTGCAGTTATGAGTATATTGCCACGAATCATCTTCGAGAAACATCCAGGATAGGCACGAAACGGTACATCTCATCCCGGCGCGTGCTGAAGAAGAGGCAAGAAGCTTCCAGACACATCGCCTGCTCTCTGGCAAACGCACGAGCTTTCTAGACTTTTCGGCGCGACGCTTAAATGCTTGTGCACTCCAGGCTGCAGCATTCTTGCTTTGGACTCTTTGGACTTTATTCGACGGCTCGCCGGCCCATTTCGCTTCGTGACATTTCTGGTGCAGGTGTGGGACATCCCTTGTCCAACGGCCTCGAAGACCAACTGCGACAAAGCAGAAGACAGCTTGGTCTGCCTGCAGAATTCGGTCCATTAGAACCCCCTAAACGCAAGAAGATGACTGCGGAGACCAGTACCCAAGTGGCGCAACCTGTTGCCACGCCCATAGCCCCAGGAGGGTCGCCGAAGACATTCAGCGGGGAGTATTACGACGACGTGGACGATTGGGTCGACCACTATGAGCGGATCGCCAAGTTCAACAACTGGAGTGACGACCAGACGCTCGTCAACGTCAATTTCTCCCTGGAAGGCACCGCGAAGACATGGTTCGAGAACCGGGAGACTTCGCTCACGTCCTGGGACGTCTTCAAAAGCAAACTCCGTGAGGCGTTCGCTTTTCAAGAACGAGCTGAACACGCTGAACATCTGCTCCAGAGACGGATCCAGCTGCCAAACGAAAGCGTTACAGGCTTCGTTGAAGATGTGTTGCGGCTCTTCCGGAGACCCCAAAGCATTCGAGGAGAAGAAGGTTCAGCGACTCATGAGGGGCGTAAAAGAAGAAATTTTTCGCGCCCTGTCCCGGGATCCACCCGCCACGACCGACGCTTCTCTGGACGAAGCCGTCCGCATTGAGAGGACCCTGCTCTCTCGCGCTACACTCTTAGCCCGATTACTTCTAGTAAGGGTAAAAAATTGCAATATTGTTACCTGTACACTAGATGGCTACAGCGTTACCTCTGCCGAGGTTACCTCTCTAAAAGTAACCAGATGCATCGTGTATTTAGAAGTAACACCGTTCCCGGGGCTCCGGGGCTGCACCCGCCCGTTCCTCGCGTCCGTGCATGCATGCAGCAAATTGCATGCAGGCGCACACGAAACACGACACGGGTGACATACCAAAATACAATGACCATGGGTTTTCCTGGGCACGTATTTTATTGTGAATATCAGGAAAACACAACCCAGCATTGGCAACGTAACATAACGAAGGCATTATTTCTCAATGAGGTGGCATATGTGACACTATGTATAGTGAACACAGCTCCAAAGGGGATTTGATGTGTTCACAGAATCGCGTGAAATATTGTGTTGTAAAATTGCAGGGGCGGCATGCATGCATACGGACCTTGTCCTGATTCTTGCTTGTTGTTGTGGGGACGGTGCCGCTTTCCCCACCATAAATATCTAAAATGGAATGGGCACTCCTTATTTATCATTCTCACGTTGTTTGGGTACATTATTAATAGCAAAAGCAGACCTAAATTACACTTGTGCAAGCACGAGTAATGAATGCAAAAAATGTAGATACCTGATATGTTGGAAGACTCGGTGTTTGGTATCGTAGCGTCGTTTGCCGAAAACGGGGGATTTTCCAGTTCACGAGCTTCCATATTTGTACATGTAACGGCAGTGATGAAACCAGCCACAATATAGAGTTCACATTGAACTTCCTCAAGGCAAGGTGTGATGCAGCATAATTGTGAGGCCAGCGATACATGCACATAAAAAGAAGAGAGTATTGAAATGTTAACTTCCAACAAACACAGATGGCAAAACATTTTGTGGATGGCAGGTCGTCATGTAAGAAAATAAATATCATGGAAGACGTTACAGCTATGTCCTGTTTCCTCCTGTGGCTACAAGTTCACGCCCTGAACATGTTCTTCACCACCTGAGGGAAATCAGTCGACATTAGTTTGCAGGCCCTTGACATATTAATTACCACCAGCCCACCCGCTCCTCCACTGCCTGACTCATCGGGATGGCGATTTAGGTTGCCTGGTACATAAATTCATCTGAATGTAATTCAGTAGCAGATGTGATCGATTTCTCATTTTTTAACAGTTTACTGACTAGTCGGTGTTATTGATTGATTGTCTTGACTTTCTTCATCGGTATAATTCGCGAGATGCTATCTGGTGGCCAGTTGTACTAGCAAACCACTGATAACAACCAATTAAGGCATCAATGAGGGCAACCATTCCGGTCAATTAACCACATCGACCAATCACAGTGGCTCAAGTCATAAGGTAAGACGACGAAATAACCTGTCATTGACAACATGACCCTGAACAAGTCAAAATCAAGCCATATCAAGAAGTAAGGAAAATAGCAATCGCCCCCCCCCCCCACACACACACACCTGGGTATAAAGAAACGCAATCATAAATTTACTGTAGTTGTCAATCAGTTGCCTATTCATGAAGAACTCCATATCGCGCATCGTTTCATTAGTGAGTCGACTAGGCTTTAGTTTTGTAGCAATTAGCCCATACACCAAAATCGATTAAGTCCGGCAAAAAAGAAATGAAAAGTATAACCCCACGATAAGAGAACTGAATACTTCTCAGAACAATGTACTACGAAAAATCCAGTTTCTTTTCGTTGTCATTGCTACGACACACAGACAATAGCGCTTATCACTCTTCTTCAACGCTGAATGAAAACAATTTGCTCGTAGTTAAATTTCTTTACACAAAACCCAATGTCAAAATGACTCTATAGGTATCGTATACCATTCAGCGTATGAAAGACGCTGGGAGAAGAAGGCGACACGGAGAGATACAAAGTAACGTCGATGTAGAGAGCAAAGCTGGCAAGAGAAAGCAGAATGCGCAAAGGCCGAGCGTTGGCACGGCGACCAACAGCTTACACGTGCGCAGACAGCACATCATGTATGACTTGCCGTAAGACAGGAACCAACAGCGAATCTACTTACTGATGAAGTACGCACTTACCTATTTCACGTATCCTGTTATGTGAGAGCAGGCTGTGCGCACAGTATTCATATTTTAGATTACGACTGTTGGACTCCACCATGTGTTTCCTTGCAGTCCCCGCACTCTTTGCATCTGCCTCTCGGCACTCCCCAGAAGTCCTTGTTTGTAAACGCCATTTGGAAGCAGTTCACAACACATCTACAACCACGAGCGTGATTTAACTTGTCAGCCACAGAGGCGTCACATTTCAAAAGATGCAACCGACAAAACACGAGGACGCGATGTAGTGTCCCTTCTCGTGTGATACTGTAAACTGTTACCAGATGAGCGAACAAAAGCGATGAAAAGCGTCTGTGATTTTTTGCGAACGCATTACGACGTAGAAGTAACGGACTCCCACTACAAGTAACACGTACAAGTAACCAGGGGAACACTGGGCTTTTCCCCACAGGTTACCTCTACCCCAGCTCTTCGAGACCCAATTTACTTCTAAAATTCGCAATTCCCTGTGTTACCTCTTCCTTTGAGCCGATGTTACTTCTAAACACACGTAACAACGGTCTAAAAGTAACAATAGAAGTAACTCAGGTAAGAGTGTACCGTCGACCAACGACACCAGGGCTACGAGGCTTTCTCCACGACCGCTGGCCTCGACGTCGGATCGCTCACACAGCCGACTCGAGAGGTGGTACGCGAACAAGTACGAGCTCTCCTCTGTCCTGAGAAGGCTCAAGACCCTTTGCCTTCGATCGGTGCGATCATCAAGGACGAGGTTCAGCAGGCAATCCAGACATCGTCAACCGCCAACCCCGACGCCGAAGTACCGAGACCAACCTACGCCGCCGCTCTGAAACAGGTGCCACCTACTCGTCCGCCGTACTACGGAAACCGTTGGACGCCTCCTCGGCCTGTCCAACCTACTCCGAGCGTCCCGCCACATTCTCAGCCGTTTCGCAAAACGGACGTTTGGCGGAGTGCCGACTTCAGACTGCTCTGCTAGCACTGCGGAGTGGCCAACCACGTCTATCGCCGATGTCTCTACCGACGCCTTGGCGTTCCCGGTTTTTCACCCGACGCCCCCCGCCCCCAGCGCTGTAGTCGCCCCGCCGCAATTGAAGACTATCTACGGCAGCAGAATACTTCTGCTGGCTCGCGACGCGACATGTCCCCGAGCGTCCCCCACCGCAGCACGTTGCCAGGAAGAGCACGTTCACCGTCAGCGGCAAGACGACCTGTGTGGCGCAGCCCTAACCGGGAAAACTGAAGACTGGAGTTCCGGGAGGTGAAGCTGCGGACCGACGACAAGTTACAATTCCTCCAACTCGACGAACAGCAACGCAGCACCAACACGACGCTCGAAAAATTACCAATAACCTGAAAATACTCATCGACGGCCATGAGATGATTGCGTTAATCGATACCGGAGCCGACGACTCTGTTATAAGTGGTAGATTAGCTAAGAAGCTTTGCAAGGTGCAAACTAAGTGGGATGAGCCTGACATAGGCACTGCTGGTGGACGGGTCGTAACACCGACTGGCCGACGCATGGCAGTCATACAAGTGCGTGACATCCAGTACGTCGTCAGCTTTGCCGTCTTGCCAAACTGCCCACGGGATGTAATACTCGGAATGGATTTTCTAGTCTAAAACGAAGCAGTCATCGACTTCACGAATGGAGTTATCTCTTCTAAAACGCCGGAAACTGCAGAAGACAAGTGGTGGGCACGAATAACCCCGGAGAAGCGCGCAGACACAGACGTAACTGCCGTGACGACTCAGCACGTCAACCTGCCTCCCTTGTCGTCAGTCCTTGTGACCGCTACGTGCGACAGAGCACCAACTGGCTGTTTGTTGGCTGAAGGCAACACGCAACTTCTCCTCGAACGAGGAATTGGGATAGCAAGAGGAATTGTGCCAGTAAGAAACGGAATATTCGAACTCCTGGTCACAAATTTTCGCCCGGAGCCACAACACCTCGCAAACGGCACGAAGATAGCCGTCATCGTAGACCAATACTCCAGCACGGATGTTTGCCTGATGGACACTGCTCGCATCGCGGTCACCACGAAACACGAGGCCGGACATTTCGACGTAAACCCTCAACTCAATACAACTCAAAAGCAAACCGTTCTCCAGATGCTCAACGATTTCAGTGACTGCTTCGCTGCATCGTCGCAAGTAAGACAAACGCCCATTGCGAAGCACCGCATCATCGTCGACGAAAAGGCCTGTCCAATTCACCGCATGCCGTACCGGGTCTCCTGCAAAGAGCGAGAAACGATCCGAACGCAAGTAGAAGAGATGCTGAGAGATGACATTATCCAGCCGTCGACCAGTCCGTGGGCATCGCCGGTGGTACTAGTGAAGAAGATACAATTTGCGCCGACGAGACGTACGCTTCAGTCCAGGCGACTTGGTCCACTCGACGCCGATTCGACGACGAGGCCTTAGCGAGAAGCTACTCAAGCGCTACTTCGGTCCCTACAAAACACTCCGATGCATTGGAGACCTGGATTACGAACTGGTACCCGAGGGCAGCGCTCCCTCTCGACGACCCCCGAGGACTGAAACAGTTCACGTCGTTCGACTCAAGCCGTACTAGTCGCAGCAGGTAGCTACTACAGCAGGTAGCGCCGTAGACTGGCCGGAAGGAGACAAACATGACGAAAAAAAAAAGAGAGAGAGAGAGAAACGGCATCGAGACGATGCCACGTCTACGGAGGGGGCAATGCCACGAATCATCTTCGAGAAACATCCAGGGCAGGCACGAAACGGTACATCTCATCCCGGCGCGTGCTGAAGAAGAGGCAAGAAGCTTCCAGACACATCGCCTGCTCTCTGGCAAACGCACGAGCTGTTTCTAGGCTTTTCGGGGCGACGCTTCAATGCTTGTGCGCTCCAGGCTGCAGCATTCTTGCTTTGGACTCAGTTGTGTTCAGAGAGCTATCACTCTTGTGTTTTTTGCTACCAAGTAGTTTAATAAACCGTTTGCTGTTTATTCGACGACTCGCCGGCCCATTTCGCTTCGTGACAATATTATTTGGAATACTTTCTTACCTGCAATAACCCTTCCAAGGCGATGAGGTCAGCTTCAGCGCTTGGGAGGACAGTGCACTAACCAGCAGCTTTGTTGGAAAAGAAATAGAATTTGACTGTTGCTTTCAGATCTTTGTGTTGCTGCGATGTGTCTGAAGTGATAGTGAGCAAAGAATGTTAACTTAGTGTGTTGGCCCACTTATGCATACATGCTGTGATGTGCAGGTTCCTAGGAAGTGGTGATTCACTCCAAAGCAGCCCCTATGGCTTCCGGATTGGCAGATCAACCGCAACAAACATAGTGGCTGAGACGTGTGCGGCCATATGGAACAGTCTGGTAGGGCGCTACCTCCACTTCCCATCTACATCGCAGGAGTGGCAGGAAGTCGCAGAAGGATTTGAAAGCAGATGGAATATGACGCATTGCGTTGGAGCCCTTGACGGCAAGCATATGGTTATTGAGTGTCCCCCTAAGTCAGGTTCAGAATATTGCAACTACAAGCACACATTCAGCAAGGTAAGCAGGGGAATGCTCATATATACCTGTAATAAACCACCAATGAAATACATCATCCATTGCCATCAATAATAAATGGCGTTGTCCTTACCATCTTTATTAACAATACGGTCATATCCAATGAACAGTACTGTTGTACAGCATGCTATATGCATATAAATATACTGTGTGTAAATAAATAAATTATATATATATATATATATATATATATATATATATCGCATGTCGCATCGTTCGCATGTCGCATATGTCGCATCGTTCCATGAGTATCTGTTTCTCTGTGCAGCCATAGAAGCCATCTTAATCTGTAATTTTGAATTTCGAACACGTCTAGTGTGATTTATTTGTTTCTGTAATGGTTTTTCCCCTCATTATAATTCACTGGCTTGCACTCTGGCATTGAGGAGTGCTCAGTCACCCTCCCAGGTGTATATCGCTCGCTGAGCGACCCCTGGTTTGCCAATTCCGAACGATGCGCATCTACCCAGAGCTGACGAGCCGCAAACACGGCGAAACAAGTGTCCTCTGGTGCTGTCGCATCGTTCCATGAGTATCTGTTTCTCTGCGTGCAGCCGTAGAAGCTATCTTAATCTGTAATTTTGAATTTCAAACACGTCTAGTGTAATTTACTTGTTTCTGTAATGGCTTTCTGTAGCGTCATTTTTCTTATTTTTTAATGGCTTTTTTCCTCTCTTTATGTATATATATATATATATATATATATATATATATATAAAGAGAGGAAAAAAGCCATTAAAAAATAAGAAAAATGACGCTAGATGTGTTTGAAATTCAAACTTACAGATTAAGATGGCTTCTATTCTATGGCTGCACGTAGAAAAACAGATACTCATGGAACGATGCGACAGCACCAGAGGACAGGTGTTTCGCCGTGTTTGCGCCGTGTTAGCCGCAAACACGGCGAAACACGTGTCCTCTGGTGCTGTCGCATCGTTCCATGAGTATCTATATATATATATATATATATATATATATATATATATATATGTTCCTATATATATATATATGTTCCTCTACGTGCAGCCATAGAAGCCATCTTAACTGTAAGTTTGAATTTCAAACACGTCTAGCATCATTTACCTATTTTTTTAATGGCTTTTCCCCCCTCTTTATAATTCACTGGCTTGCACTGTGGCATTGAGGAGTGCTCTGTCACCCTCCCAGGTGTATATCGCTCGCTGAGTGACCCCTGGTTTGCCAATCCCGAACGATGCGCAGCTACCCAGGGCCGATGAGCCGCAAACACGGCGAAACACGTGTCCTCTGGTGCTGTCGCATCGTTCAATGAGTATCTGTTCCTCTACGTGCAGCCATAGAAGCCATCTTAACTGTAAGTTTGAATTTCAAACACGTCTAGCATCATTTACCTTTTTTTTTAATGGCTTTTCCCCCCTCTTTATATATATATATATATATAGCTGAAATGAAAATTGAAACACAGACTACGAAGGTACGGGAAGTAAGAAAAAAGGGGATAATTTATTTACATTTAAGATACTTGGAATGCTAAAAGGGTTGTCGACGTTTCGACAGTGGCACTGTCTTCGTCAGGACTAAAAAAGGTACAACATAACAGGTAAAACATATGTATATATATATATATATATATATGTTTGTAAGTCAAACGTCGCCATGCCAGTACTGGACAGCTGTTTCGGCCTTCTTTGGCCTCATCAGCAGTACACAGGCAGGCAACGTTTGAGCAGATGGCGTCAGAAGGTCACGTGGCACGTGATGCCTCCCGTCAGGGTGTCATAGGACACCTCTGAAAGCCCAGTGCAAAGCCAGTCAAGTGCATAAGGGGAAGGAAAATTAGCAGGAGCTCTTTGGCTGCACGTATAGCATATGTTTGTAAGTCAAACGTCGCCATGCCAGTACTGGACAGCTGTTTCGGCCTTCTTTGGCCTCATCAGCAGTACACAGGCAGGCAACGTTTGAGCGGATGGCGTCAGAAGGTCACGTGGCACGTGATGCCTCCCGTCAGGGTGTCATAGGACACCTCTGAAAGCCCAGTGCAAAGCCAGTCAAGTGCATAAGGGGAAGGAAAATTAGCAGGAGCTCTTTGGCTGCACGTATAGCATATGTTTGTAAGTCAAACGTCGCCATGCCAGTACTGGACAGCTGTTTCGGCCTTCTTTGGCCTCATCAGCAGTACACAGGCAGGCAACGTTTGAGCGGATGGCGTCAGAAGGTCACGTGGCACGTGATGCCTCCCGTCAGGGTGTCATAGGACACCTCTGAAAGCCCAGTGCAAAGCCAGTCAAGTGCATAAGGGGAAGGAAAATTAGCAGGAGCTCTTTGGCTGCACGTATAGCATATGTTTGTAAGTCAAACGTCGCCATGCCAGTACTGGACAGCTGTTTCGGCCTTCTTTGGCCTCATCAGCAGTACACAGGCAGGCAACGTTTGAGCGGATGGCGTCAGAAGGTCACGTGGCACGTGATGCCTCCCGTCAGGGTGTCATAGGACACCTCTGAAAGCCCAGTGCAAAGCCAGTCAAGTGCATAAGGGGAAGGAAAATTAGCAGGAGCTCTTTGGCTGCACGTATAGCATATGTTTGTAAGTCAAACGTCGCCATGCCAGTACTGGACAGCTGTTTCGGCCTTCTTTGGCCTCATCAGCAGTACACAGGCAGGCAACGTTTGAGCGGATGGCGTCAGAAGGTCACGTGGCACGTGATGCCTCCCGTCAGGGTGTCATAGGACACCTCTGAAAGCCCATTGCAAAGCCAGTCAAGTGCATAAGGGGAAGGAAAATTAGCAGGAGCTCTTTGGCTGCACGTATAGCATATGTTTGTAAGTCAAACGTCGCCATGCCAGTACTGGACAGCTGTTTCGGCCTTCTTTGGCCTCATCAGCAGTACACAGGCAGGCAACGTTTGAGCGGATGGCGTCAGAAGGTCACGTGGCACGTGATGCCTCCCGTCAGGGTGTCATAGGACACCTCTGAAAGCCCAGTGCAAAGCCAGTCAAGTGCATAAGGGGAAGGAAAATTAGCAGGAGCTCTTTGGCTGCACGTATAGCATATGTTTGTAAGTCAAACGTCGCCATGCCAGTACTGGACAGCTGTTTCGGCCTTCTTTGGCCTCATCAGCAGTACACAGGCAGGCAACGTTTGAGCGGATGGCGTCAGAAGGTCACGTGGCACGTGATGCCTCCCGTCAGGGTGTCATAGGACACCTCTGAAAGCCCAGTGCAAAGCCAGTCAAGTGCATAAGGGGAAGGAAAATTAGCAGGAGCTCTTTGGCTGCACGTATAGCATATGTTTGTAAGTCAAACGTCGCCATGCCAGTACTGGACAGCTGTTTCGGCCTTCTTTGGCCTCATCAGCAGTACACAGGCAGGCAACGTTTGAGCGGATGGCGTCAGAAGGTCACGTGGCACGTGATGCCTCCCGTCAGGGTGTCATAGGACACCTCTGAAAGCCCAGTGCAAAGCCAGTCAAGTGCATAAGGGGAAGGAAAATTAGCAGGAGCTCTTTGGCTGCACGTATAGCATATGTTTGTAAGTCAAACGTCGCCATGCCAGTACTGGACAGCTGTTTCGGCCTTCTTTGGCCTCATCAGCAGTACACAGGCAGGCAACGTTTGAGCGGATGGCGTCAGAAGGTCACGTGGCACGTGATGCCTCCCATCAGGGTGTCATAGGACACCTCTGAAAGCCCAGTGCAAAGCCAGTCAAGTGCATAAGGGGAAGGAAAATTAGCAGGAGCTCTTTGGCTGCACGTATAGCATATGTTTGTAAGTCAAACGTCGCCATGCCAGTACTGGACAGCTGTTTCGGCCTTCTTTGGCCTCATCAGCAGTACACAGGCAGGCAACGTTTGAGCGGATGGCGTCAGAAGGTCACGTGGCACGTGATGCCTCCCGTCAGGGTGTCATAGGACACCTCTGAAAGCCCAGTGCAAAGCCAGTCAAGTGCATAAGGGGAAGGAAAATTAGCAGGAGCTCTTTGGCTGCACGTATAGCATATGTTTGTAAGTCAAACGTCGCCATGCCAGTACTGGACAGCTGTTTCGGCCTTCTTTGGCCTCATCAGCAGTACACAGGCAGGCAACGTTTGAGCGGATGGCGTCAGAAGGTCACGTGGCACGTGATGCCTCCCGTCAGGGTGTCATAGGACACCTCTGAAAGCCCAGTGCAAAGCCAGTCAAGTGCATAAGGGGAAGGAAAATTAGCAGGAGCTCTTTGGCTGCACGTATAGCATATGTTTGTAAGTCAAACGTCGCCATGCCAGTACTGGACAGCTGTTTCGGCCTTCTTTGGCCTCATCAGCAGTACACAGGCAGGCAACGTTTGAGCGGATGGCGTCAGAAGGTCACGTGGCACGTGATGCCTCCCGTCAGGGTGTCATAGGACACCTCTGAAAGCCCAGTGCAAAGCCAGTCAAGTGCATAAGGGGAAGGAAAATTAGCAGGAGCTCTTTGGCTGCACGTATAGCATATGTTTGTAAGTCAAACGTCG
This sequence comes from Ornithodoros turicata, assembly GCF_037126465.1. Taxonomy (NCBI): domain Eukaryota; kingdom Metazoa; phylum Arthropoda; class Arachnida; order Ixodida; family Argasidae; genus Ornithodoros; species Ornithodoros turicata. Next base: position 34,369,232 of record NC_088202.1, read on the forward strand.
CCATGCCAGTACTGGACAGCTGTTTCGGCCTTCTTTGGCCTCATCAGCAGTACACAGGCAGGCAACGTTTGAGCGGATGGCGTCAGAAGGTCACGTGGCACGTGATGCCTCCCGTCAGGGTGTCATAGGACACCTCTGAAAGCCCAGTGCAAAGCCAGTCAAGTGCATAAGGGGAAGGAAAATTAGCAGGAGCTCTTTGGCTGCACGTATAGCATATGTTTGTAAGTCAAACGTCGCCATGCCAGTACTGGACAGCTGTTTCGGCCTTCTTTGGCCTCATCAGCAGTACACAGGCAGGCAACGTTTGAGCGGATGGCGTCAGAAGGTCACGTGGCACGTGATGCCTCCCGTCAGGGTGTCATAGGACACCTCTGAAAGCCCAGTGCAAAGCCAGTCAAGTGCATAAGGGGAAGGAAAATTAGCAGGAGCTCTTTGGCTGCACGTATAGCATATGTTTGTAAGTCAAACGTCGCCATGCCAGTACTGGACAGCTGTTTCGGCCTTCTTTGGCCTCATCAGCAGTACACAGGCAGGCAACGTTTGAGCGGATGGCGTCAGAAGGTCACGTGGCACGTGATGCCTCCCGTCAGGGTGTCATAGGACACCTCTGAAAGCCCAGTGCAAAGCCAGTCAAGTGCATAAGGGGAAGGAAAATTAGCAGGAGCTCTTTGGCTGCACGTATAGCATATGTTTGTGAGTCAAACGTCGCCATGCCAGTACTGGACAGCTGTTTCGGCCTTCTTTGGCCTCATCAGCAGTACACAGGCAGGCAACGTTTGAGCGGATGGCGTCAGAAGGTCACGTGGCACGTGATGCCTCCCGTCAGGGTGTCATAGGACACCTCTGAAAGCCCAGTGCAAAGCCAGTCAAGTGCATAAGGGGAAGGAAAATTAGCAGGAGCTCTTTGGCTGCACGTATAGCATATGTTTGTAAGTCAAACGTCGCCATGCCAGTACTGGACAGCTGTTTCGGCCTTCTTTGGCCTCATCAGCAGTACACAGGCAGGCAACGTTTGAGCGGATGGCGTCAGAAGGTCACGTGGCACGTGATGCCTCCCGTCAGGGTGTCATAGGACACCTCTGAAAGCCCAGTGCAAAGCCAGTCAAGTGCATAAGGGGAAGGAAAATTAGCAGGAGCTCTTTGGCTGCACGTATAGCATATGTTTGTAAGTCAAACGTCGCCATGCCAGTACTGGACAGCTGTTTCGGCCTTCTTTGGCCTCATCAGCAGTACACAGGCAGGCAACGTTTGAGCGGATGGCGTCAGAAAGTCACGTGGCACGTGATGCCTCCCGTCAGGGTGTCATAGGACACCTCTGAAAGCCCAGTGCAAAGCCAGTCAAGTGCATAAGGGGAAGGAAAATTAGCAGGAGCTCTTTGGCTGCACGTATAGCATATGTTTGTAAGTCAAACGTCGCCATGCCAGTACTGGACAGCTGTTTCGGCCTTCTTTGGCCTCATCAGCAGTACACAGGCAGGCAACGTTTGAGCGGATGGCGTCAGAAGGTCACGTGGCACGTGATGCCTCCCGTCAGGGTGTCATAGGACACCTCTGAAAGCCCAGTGCAAAGCCAGTCAAGTGCATAAGGGGAAGGAAAATTAGCAGGAGCTCTTTGGCTGCACGTATAGCATATGTTTGTAAGTCAAACGTCGCCATGCCAGTACTGGACAGCTGTTTCGGCCTTATATATGTTTGTAATTTGATCTTGCACTCCCAGCCGAGGACAGCTGTTTCGTTCTTCTTCAAGCTCTTCAGCCTGGCGCAGGGAAGTGGCACGATCTTGAGTCGGCACTACAAAACTACAAATTACAGACATATGCTCAATGTGCAGCTACAGAGCTTCAGCTATTTTTCAATAGTGCTGTTTCGGCTATTTTTCAATTTTTGTGGTGTTTTTATAGTTTATGCATTTTTTTTAAAAGGCAATAAAAGCACTGTAGATGCTTGTCTTTGTAGATGGGTTATAGGGCCCTGGGACTTTCAGGTGATTAGTTAACATTCACTAATTAACTTAGCTGTTTTGGCAGATTGTGAGATAGCAGAATCGTAGCCAGTCATGATTCAGAGTTATCCACTTTTAAAAATAATCTGGAAAGAGCACATGCTTTGAAATATCCATCCCCAAATTTTGCTATGCAAATGAGTCGAAACCAGAACTGCACATGAGAAGAACAATGCACATTCTACGTGAGTTAATGACGTGTTTTGGAGTGATGAAACTGATTGGGGTGGGACACTGAGATGTTGGCAAGATAGATAGCTTCATAGCCCAGGTAAGCTACCAATAGATGCACTTTTCTTATGCTCAGTTTTCGTTTCTACTCATTTGCATAGCAAAAGATCTGTCCACTAGGCCCTATAGTGCATTTTTGCATCTGTGCTGCTTTCATAGCCTTTTTAGAAATATTATGTAAAGCTTAAAACACGAAACACCCTGCATACAGGTACAGCTTTAGGCCTTTTATTACATAGAGACAGATACAGTTCTGCAGTAAACTCAGGTGTCATCCATTTCTCCTCCAGGTGCTCATGGGAGTATGTGATGTGACGTGATGACGTGTGATGTGTGTGTGAGTATGTGACGTGATGTGAGTATGTGATGTGACTACAGATTCCTGGTTGTTGACATCGGCAACAGTGGTGCTAACAGTGATGGTGGCATCTTTGCTCGAAGTGTCTTCGGTAATGGGTTGGAAAATGGCCATTACAACCTGCCAGCACCCTCCGCTTTTCCTGGACTTGGTCAGCTGCCCTACTACTTCGTTGCAGATGAGGCCTTTCCATTAAGGCCATACCTCATGCGTCCCTTCCCAAGACAAAGATTGTCCACCCGCGAGCACAAAGTTTTTAATTACAGACTAGGTCGTGCGCGTGGTGTTATTGAGAAGACGTTTGGAATCATGGCTAGCAGGTAGCGAATCTTGAGGCGGCCATTCAAAGCATCATTCAGCAATGTGGACAACTACATCAAAGCTATTGTGTGTCTCCACAACTTTTTGATGCACCACTCTAGCAGCACTTACTGCCCTCATGCGTATGTTGACACTGAGGATGAAGATGGCAGTGTGGTTGAGGGTGCATGGAGGAGGGAAGAAGGCTACTCCATGCAAGACATCAGTCAGGCTGGCCCACACATGCATCCAAGAAGTGCAGCGGCAGTAAGGGAATACCTGGCAGGGTACTTAACCACAGTTGCGACATTGCCCTGGCAAGCAAAAGTTATTCGGGAAGGGAGGTGGCTGTGAGATGCTGAAACACCTTGCTTCTGCTTGTTTACGCTTAGTATTTCTGGAGCTGACACAGACACATGGACAACTGGAGCAGAGTGACAGCACAACGATCAAGCATACTTTTTGCATACATCATTCCTCTTAAATACAAATCTTTATGGAAAGAAGGGTGCTTCTACTAGAAGAAGGACATTCTACACACTATTCAGAGGGAACATGTCAGGCCTTCCTGGTTAATGGGGTGGGATAGTTGTGTGACAGTGGCTTCCATTTCACTATTCCTTCAGCAATTTAGCCTTTAAAGAGGCCGGGTAATGTAGTACAGCATGACCAATTAGCACCCTTCTTTCTATGACTCGAGTGTTTAAGCAGAATAGTCTGTGCATAGAGTGTGATTGCGATTGATGTTCTGAGGCTGGAACACATAGCAAGGACAAATACATACAAGACCCTTCAGATGACACACCCTTGGAAGTGGCTGGAGAGGTCTGTTAGCTTAGCTCAATTGGTAAGAGCCCTGGACAGGTAATATAGAAAATGTGGGTTCGAGTCCTACAGCTGGCTAATCTTTTCAGTGACTTCCTTCTTTCATCATAGAGTGCGATTGCTCTTTGATGTCTGTGGCCTTTTCGCAGTCTCCATGTGCCTGTGTCAGCTCCAAAAGCTTCAATAATGAAGAATTTCAGTGCATGAAGCATGACCCATTACAATGTATTTTTAAACATTATAATACAACCAGCATGTGTGGAACAAAAAGGCTGAGTGGTTGATAAAAGCCCTTGAAATCATGCGGAGGAGAAATTGCATTGATTGTCATGGTTGTTTCATTGCTTCAAGTGCTTTGCATATGTCTTCCATGTATAATGGTAGTCAGGTTTCAGGCTATTAACAACACAACGTCAGCGTTGTTTGCATTTGCAATCTGTTCTAGCTGTGCTTAACGTTTTATGTCATACTCTCAGGTCAGAGTGATTCTGTATGAAAAATGTCATTTCTTTTTGTTTGTTCAAGTATATGCCTTAGATGTGAGTTCTCTTGCCGTGAATCTTGGTGGTTGACATAATTGAATGTGTAATTGTGCGTCTATGCTGTGCATACTGCCCTTTTTGGTGATACAATGCTGTAATAAATGTCCATTTCACTTTATTTATCTCTAGTGTGGTATACTACAGATTTAATTACATATACTATGTATATTAACTTATGGATAATTAACTTGGCATATCATCTTGATTCATGGAAAAATAAAAATTTAGCTGTAAATTAGCTTCACATGAGATCCCTGGCATCAATTTAAACAGGGGCCAAGGTTTCTTGAGTTGCACTGTACGCCTGTAATTTTGCGTCTTCTCGCAGATTCTTTATGCGTTTTCCGATCAAAAGCCCAAAGAGCATCTGAGGGCTGTCATTTGTGCTGTGGATTGACCTGAGTGATTCTATTGTATCTCTAACAGCCGTCGTGAGTGTAGTATCTTCCTCGGGTAGTCTTCTTTTTCTGATAAAATATTTGCATGCACATTTTGATTTTGCAACATACTATTGATGAAAGTTTTGTACTTACTTTTGCTTTGCTTGCCGGTGTTGCACGTTTCTTGGACGTACTTGAATGCTGAAAGTGGCACAATGACAAATGGATGAATATTTGTCGAAGCTCACCATGCTACTCAGCAATGGTTGTTCACCATTGCTTTCATTATAGCATACTTCATGTACTTCAACCGTTCGTAGAAGCTATTTTTGCGAGGAGTTTTGATAACAGATTTCCTGTACTTTATTCTGGTGACAGTTTACTATAATTTCTAGTTTCAGTATTGTCAGCCACTCACTCCTGTCTTGATTTAGCATATGCGTGCTCATACCTACGGTGGAACAGTACTGTTAGTCACCACCATTTACTAGACTTGTACAAAGGTTAACTTACGATGTTGATGCTTCAGGTTCTGCGCAATCCAACTTATCATGATGCTCTACACTGAAAGAGAAGACAACATAGTGAAATAAAGTCCTGAAAACAAGAATATATGTGCGTGTGCGACTCACTCTGTGTATTCTCCGATGTCACTGAGATCACTGAAAGTAGAAAATTGGCCATGGAGATTCCTAAAGAAAAGCAACTTGTGTGACTCACTCTTCCTCTGTTAGGGTGGATTCTCCCTTGTTGAAATTTGGTGACCTAGGCTGAACTTAAGATGGTCACCACTCTGTGAGTACAGCATATGTAGAATCAAATGCCGATATAGTTGCATTGAAATAAAAAGCAAAACAGTGCAAGAACAAAGATCTTTCAAGGTGGACTCTTGTCAACATTTTCCAAGTTCGCAAGTTTCCTTACTTATGTTGCTGTGCTTGCAAGCATTTACGGTAAATGTGAGGCTACTGTGACGCCATTGTTTTGAAGTCTGTTTTGCAACTACCTCTGCTGTGCCAATTAAACTTGGTTCACCCTCTTCCTCGAGTACAAATTGGCCATCAGCTGCTGCTCACGTTGAGGAAGGCTGCCTTGTCCCCAAAACTGGGCACATGGTGTCGAAAAGTGGCCACGTCAGTTTTCTAATGTTGCCGGGCGCACCGCTTCGATGTTGTGCCTCATACTTTTTGTGTAGCCTTTGGAAGCGGTCGCGAATGGTCTTCTATCTTTTCAAAGCTTCGTCTCCTACAAGAACATTTTATCTCAGCTGCGCGTTCCTGACTACAGCACCTCTGTACATGTTCATACTTCTTCTGTTTCCGTTACTCACCCGTAAGACCGCAGATCCTTCCTACCATCTTCCATGTCTCATCCTTTTTATATACGTTCTTGTATTGACTGTGCGTCCTGTCATACAGGAACGGATAGCAGCGCACCGTTTCAACAAAATCTTCGTCAGAGACGGCAAAGTCAGCCATTATAATTTATCAACAACGCAGTTTGTCACCCAGAGGTCCCGTAACGAGGTGGTATACTAAATGTCACCTTATTGGTCGCCAGTATATCGCTCTCGGCAGCTCTCGCCGACGTCGTGAAAGGAGATCGGCATGGCAATGTTTTTTGGCTCGACGGCTGTCGTCTCCCAACGCCGGAAATGCGCGTCTACTTCCGCCGTCCGTTCACGACGTCGCGTCGGGCGTCGCCAAGTGAGAACTGGCCATAATCCGTGCGAGAGCGCCCAGGTCCAATGCACGCTCTACACGGAAGTCGCTCTGGGGCAGTCATCACACGAATTTGTCGGACGCTCTTCTACGAGGGTCGCTGCAACATAGTGAAATAAACGCATTGTGCGTTCGTCGTGTTCGTGAACATCCGGCAGCGCAGGGTTGCCTGATTGGGCTATAAACCGCCAAATTGGCCTACTTTTTGTAACAGTTGGCGTAGTGTTTTTCATCTTGGCTATTTGGCTATTTTTGGGCTATTCCAGCGTTTCACGCCACGTGCGCTCGGACGACAGCACATGACCACACGACGACTATCACCCCGGTCACCCCTCTTTTCTGCATTTGTGTCCCGGCACATAATAATGCACTGCCGTCGTCAATGCACATGTCGGAACCCTTTTTCGGAATTCGGTGATCCTGTGGCGGACACAGGTGGTGATACTGCAACGCAGCTTTTGTTCGTGTACAATCAGAATTTCGAAGTTCAAAGGAACCAATTACCGTACGACTTTATTGTTCTTCTGATCTTGCTGAGTTTGAATAAGTTGCACGAACTGGAGAGAGTATGTAGTGCCTTCGGCTCACTGGTGTTCCATTATTAAAAGCCCCCAAACTAATGCAGGTACAGGTACCATGTAAAGTTCTCTGCACACTTCAGTAATACGGTGCGCATATAAACGGTTACTCCAAGTAAAAAATTGCCGGGCCCTCGCGGCAACGCGAGTTGCTAACGTCAAGGTCAGGCTCTCAACTTCACGTTAGCAACTCGCCATGTGGCGAGCACGGACGCAACTTAGCATAAAGCATGCCGCTTGGGACCTGTACTCGATATCATGCTGCTCCCGGCTTGGTGTCGTTGAAAGTGCCCTTTATTTACATAAGCAGTAAAGTCATAAGATATATGTGGTTGATCATATCTGATACAACACATCTTGTGGTTCTTTACACACCGTTTGTTCCACTTTAGAACACCGTAAGAAAAAAATTTGCCACCGATTTAACACAACATTTAATGAGGCGTTTCGTCTCAGTCCGCGGCATGGGACGGTTTGTTAATAGCCACATTTTGCATCGTCCTGTATCGTTGATCTTGGAGTTGGACGTTGATCTTGCGTTGTGCTTGTTGTATAGCACCCATGTGAAATTCGTTCAGTAAATCTCTCTAACACAGCATACGTAATGACTGACAAATGGACGTTGCTGTAAAGACTTTGTGCCATCCGACGCCTTCCTGAACAAGTTTACAAGCGAACTAATGTATCCGTAATCCAAGAGTTATGCATATGCGCTTCTTATAACCCATGTGCAAGGTGCATGCCCCTATCTTATGCTGTATATTCTTCCGGTTTTGTAAACAGAGTAACGAAAACGCTTTTGGCTATTTTGGATATTTTTTCTTTTATGGGTAGGCGTGTGTTGGCTATGTTTGGGCTATTTCCTGAATCTGTTTTGGCGGGACACGAGTTTGGCATCTGGCAACCCTGCGGCAGCGTCGTTGGCGCCGTCGCGCACTTGCGTCTGATCACAAGCATAGCTTCCCAGAAGCAGGTCACATCATCCTCTTTGTCATTGGCATTATCGGTGTCAATTGAACTTTCATCGCTACTACTTTCGTAAAGATCCATGCCGTCAATGGTGAACGCAACAACGAAACAGATGACAGGCCATGTGACAAGCAGACAGCCGCAGGAGCAATACGTAGCAGAGGACATATTGCGCATGCTCGCCGTCGAGAGCGGAAGAAGAGAGTTGAGGGCGGCTTTGCTCGGTCTCTCGCAGCAAGAGCCAAAGAAACTGCTCTTGGGGCGCGCGAACTGATCCGTAGTGCATCACACGCGGCTCTTGCTCTGACCGTACCACCCGAATTTACCGCTCGTGTTCGGGGCAGAAGGGACTTTCAACTTCTGTCCTCAAATGAAAGTAATTGCTACAGTTTGAATCCGTTCTGAGCGTTTATGTTCATAACAGTGTTGTAATCACTGAATGTAGATTGTGGAGCAACCAGATGTGCTACACTTTTTTGCGGATTGTCACACCCGCATTGCAAGTGCTGGGAGGCCGTGGAGAACAGAATGCTTTTACTTCACTGTAAGAGGTATATCTCTTCAGGGTGATTATAAACAAGCAGAGTTACTGTACACATTACGTCAGGAGAAACGCAGTGACTTCCAGCATTCTTTAAAACATTTCCTTTCCAACGGCTCCATGACCTCGGACGGCGGAAATCGCACAGAGGAAAGTGTCGTTGTGCAGTGTCTTACGCTGCACATTCAAGGCTAAGTCATGGTGTCTTTTGTGAACCTTGCCGAAACAGCCCGACTGGCGCCGCTGTCCAATATGTTCTTCGGTTCGACATGCTGCGACCACGGGAAGGTCCTAGTCGGATTAACTCTCTGAAGACACCTTGCGCAAAGTTTCGCATCATCCTCGACTACAGAAGTGCACGGAGTGTCCTTATACAGAGTATGTGAAGGCATCTGCATTACTGTACTCTGTCGTCCTCGCATCACACCTACCTTCATGGCCTCTTCGTTGTACAGCGCTGACCGTGTGTATTGCGCTGACTACCGCCTCATACACAGGAAAAAAGTGTTTCGGACGAAGAACTTTCGCTTTGCTTCGGTGATCGGCGTAGCTGCCATAAAGAATCTGGTTCCAGCGGATCAAACCGAATGCGTAACAGAAATGGTCTAGCTGTGTAGAAGCTGCTTCAAGTACTTCACAGCAAAGGTGGCTGGATCACAGCAAGCAGCAATGTCGTCCACATTTGAAGGAAGCTGAAGGAAGGTGACCCGTTTAGCACCAGCCCGACGTGGTCCAAGAAATCGTTGAGTATATATCATCTGAAGCAATTAACGTCACACCGCTGAAGTAAAGAAGGAAATCGGTGGAGGCATATGCACAGCGCAAACACTCCCAAATAAGTGAAGAAATGGGCAGAAAGACAGGCCGTAAACTGGAGACCGCTTTCGGTGTTGCCCTGCCAGGAACATCGAGGAGTAACTGCCAGGATTTCAGCGAGTTAGCATGTAACGTGAGAAGAGCCTATCAAGAAAATCTGACAAGAACCTGCTATCAAAAGTAACATTAAGGAAAGTGACTCCTACAACAGCCTATAGCAGTTCATGACACGAGCACTCTCATCCACCCGGGATGCTCTGCATAACTCACGTTACCTTCTTACCTTGTCTTCTTCGCTGTCATGTTATTTTTATTCTGTATACTGTAAATATGCTTCAATATGATCACAGTGAACAAATATACCTTTTATAAAGACGCAAACGCATTCTAAGGCACTCTGTTCTTCACGTGCTCCCAGCACTTACAATGCATGTGTGACATCCCGCAAAAAATGTGAGCACTTCTGGTTGCTCCACAATCTACATTCAGCGATTACAACACTGTTATGAACATAAAAGCTCACAACGGCTTCAACCTGTAGCAATTACTTTCACGTGAAGACAGAAGTTGAAAGCTCCTTTCGAAAATTCGAGTTTGCAACACGCGGAACACGCTGCCACCGCTTGAATGCGCTCCGCGTATAGGGGTGGCAAAAGATTCACAGTGCGCCTACCGATCAAGTCCGAATTTTGATTTTTCTTCTGTGCATAGTCTAAGGGACTACCTACAACATATAAAATTTTCGAGGCACGTTTTTGGTGGGGTTTTTTAGATCAAGGCTTCCGAAATTCGTCATTTTTCGGTGGCATGGTCCTACTTAAATAGGTATCGCTCACGTTCGTGACAGAGTAGAGTAACAAATTATATATAATTCGATAGCCCCATGAATGACAAATTAAACGGCATAAAGCTCGATCTTATCCGTATTTTACATCGCTCGCAAAGTTGCAGTGAATAAGGTTCTTTTCGGCACTTTGAGTCAACTTTGATATTTTTTTGCAGACAAACCAAAACCGACACATCATTGCCAATCCAGGAGCCAATTGTGCCCTAGGTGGTCTAAAGCTAGATCAAGAAATTACTACAACGCGACAAGAAATAGCCTTGTTGAAACCTGCGCGCGGCGACATCGTCTTCTGAGGGGCAGTTTTTTCCTCCTCTCCTGTTTCCCAAACCGCGCAGCGCAGAGAACTCGGAAAGCGTTTATTTCTCCTAACCCACCGATGGCTTCAACATATATTTTTTTCCCGTTCATTCAAGACATCAAGTGTACCGGATTGTTCGTTTTGAGATGGAACTAGCAAGGTATGTCGAGGGATGCGGAAAGCGAGCGTTGGATCAACTCTGCTCAACGTGGCTGGGGGGAGAATTTCAGCGGTTCATTGGCGGGAAGCCAGGGGAGCCATGAGGCGTCGATGCACGCAACGACGATCTCCTCTCAGCAGCGCAATACGCGTCCGTCGCTGCGACGAGAGAGCTGTTTCTACGGCGCAGTCGACCTGTTCATTCCCTTCGAGACCGCAATGGGCATTAGCGAACCGGCCTGTGCCCCGCTTCGTGGACAAGGTTGTAAGCCATTAACACGCCCATGACCAACGGTGCGGATGAGCCTCGGATGCCAGAAGAACAAACAGACAGATAAAGTTATGGAGAAATACAGAAAAAGACAACTCCTTCACTAGTCGCTGTGCTGTCACTCATATAGCAGGTAATAGAGAGTGCCAAAGAGCTTAGCTTCCCGAAGGAATCATATCAGCGCAGACGTGGCTTCAGCGTGCTCAGTAGGGCCAAGCAGCACAGGGAGGGAAAGCTCTCGGTAGCCCAGATGAGCGAGACGGCGCCCGAGATTGGACCGCTAACCTTAGCACCGCTGGAAGAGGTGGGAATCTACACGAGGGCAGTTGAGCCTAAGGGGCTCCTCACCCTCACTTCACGCAATTTGAGGTGAGGTGAGCTGAGGAGGGTCCCCAAGAAAAGGTTTGAATTGGGGAGAGGTGAGTAAGATCTCCTGGGAAAGGCTTGATTGAAGGGGAGGGGAGGAAGATTTCAAGCGTGACGATTGAGGTGAGGCGAGGAGAGAAAAGGTTCTGGTGCAAGGGTTCAGGTGATGCTAGGTGACAAAAATTTCGAGAAAAGAAGAAAAGGTGAGGCGAGGAAAATTCCGGCAAAATGGCTGAGGCGAGGAAGTGGTGGTGGTCTGGGAAACGTGGTGATGTGACGTCACGAGAATAAAAATCCCAGGAAAATGGGCGAGGAGAAAAAATTTCTGCGCACTGAGCTTCAGACTGGGTGAAGGAAAATTCGGAGGGAAAGCTAAGATGCGTCAGTAAACTCTTGTGCAGAAGGCGCAGAACGATTATGAATTTAGTCAAAGATGTTAAATTACCCAAGCAGCACTGAACGTAAGACTGCATAGGTGTGGACGTTAGCTACGCATCTTCGCAATGCACTGTCTTATTTGCACCTTGCTGTTCACGTACCCGTCCAGCCATGTGCGGTTGAACTTTCTGTATATTCTTGGCTGCCTTTATCGTATTCTTCCATGCGTGCTTCCGATATACTGCGCTGTGTAACATTCGTTGTAGTAGCGTCGGTTGCATCGAATAGCGGAAGACAAAGTTTCAAATGGCGGGGGGGGGGGGGGGGTTGATGTTGTGAACTACTTGTTGCTGTCGGTGTCACTGGTCTGCAAAATACGGGTCACCTGACCCACCTCCAATCTGAAGTCTCCACATGGAAGCTCCACTACTAGCATGTTTCGGGAAGAAACTGGCCGGGATATAACTGGTAATCGCAACGCGTAATGTTCGCAGTGGCGTAGCCACGGGGGGGCTAGGGGGGGGCTCGAGCCCCCCTACCTGCCACGGACCGACCCACGCAAATCATGCCAATCCGATGAGAACGTAATATATGGGGGGAGGGGGGGGCAGTGTGACGCTCGCGAAAGTTCTTGCAGATCAAGGCGTCTATCTAAGCAGCACTCTTGAATGGTTTTCAATGTATGAGCTTTTCAACATACTTCGAATCTCATGACACCACCTCATTGGTCATGGCAGCCTATATACATGTAATCGTATTGTGAACGTCCAATCAACTCTTTTTTTTTTTTTTCATTCGCACTCTGCAGTGTGCACAAGTATGTGTGTGTTGCCGCACACATGATCAGCGGGGGGGGGGTTTCGTATCGAGCCCCCCCTACCTTGGAGGTCTGGCTACGCCACTGAATGTTCGCTACCCTAATCTGTGCATTCCACTTAAAGTTAAAGTATAGTCTGAACAACCCGTTACTTCAAATAAGCAATAGAGAACAAAATGTTGAGACAACACTTACCACTAGCAGAATGTTGTGTATCAACTTTTAGTTTGAGACGCGCCGCTGCGACCAGTTCAATACTCCACGTCACTTGCATTTGGAACCGAGAACGGTTATCCTAGACATCACACAACAATGACTTGTAGGGCTACAGACGACCTGTTCCAATACCTAGATAACTGTTGAAACATGCCGCAAGTAACACCACAACCGCCACATTCACAACCGCCACGCAGAGAGAGACAAACAGCACATTGTTGCCAGGCCTGTCACGGCGAAGCGCCAAGCGTGACGGTTTGTCAGACAGGTTTGTATTTGGAAGTCCATCAGAACCTGGGGCGGTTCCAGACCCTCAGTTTGGGGACCACGGTTGCGCAGGGTGAAGTTTTTAGCTTTGCTAAAATTGCACATACCTGTCTGATTCTGGTTTAATTCGAGGAACTTATTATATCTGATTTTCCAGATTTGTAAAAAATGCCAATATTCCCTGCATATGACCAATATTGGGAAATGCCAATATGGCCACTGATGAATCAATATTGGCGGGATCTTGGGAATATTGGGCCAATATGCCCAACGGCGAGCCAATATTGGTAGAACCTTGAGAATATAGGGCCAGTATGCCCAATGGTGAGCCAATATTGGCAGAATCTTGGGAATACTGGTCCAATACTGGACCTGTATCCTGTGTATACCTGTGCGATCAAACAACTTGCACAACTGGTTTTGGGAAAAAAAAAACACTTCATAATTGTCAAATAACTGTACAGAATGGACGCCTATTTATTCCTTGATAAAGAATGACTCACCTGTAGAAATTTAGGCCCTGTATCCTTGCCGGTATGGTTGGTACGACCGTAATTGCAGGAAGTTGCCATGATCGCTACGGCGACTGTTTTGGGTACAGTAAGATGGCGGCCGCTTGCCGCACGCTCGCGCTCCCTATCCGCGATCCAGCCTTTTACAATCGAGATCAGTGGTGCAGCCAATATTGGGTCAGGCTTCTGTGCTACTTGGGGTACGAGCAGTGCAATCATTTGACGAAGTTGCACGATTTTCGGGAAGGAGCGGGATCGCAGCCCTGATGGTCACAAAAGGCATGCGCAACGCGTTTTCTGCAAATTAGCAGTGGTGATCATCCTGTGCAATGATTGACTTTCAGCGTCTTATATGGTCAAATTCTGTGTCATCGTTCCCTTCTTATTTAGGTCAGCTGCAGCCATTCTCACTTATTTTACTGACCGTGTGTTTTCTGTCTCCCCGGCTAAGACAGTAGCTATGACATTCACGCGCCGCTCTTCCCGCAAATACCCACTGTTCCTAGCTGACGACTAAACTACTCCCCGCACTACCGCTAACTAGACATAATAATTGACAAGGGACTGACTTGGTCGCGGCAGATCAACGCTTTCTCTGCTAGCGCCAGCACCTACTGTAATGTGCTCCGGTACCTCTGCGGATCCACCTCGGGACCTTCCTGTGCTGACCTCCGTCGCTTTCATTGTTCCCTTTTGCTGCACTATGCGCTATAGCCTGCCTGTCCTGTATGGGATCTCCAGCACTCACGAGCGGCAGCTGCTCAATATTCAGGCCAGAACCCTCCGCCTTTGCTTGGGAGTGCAGAAGACTACAGAACACTTGTCTGTTTTGGCGGAGGCACGGCAACCATTGGTGCACATTCTTCGCGATAGTGTCGCCTTAAACGCGTTACCTTGACCGCCATCCGGCTCATCACCTATGTGACATTGCTCAACGTTATCCCGCATCTGCGTTCGGTCGAACTATTCTCCGTTTGCGGGGCAACATCCCCTCAGCTTCGGCCCTGACCTCCTACGCACCACCTATGTGGACACTTCACTATTCACTGTACAAATGTCCATTCCGGGTCTTCGGAAAAAGAATGATGTGGCAACAGTTGTGGCCTGTCAATTGACCCTGCACCTCATCCGCACCCACCATCGGCATCGAAATCCGCTATACACTTGGTTTTATTGCGTGTTAGCGGCGCGAAGCAACTGTGGCTATGAGCGGCGTACAGATGTGGGCAGACGAAGAGAGGACAGCAGGAAGGAGTGGGGGATTAGTATGGGGGATTAGTAGTGGGGGAGGGGGATTAGTATGTGTTCTGGGTCGACTTCAGGGGGAACTGTGCCGACATTCGTCTGGAAAGTCTTCTGAAAACCCAGGGAAAACCTCAGACAGCACAGCCGAAATGTAGGATTCGAATCCACCACCTCCCAGTCTTCTGCACGACCTTAGTTACCACTAGCGAGCGGACGCCTTAGCCCACTCGGCCATGCCGTAGGTCGGTATACACTGACGCTTCAGTCTAGGGAGGTTGGTCGTCTGCTGCCTTTTGCGTCCTAGAGGATGGAATTGAGCACGGATTTACCTCTCATGTCATCTGCGGCACCCGAGGCACTCGCAATACTGGTCGCTTTGAGACACCTCTCCTCGTGGCGCCCAGGGTCTGGACAATCCTGACCGACAGTAAAGTGGCTGTGGAGGCGCTGGCTTCTTACTCCGCTGCAGCCATGACCGACACCTACACCACGATCATCACCCTGCACTCCGAACTTGTATTCCTGGGAGACGGCGTGGTATTCCACTGGATTCCGAGCCATGTCGGAATGTCTAGCAATGATCGTGCTGACACTCTAGCTCGGCATGCACGCGACACTAAGCAGCCCACTGTCCTTCCTCTTACACTCTCTACGCGTGCCAGATTAAAATACGCCGCTTTATTGCCAACCGCGCTAATGACACATGCTGTGCATGGCCGAGTCCCGCACGTAGAGGAGATGTTGCTTCATCGGCTGCGATGGTGGTAGTGGTCGCAGTGAAAGGGCTCGCCGTTGTCGGCCTCACAGACGTCGGCAATGTCACGACTAACTCCCTGGGGGAATGTGCTTCCTGGGCCCGCATCCAAGGGAATTGGGCCAACATATGTATGAAAGCGTCTGTAGAAAACCCAGCAAAAACCGCAGACAGCACAGCCCGCACCGGGATTCGAACCAGGGTACCTCTCAGTCTCGACATGACGTGACGTTAACCACTCTGCCACGCGAACTGGTATCGGCTGCGGCTGAATGTGGCACGAACTCCACTCCTCCTGTTTAAGATGAGCCAACTGCCTTCACCTCTTTACCCCACGTGTCATGTCGAAGCAGACGTGCAACCAGAGTTCGAGGTAACTCGTTACAAGTAACTCGTTACTGTAACTAAGTTCCTTTTTTTGGTAACTTGTAACTTAACTCGGTACTTTTGCGGCGTGGTAACTTTCAGAGGAACTCGTTCCTTTTTCAGGTAACTTTGCCAAAGTAAGTTAAGTTAAGTTCCAAGTTGCTTTTAACTCGCTTCTCACTCACGTCCACATATTTTCTTGCTTTCTCTCTGGTTCTTTCATGGCATTTTTTTTGCCATAAAACGTGATAATCAATGAATGACAGTATTTTATTGAGGAAGTAAGAACCGCTGCCATTGAAATGAAGCTGAACCATTGTGCGCCCACAGGGAGTAAGATGCATAGCGTCCGAATATTACAAGAGAAACGTCATCATGACATTGGTAGATAGACTGAAACCGAAACAGATCGGAAGGAGAGGGCTGGGTTCCACAAACGGGCACTTGTTCGCTACCTCCCATTGAAAGAAAAGTAGGACTGAGGGTCGCGTCCCTTTAAGGGACCATATCGTAATCCCCTCAAGACCGTGGCTCTCGGGCACGACCTTGTTCACCTCTAGCTTTGAGCGTAGTTCAATTCTACCAAATTTTGGCGCTGTCGAACACTATGACGTCATTTGTTTACAAACAGGGAGAGATCTATTGTTGGACATAAACGAAAACAACCTAAGCGTGTTGCACTCCTCCGCAGGCAACTCAAGGTCTAAAACTCAACTGCTCACACGCACTGCACCTGCGCACTGCTGTTTTGTGGCCGAAGTAACTTGGAAGTAACTCGTTCTTTTTTTTAAGTAACTGAGTAACTGCGAGTTACATTTGAGACTGAAGAACTTCGTTATTAACTTAGTTACATTTTGCACACCGTAACTGAACTTGTAACGAGTTCTTTTTGACGGGTAACTTCTCAATCTATGCGTGCAACAGACCCACCTTGCCTACCAGCGGTCAGAGGTGGACAAAATCCCTCACCATATCCTCACCATACCTCATATTTTTAGGAGATGCTCTTCCTCACCTCACCTCACCTCAAACTTGCATGTGCAAAATCAGCTCACTTCACCTCTCCACAACGTTTTCCCAGAAAGCTCTCCTCACTTCACCTTTCCTCTACCCCATTTTGGGAAAGCCTTCTCACCCCGGCTCACCTCAATATGGTTTTGACAAATCGCTCTCACTTCACCCCACCTCAACCTTGTTTAAGAAAGGCCTCCTCGCCTCAATTCACATCAGCTTTTTTTAAAAGCCTTCTCGCCTCTCCTCATATCAACTTTTACTGGAAAAGGCCTCCTCCCCTCACCTTGCCTCAACCGTTGTTCAAATAGTATTTCATCATTCCACGTCACCTCGACCTTTGTTTCTGAAATTCTCCTTCCTTCGAATTTGTTTCTGTAAAATCCCCTCACTTCGACATGTATTTTCATTTATTGCTTACCTCACTTCAACATCAGGAGAATTTTCCCTCCACGCCTCATTCCAACATGATTTTCTTCTCTTGATCTCAAACTTCGTCCGTAGTATGTAGGTTTTATTTTTATTTATTTATTTATTTTTTCACATTGCGCTGCATCGTGATGGGCTAGTATTTGTAGAAACCTTGGTTCACAAGGGCTATTGGGAAAGATAATCACAGGTCAAAATGCACAAATAATCAGCACTAATGCCCAGTCCTACTTCACAAAGTCAGTGCATTAATATTATTTCGGTTTGTTCTTTCTGTCTTACTTAAATCAGATGGGTTTCTCTTAAGATTTTTTTAAAGTCGTTGTACAAGCAAAAATGTAAAAAAGAGCATGTAACGTTTCTTGCTTCGATGTGCTTTAGTATCATATTATCAGCAACATCGAAACAGCAACACAATTGGCTCATTCTGCTGGAAAACCTTCACGTGGTTATGATCCGGCCTGCGACATTCTCCGTTGTGGTGGCTTGGGTCGGTATTGAACGCAGTGTGCTACATATAGTGCTTTGTGTCTTTTTGAAGGGCTCGACGTCCTCTTTCCGACTACTTTGGTCCCGTAAGCGCGACGTTTCGTTCTCCACTGTCTTGGGACGAAACTCGCTTTCGCCTCGTCCGATCGCGTTGAATTTTTAGGTTTGTATATTGCGGTTTTTCCCCAACAACTGTCTATCCCACATCTATGTTGTAGTCTAGGGTGTATGTTCAGAGCGGTTACGAAGTTATTCGGCAATTTCCCCTGCCTACCCACGGTTCCGGCACCTTTATCGTGTTTTTCGGTTCGTAGTTCGAACCCAATGGCGTATCTGCGCCATTCCTCCGTACGGCTTTTGAATTGTCTTTGAGCCTCACGATCTATTATAGTGCAATGTTTGGCAGAGCCTTCCATACTTGTAGGTAGCTTTCATGGTACAAGTTTCTGCATTGTGTTGAATGCTTTGGGTCTGTCGCAGTGTAGCTTTTCGCAGTATCTCATGCCCGTGGTTTTTCATTGTACTGGCATTTGTTTGGAGTGAAATGCTCAGTCTTACATAGTAGAAGTCTTTTTTTTCTCTGTTACATGCTTATGGTCTTTCTACATAGGGAGCGGCACAGAATGTACGCAATGGCACACCCCAGGCAGCACAGCGCGACGACCCAACGTCGGTGCGCCGGTGGCGACTGATCATGGTCCGGCATACGGTTTGCAACACGGGGATGTTAATGGTCCGTTATCAGCAGCCTGTATCGTACCCCAAGGATTTCCCGAGGTGCAGCCAATGTACACTTACGGGTACCTACTAGCCCCCAAACAAGAGTTAATTTTCGCGATTTTTAAAGACAAAATCAATATGTCATTGTAGAAAACTCTTTATTGCATCATAGTCATAAGATACATGGGTTCTTTAATGCATCACTTCATCAGCAACGAAAAAAAATGAGTGTTACATTGAAAGTATATAGCCACCAGTCCCGCATATGTACTATTTACTTCACAGATATTCACTTAACACAGGTTATATGGAACAGAGATAGAAGATGGAACTCGTTGCCAGTTAAGTGAGAGTGTTGAAAGATGGAAGTCACTGAAAAGGTTAGCCAGAACATAATTGTAGGCCGGTTCCACGTTAGCTCAGACAGGGAGGTCCCATGGACCTCCTGAATTTGCATGATTTTTTATATATGTGTATTTAGACGCTCATCGCAGATGATGATCAAGATTGGTAAAATTAATCATTCGAACACTTTTCGTGCAAAAAATCGAGAAATCCAGCCCTGAATTCGATTGTTGCAATTTTGCCGTGTTTGCACGTGTATACATCCTGAGTTTTAAAAGATATCGTAGTGCGATATTTTTGTGCTTTAGTATACCTACCTGTCAGCACTCCGAGCGCAAATTTAGGCGCACAGGTGCAACACTGTATCGTATAAAAAGCGGCGAACATGCTCTGTCGCGGAGTTTTGTTCAAACTTCGACGCTTCTTGCTCTGGCTGTAGATATCTCCGACACGTTCGTACGCAGTGGGGCCGCGTTTTAACGCGCTAATCAACAGTATACGCCTTTGGAGAAGAAGTTTTTCGTTAGATGAAAGGCCTAACATCGGGCCATATCCTGGAAAAATATATACGAAATCAAGTGGGACCTTTTTGAGAAATACACGCGCAAAATCCATGTTTATTTCGGAATATACCTAAACATTTGCCTATTTCAGCACATGCCGCTAGGAAGCATATGCAGGATAGATATATCAAATGAAAGAGCATTAAAAGCTGAGTGAGCTGATACCAAGTATTGCGATCAGGGACATCTATAGCCAGAGATATCAGGTGCCGAAATTAGGACAAAAGTGCGCGAGAGGGCATGTTCGCCATTTTTTATAGCACACCGCGTTGCACCTGCGCGCTAAAATGTGCTCTCTGACAGCTGGCCTGTAGGCATAATAAAGCAGCATCAAAAAATTTCACAACAATATCTCTTAACACTCGGGAGGTATACAATGGGCGATTCAAGACGTTTCAAAATAGTCTTCATATACGAAAATGATATCAATATCTGCTACGACAAAAGAAGCCTACATTTATAGGCTTCTTTAGGGAGGGATTTGATGATTTTGATCTCGTAATAAGGCACATGAAAAAGGAGCATAAAGCAAGTTTATGCTCTACAAGTTGTCCCCTACATACATATCGTAGAACCGTGCCAAGTTTTAATCCTGCTACTCAATGCCCTCTATCAGTATCAATACACTGCTTATCGTTAAGATGCGCGATACCTGAGCTTCCTAATGCTCGGCTAAAACATAATTTGTAACATTCACCGTGTAACAACGGGAGTTAGTCGCGCCGTGCCCGTGCCATCTTTCATCTCAAGTCATGGGGGGAGGACTCAGCCTGCGATGTTTGTAGACCAGAATCGAACAAAAGGAACTTTGAACTTTCTTCAAGTTACTTTGACGAACTTAACCCCCCCACCCCCGAAACACAAGAAAAAGGGAAAGGAACGAGCTCCTCAAGAAGTTACTGGAGCTCAAAAGCAAAGAGCTATGCAAAAAGTTACTGAAAATAGCTAAGCCGAGTAGCCTAGTTACAGTATCGAGTTACTGGTAAGGAGTTACGCCCAACGAGTTACGTGAACAACTTGCGAATCCGTACTACATGTGTCATGATCGTTCTATACCTTCTTTAAGAAAATAGAAGAAATATTTGCACACCTTTGCTAATAGGAGGGCAACATACACACAATTTGGGAACCACAATCTAAAAAAAAGGTGTGAGAAGGTGGTAACTTCCTTAGTTACCTCCTAAGCTAACATGGCGTCTGATAAGGGGTGTAAAAATGTGGTAAAAGAAATTACCATCCATCCAAATTACAACAAAAAGGTGTACGCCCCACTCGCTCACCGAATCAGAAACGGTAACCCTATTATTCGTGGCAGAGAGTGAGGTAGCGGGAAGAACTTTGCAACCTTTTAGGCACAACATATGCGACAACTATTATCTCCTAAAAGGTCTAATTGCTCCACCCTTTTTTCTGAGAGTGCAGTATGGCACATGTAGTGTGACTCGTACCCTCGTCTTTAGGAGAAATATTAATGCATCAAGAAGATGCCTTTTCTTATGGCTTTCTTGCTACGAAGGCCTCTTATTATGGATACCTGAATCCCTTTTAAAAGAAAAACAACACACCATACCAGATTGTATTCCTTACAAGCAAGCATCACAGCGCGATAGGTTCATAGTATTGTAACTGAAGTGCGGGCTGGATTCTGAAAGTGGAAGATAGCTTGAGGTCAGGGTTACACGGAGAAAAGTACGCCACAAGATGCACATGCTATTGAATACAGACCAAATAGCTAAACTTAGTTTTCAGCATGACATGACAAGATTCGCTAGAAAAATCTTGACCATCATCACTTGCTCTGAGGCAAAGATCTGGTGGTGGGCACGTCGGTGATACCTTCATCAGGGCATTGATTTCTTTAAGCACGCTCTGGTAGTGGTCCAGCATGACATTCTGAATGAAAGATCAGGATAGCTTTCATTCACTCACAGTTTCAAAAAAATTGACATATCATGCGTCGATCACATTACGCAAACGGATTAAAGCGGAATAATTTATTCACTTCGGAGGTTCCTTTTTTTCTTTTCTTTTTATTTAGAATGAAGCGTATACGAAGAGGGGAGTCAAGTCCTGTAGATCACATAAACAAAATACAGAAGCCGACACTGAAGATTTTTGTTTAAGTTTAATTTGTACAAGCTTTCGCGTGGAGGTCCACGCTTCCTCCGGTACAAAGTGAAGTGGTGACACACATGAGTATATATAGTATAGACGTATACACGACTAAACACACTGCTGTACAAAGAAAGGGAAGAGGAAAGGAGATATGGTGCCACATGTCTGTGTACAATGAATAGCTGGGCAGACGGATAAGTGACCTCTAACCGTTTAAGAACAGTAAAAGGTGTTGTTGTGAACAAAAAGGCTCACCAACCCAGTTTCGCGGAAGGGGGGTCAGGAGTATGGGAAACGAGTGGCCCAGAATGGACAAAAGGGAAGGTTACGGATTATCTAACGGAGTACCAGACGATGACTGAAAGTGGGGATTCAAGAATTGTGCACAAATAAATATATATTATATAGAGCTATTAAATTTACATAAGCGGATATAAGGAGCCAGGACTAAGATTAAGACCATTTGGTGTGAGACACTTGAATTGCGAAATTAAGTAGGACTCTCTATTCTTACGTTTAATGTCGGTGCGGAACCCAGATTCTAGCAGTATAATTTTCAAATCAGTTTCAAAATCGTGATTAGGTTGATTGAAGTGAATGGCGACAGGAGTTTGGCGGGCATTTAGGATATCAAATTTGTGGCCATAAAATATTTTTCTCATTGTGTTGGAGGTTTCACCGATGTATTGTGAATTGCACTTGCAGCAGAATATCAAGTAACAAATATTGGGTGAATTACAGTGGAGTGAATGACGAATTTTCAAACAGAAGTCACCCAAAGTGCTACGGGCAATGGTAGACGGCGCGATAAATTTACAGGTCTGGCACCGTGTACTAGCACAGGGATAACAACCCGGCGAGCGCTTCATCATGCATGATGACGTGAGGATGTCGCGCAAATTTTTCGATCTACGGAATGCTACTAATGGGGGAGTGGGAAAAATTTCCTTTAATTACTCGTCAGCATGTAATATATTGAGGTCGCGTCTAAGAATGGAATTGGTATTGACAAGTGATTTATGATATGTGGTGGATAAAACTACATTACTTAAGTCCTCTTTGCGTTTCAGGGTGAATAAGGACTCCCTGGATAGGCTAGATGATTTGGCAAACGAGTCATGGATGAGTTCAAATGGGTAATTTCTTTTTTCGAAATCAGATACCATTTGCTGAGCATGTTTTACAAAATCAGTCTGATCTGAGCAGATTCGTTTCAGGCGCAAGAACTGACCATATGGAATACGTACTCCTTTTCTGGTGATTAGGATGATAGCTTTCATAGTGGAGATATTGGCGCTTGTCCGTTGGTTTCTTGTATAGTTCAGTGGTCAGCCTACCAGATTTACATGACACTGTCACATCAAGGAAGTTGATGGATGACCTTGAATAGTTACAGGTAAATTTAATTTTGCTATGCAGAGAATTGAAGTGATCAAAAAATGACTGCAGAGATGCCTCATCACCAGACCAGAGGACAAAAATGTCGTCGATGAACCTGAGATATATAAGTGGCTTAAGGGGGAAAGAATTGAGGGCTGAGTTTTCAAAACGACCCATGAATAAATTGGCATAATTAGGTGAGACCCGGGAGCCCATGGCAGCGCCATGAATTTGGACGAAGTGTTGATCGTTGAATACGAAGTTATTACAGCTAAGAACTAGTTCTAAAAGGGGGATGATAGCGGGCATGGGAAGAATATCAGAAGGGTGAGAATTAAGGAAGTGTTCAACAGCAGAGAGACCTTCGTCATTGGGAATGTTAGTGTATAGCGAAACGACATCCATTGTTGCCAACAAAATGTCAGCATGGTTACTGAAATGGTCATGGACAGCGTTAATTTTGGAAAGGAAATCGTTTGTGTCTTTGACAAAGGATGGGAGAAGGGGTGGGATGTGTTTGATGCAGTGGTCAGCAACTAAGGATAATTTCTCTGTCGATGCGTTCATTCCTGAAATAATGAGTCTCCCAGGGTTATTGGGTTTATGAACTTTGATCAAAAGATAAAAATTACCTGGTGTGACGTTCTTAGGACGCAAGAATTTGGAAATATGGGACGGGATAAGTTTACTAGTGACGAGTTCATCAATTTTCTTATTAATGAGAAGACAAAAGGAAGGGGTTGGATCCTGATCGATAGCTCTGTAGAACGAGCGGTCACTCAACTGCCTCTCCGCTTCCGCGATGTAGTCGGATGTATTGAGAACCACTATACCGCCACCCTTGTCCGCTGGTCTGATAATAATGTCATTACGGGCTTTAAGATTTCGTAGCGCTACTTTCTCACAATTAGACAAGTTATCAGTGTGTACAATAGATTTCGAATAATTTGTCTTGATATCCTTGTGAACGGCCTTGATGTAATTATCAATAAGGGGGCTAGTTCTAGAGGAGTCCGGCGTCCAGCTAGAGGGGTTTCGGAAGGGCGCAGCATCTGAGCTAGGTTTATCGTGAAAGAAGGTTTTCAGGTGCATTCTCCTACCTAAGCTGTGCAGATCGTGCAGAATTTCAAATTCATCAATATTACGCTCCCCCTTAAGCCACTTATATATTTCAGGTTCATCGACGACATTTTTGTCCTCTGGTCTGGTGATGAGGCATCTCTGCAGTCATTTTTGATCACTTCAATTCTCTGCATAGCAACATTAAATTTACCTCTAACTATTCAAGGTCATCCATCAACTTCCTTGATGTGACAGTGTCATGTAAATCTGGTAGGCTGACCACTGAACTATACGAGAAACCAACGGACAAGCGCCTTGCTTGTTCTTGTATCTGGTGCTTGCTCTCTCGACAGTTTAAAATTTCGCAAAATACGTTCATCGCGAATCTGCACTAAAGTTGTCATTCACGCCAAATTCTTACGTACGTACCTACAGTGTGTGTACGATAACATGCCGTTGCCAAAAATAACTCGTTCACCCGATTATAATGCCAAGAAGTGTGATTACTGTTCCTGTAACGTCAAACGTCATGCATTCGAGAGAGAGAAAGATATTCACAAGTGCATGCAAGCAGCAAGTTATGCAGCAGTCATGAGCCGTAACGATAAGAGAGTGAAGTCTTCAATTAAGCAATGAATTGACTTGCTTTATCGAAGATACCTACAATGCGAATAAAAATATCTTTCGATGTAGGCGTAGCACGGTTTGGTTAACGACACGTGACGTTCATTGTGTTCTTCGCCACTTTGCT
Organism: Ornithodoros turicata; assembly: GCF_037126465.1. Lineage (NCBI taxonomy): Eukaryota > Metazoa > Arthropoda > Arachnida > Ixodida > Argasidae > Ornithodoros > Ornithodoros turicata. The sequence continues at coordinate 34,393,856 of NC_088202.1, forward strand.
GGTTGGCGGAACGCAACAGCATAATTGCACGAATCCTAACTGCACAAGTGGTATCAACAGCGTGGTTTGGGATTGGCAGATCATCCCACAAATAAAAAAAAAACATGCAATCAAGAAGCCTACGTCGATCGAGCAGACGCTCCCTGCCACCATAGCCTGTCTACATTCCCGTATGCTCCGTAGAGAGGGAGGGATGTCTTGAAGAACACTGATATCACTTACGCCAGCGGTATAGACCGTGTGAACAGCTGCCGTCATAAAAATGGCAGCCCTCATGTCTGTTTCGAAATGGTTAATTTACGATTATTTAAAATATGGGGCTGTTTTGTGGAAATGAAGGGTGGTTTCAGACACAGTTCGATATGGGCTTCCAGAATAGTGTTACAGTTTCAAGAAGTCAAGGTATCCCAGGAGCTGACCTTTAAATGTGTAGATGCTTTCTGCACACTTTTCAGCAGTGTCAGCTTTAACCAGTATAATTATAATATCTGCTTCTCCTTGCTCAGGCTCCAGGAAAAACGTACATGCAGCAGCACTGGTGAAGCAACATCGGGTGCTACAAAAATGGTACCACAGCAATGTAAGTCACCTCTATACTAGTGCGCATGGACAAGCAATGTTAATGGGAAGTTGGTCCTGGTAAAGTGGTTCACGATATTATCATGGGTATTTGGATCATGATGTTGCTTCACATATTCACGGCATGATTAACGGAATGTTGCACACACCGTTTCTTGCAATTCAGGTTCTGCTTGTCGCCTCTACCTAGTCAGATTCAAGTTGGGTCGTTCCAGCTCAAACGTCCCAATGGCGTGGCTCGACCATCGCCGATTTTCGTGAAAAAAAATCTATGTCCTTCTCACTGACGTACGTATGTTCTGTGTGAAATATTTCTTTGAGGATCCGCACGGAATCGCCGCTAGGGGGCTTCGAACTTCCGCTCCGAACCCAAAACCGTAATGCGTTTGAGCAGGCGCAGAGGGTGAACGGCTTTACATATCTGAAAAATGCAAACGGGAGGCCCTTCCGAAAAGTTCGAACTGGTTATCATCAGATTTGCAGTCGCTTCGAGTGGAGAAATAGCGAGCTACGCTTCCGCGAAGGAGGCGTAAAATCGAACGAATTCAACATTTTTTCTAAAAGCACACCATTAGCAGAAATTACTAAGTTATATTTTTCGTTTGTAGGGGGCCTACAAGTACATTCCACCAAAAAAGTTTGACGCAACAAAATTAAAGGTACTCTAAAGCAGCACCGATCAAATGTCATTTAGTGTGGCTATTCGATAGTCCAAGCCACCAGGACAAAAACTGCGCAAGTTGCCAATCGATGGTGCAATTAATTAGAAAATTACAATTAAAGATTATGGGCAACACTGTACTAGGTATTCGAAATGAATCCGTACTCCTGCCACATACGGCGGCAACCACATTGCATGCGTATAACACTGGGCCCGACATAACAATCCACCACAATCCACCATAAAATCCGCCCCTCCAATCCACACAACGATCCACATCTGAGGATAAACGGATAAGCGAACTGAAATGAAATGCTGAACCGTTGAAAAAAATGTGTCAGACGTTCAGAAGACAGACAGCGTCGGGACTTGTTTGTTCACAGAGGTTCACAGAGAGAGTTTGTTCGTTCGAAAGAGGCCGCGAACAGAAGGAGCGCGCAGGCGCAGCAGAGAAGTAGGGAGAGCCTCCATCGAACAGCGGCCAGCGCTGGGTTACTTCGCAAAAAAAACAAAACACACACACACACACAAAAAAAAAAAAAAACACTGTGAACATGGGTTTCAGAATGCATAGGTAAACAGGAGAACTGATAATATGGTTACTAAAATAACGAAGGTCCGATGTAATAGTGTGTAATACCAATTTTCAGTGTTGCCCGCTGTACAGGGGGTTGTTTGACACCAGGCGTCGTACCGCTCCACTACGCCGCATGTTTCATGGCAAATTAAAAATATTTATAGCGCGTTGTCGGTCGTATGGTTCCGCATATGGTATTCAGAAGCAACAAAGTCTCTAGTCACATCACCGGCATATCATGCTTGTCTACTGCTTTACAGTACCGTTAAACTGTTAGGCCGTAAAAAAATGCGAATGTCGGTAGTTTTAGGAAAAATTGAAAACTTTGCCAAAGAAAAAGTGGCATTGGCAGACGCGCTAAAGGAACGAAATTTCCGCACAAATGTAGCATAGTTTCCCAGTTATAAGCACAAAAAGTTCTCCAGGGTGTTTTTTGTTATACGACCGCGACGAATTTTTAAGTTCACCCTGGTGCGCCTCTCGCGACGCGCCGCACGGGATGGGCTTCCTTTCAGCGCCCTCCTTCTTTCCGCACAAAAGTCAGCGCAGGAACAGTGGCGTTGACAAATTTCAAACCGTTACTCAACTCTGATGCACGATTAAGCATTTGTGTCACAGATGGTGGTCCTGGCCAGTGAATAATAATAAAGCAAGCAAGATTTCCCCAACACCCATTTGCGGCCCTCATAAAAAGGGCTTAGGCGGCTAATCCGCTCCAAAGCTGCGGAGTGCTATCTCTGTTAACCCTCTCATACGAAAATGAGCGTATTGCCGATTTCTGTTTCTTTTCATATATTTTCTTAGCCCCAAGTCAGATAACAGCTGAGCAGAAAAAAGAAAGGGAAAATAATACATAGTTCACATTTCAGCGTGATTCTGCGTAGAGCAGGTGGACATGGCTCATTCACGCAAGAACCGTACAAGAGTCCCACCGTTCTATAAGAGGTGTCTCCGGATATGCGCTCGTCGCCTGAGAATCTGTGTACGTATGGCAGGGATATCAAGCACTTGTTCCGAGCTTGAGGAACGTGACGTAAGGCATTCCTGTACGTTCGAACATCAGAAGTGCATAACATACCACGAAAGACCATTCCTCAATTTTTCGGAGCTTCAGGAAGACGAGCAGTTCATTGTATCATCAAGATCACGACGTGACGTGAAAACTATCACCAGCATATGCAAGTACCATTACGACCTGTGTTTTCGCAGGTGCCCTCATTCTGTGGCGTCAAGAAATTGTGCTGACTCATTTTCTCCCACCGGAAGAACGTAAAGGGAACAAAATACATCTCTGTCACTTGGCCCTAAGAGTGACGTCGCGGGGCATGGTGCCTGGTGATCGCTTGTGTCCAATGTGCTACAAGAAGTGCCTGCACTTGAAAGATGAGGGGTCTACTGCGAATGTCCAAATCGAAAGTTCTTCCATTTCGGCCAGACCTGATGATGGTGAGAATCTTTCCATTTTAAACGCTTCACTTGAAGTACTGGGCGAGACACGAGTTAAAACGAAGAGGTCAATGGCAACGTGAAATAATTAAATAAATAAAAAGAAACGGGAATCGGCATTTTGGTACGAGCGGGTTAACAGAGATAGAGCTCCGCAACTTTGGAACGGGTCAGCTGCCAAAGCCCCTTTTATGAGGGCCGCAAATGGGTGTTGGGGAAACCTTGCTTGCTTTATTATTATTCCCTGGCCGGGACCACCATCAGTGTCAGAAACGCTTGATTGTGCATCAGAGTTGAGTAACGGTTCGAAATTTGTCAAGGCCAGTGCTTCTGCGCTGACTTTTGTGCGGAAAGAAGGAGGGCGCCGCAAGGAAGCCCATCCCGCGCGTCGCGTCGCGAGAGGCGCACCAGGGTAACTTAAAAATTCGTCGCTGTCGTATAACAAAAACCACCCTGGAGCATTTTTTTGTACTTATAACTGGGAAACTATGAGACATTTGTGCGGAAATTTCGCTCCTTTAGCGCGTCCTCCAATGCTACTTTTTCTTCGGCGAAGTTTTCAATTCTTCCTAAAGCTACCGACTTTCGCATTTTTTTTTACAGCCTAACAGTTTAATTTTCTGGCGTCAAACTTTTTTGGTGGAATGTACTGGTAGGCCCCTACAAACAAAAATATAACTTAGCAATTTCTGCTCATGTTTTTTTTTTTTTAGAAAAATGTTGAATTCGTTCGATTTTGCGCCTCTTTCGCGGAAGCGTAGATCGCTATTTCTCTGCTCTCCAATCCTATGATAAGTTTGAACTTTTCGGAAGGGCGTCCCGTTTGAATTTTTCATATATGTAAAGCCGTTCACCTTCTACGCCTGCTGCAACGCATTACGGTTTTGGGTTCGGAGCGGAAGTTCGAAGCCCCCTAGCGGTGATTCCGTGCGGATCCCGAAAGAAATATTTCACACAGAACGTGTGTACGTGAGTGAGAAGGACATATATTTTTTTTACGAAAATTGGCCGAGCCACGCGATTGGGACGTTTGTGCTGGAATGACCCAGTTGCCTTTCCTCGGCGTTGTGCTCACCGTTTGAAGCCGTTCTAACTACGGAGTGGATCGAGGAAACGTTCGCGCTGCGAGCTTCTACAACCACACCCATCGTCTGTCAACATTGGTCACAGTTCGGAACTTGTTTTCTACAAAAGGAGCACTGTCTCTGGTTCCACTCGGGGCACGGCATGGCTAACGGAACGTTGCACTCACCGTTTCTTGCAATTCAGGTTCTGCTTGTCGCCTCTAGCTTGCCGGATTCAACTTGCCTTTCCTCGGCGTTGTGCTCACCATTTGAAGCCGTCCTAACTACGGAGTGGATCGAGGAACGCTGCGAACTTCTACAACCACACCCATCGTCTGTCAACATTGGTCACAGTCCAGAACTTGTTTTCTACAAAAGGAGCATGTCTCTTTCTCCACTCGAGGCACGGCATAGCTAATCGAACGTTGCACTCACCGTTTCTTGCAATTCAGGTTAGTTACCTCCGGGGTGCTTACTCAGTCCGTACTAGCGACATTTACATGTTTGTTGTGCCGTGCCCGGAGTGCTTAGGATGTTGCAAGCGCCAATATGTACACTTACACTGCGCGCTGTGCCTCTGGATTCGTCAATTACTCGCCTTGTCGCGAGACATCGAGTCCAACCCAGGTCCGATTGAGACTAGGCAGCAGGGGGTGCTCTTGAAGCCTTAGCTTCCTTACGGGAGGGTCAAGAAAATTTACTTCGTGAACTGCGTAAAATGCAGGACATTCAAAAAGCTGCGGAACATGCACTTCAGTCGCTAACAATCGAAGTTGTGGGTATTGAAAATGAGTTGTCGAATCTTAGTGAACTGTCGGCTGATGTAACCACAGTTAAATCTTCCGTATCATCTCTGTCTACCGCGGGTAATAACGTGTCTTCTCGTCTTACGAACCTTGAGGACCGCTCACGACGCAATAATCTTGTATTTTTTGGTTTCAACGATTCCCATACCAAGACATGGGCCGAGTCTGAAAGGCTGATTATAGAAGCTTGTTCTTATCTGAAAATGGATATCGCTCCCGAAACGATCGAGAGGGCACATCGCCTTGGTAAATTTATGTCTGGCAAAAATCACCCTATTATCGTTAAGTTTGTCTCTTCGAAAACTAAAGACGGGATTCTTTATTTCTTCACAGGATTACTCCTCTGCGATGCGTCGTGCAAGAAGGTGGCTTATCGAGCACGGTCGCTCCCTTGGTCTTCCTTTCAGACTTCGATATGACAAATTGCATGTCGGCAATAGATACTTTGCATATGATTGCGCCTCTGATAGCGGCCGGGAACTTTCAAAACCATATCTATTACGCTCAGCAGGACGTCATACACGGCAGACTCTTCCACGGCAAGAAATATCTGTTATTTGCTAACGTCCGCAGCATTTTGAATAAACAAGATGACTTACTCAGTCTTATAAATTATTGTTGTTGTGACCTCACTATCATAACCGAAACTTGGCTATCTCCAGCTATCAACGATCATGGAATTACCGCGTTGGTGCCTGCCTTTAACATTTATCGCTGTGATCGCGCTCATCGTCGTGAAGGCGGTGTCCTGATTTGATTCAGGTGGGACATTCCTTGTACGCCAATTAATGTTGCATCTGAACTGGAAATGTGCCGGGTTCCTATCAGGCTTGCGCATGTCAATTTACTTATCTGCGTGTTCTACAGTTCACATGATTATGTTAATTTTGTACCGCAGTTTGCCAATGTGTTGTCTTCGCTTGTTCGCAATTTTTGTAACGCAAAGGTGTGTGTTTTTGGCGATTTTAATTATGCTGGCATTGACTGGTCTGTGCCCTATGGTATTTCTCCTGAGGAGTCTAACTTTGTCGATGTCTGTGAGACATTCGGATTGTTACAGTTGGTCCATGAACCAACCAGAGTCTCGCTCACCACATCATCAATTCTTGATCTGATTCTTGTGAATGACCCTACCATTTTTGGTGACATCTCATTTCCACTGTCTCTTAGTCACCACAAGGCTATCCATGTACCGCTGCGGCTATCGTGTTCGTTAAGGCCGTCTCTGCGAAAAACTATAAAACTGTATGATAAAGCCGACTTTCAATACATTAATGCTGACCTTCTTTCTTATTTCTCTTCGTTTATTCCGGTTTAAATGCACGCTCCGTTGATGATAACTGGCAGATATTCCGCAATAAACTTAACCCGTTAGTAGAAACCTACGTCCCTACAATTGTTATACGCCAGTCAACCATGTCTCCGTGGCATACTCATAGCCTCAGAAAGGTCGCTAACAAGAAGAAACGCTTATTTCGTTAGGCGAGACGCACGGGCTCCATTTCACCCTTCTCGCGATATCGGGAGAGCTCCAGATTCCATGCTATGGCTGTACGTAGTGCCAAAAATGATTTTTACTCGGTCCAGCTCACAAGTATGCTTTCTGGGAACCCTCGTAACTTTTGGAGAGCCATATGTCCCCCTCGTGCCGAGTCTGTATCTCTGACGGGAACTGATGACTCTAAGCTTACTGACGCTGGCTGCGCGGTTAGATTTAACGAAGCCTTTGCGAGTGTTTTTACACAGGATGCACACTCACGTGTCACCAACTCGCACAGCATCTTCGCTCCAATGGATAAGATTGTGGTCACGCAGGCAGGGGTGATCAAAATCATTGAGCATTTGAAGTTGGCATCCTCATGCGGGTTCAACCTCATTAATTTTAAAGTGCTTAAAAACACGCAAGATGCGTCGTCATTATACTTGTGTGCCATTTTTTCGCAACCCCTTGAGCATGGGGAAGACCGGAGTGACTGGCGGCAGGCAAAGGTCATTCCGGATTTTAAGTGCGGGGACAGGTCATCGCCCATGAATTATCGACCCATTTCATTAACAAGCATATGCTGCAAGATACTCGAACACATTATTTATTCTGCACTCTCACATCATTTGGAATCTAACAACTACTTCTTCCCATTTCAACACGGGTTTCGTAAAGGTTTTTCTTGTGAAACGCAACTAGCCTCATTTATCATTGATATCACATCTCAGATGGATAACTCTACGCAGACGGACTTTCTTGATTTCCGAAAAACTTTCCACTGTCTCACGCGGGTCTCATTCATAAGCTCTCTTTAATATCTCCTTGATGTCCTTCGCTGGATCCAGAGTTACCTATCCAACCGGTAACAGGCTACACTTGTTAACCATACCCTTTCTCCTTTCATTCCTATTTCTTCCGGGGTCCAGAAGGGTTCAGTTCTTGGACTTCTATTGTTTCTCACCTTCATCAACGATCTTCCAAATTCATTAACATCCTCTATCAGGCTCTTTGCTGACGACTGTGTCCTTTATTGACATATACGTTCTCCTTCTGAACGGATGGCTCTTCAGTAGGACCCAGACTTGTGCCCGTTACTCGAAAAAAGTAATTGATTACCGTTACCGTTACTTGTACGGAAAAAGTAATTGATTACCGTTACCAATTACAGGACTTCAAATGTAATTGAGTAACGAGTAGAAAAGTAACGCGTTACTCCGGTCGTTACTCTGCATTGACGCAAATTATACCCGTCTTTGTGTGCCTCAACAAAAAAAAAGAGAGAGAAAAAGAAAAGTTCAACAGTGGAACAGATGAAATAACCCAAAAATATGTACGTCTACTGTAGTTATCGCCCGGGAAGATGTTAGGGTTGCCACCTTTCGTAGTGAAAAATACCGACTGGGGGAGAGGAGGTGGAATAGAGGGAAAGGAGGAAAGGCTCGTGGAAAAGGGAAAGTGGGTGATGGGTGGACGAGACACACACATAGAGAGAGAGAGTGCTCGCTCAAGATAATACGAGGAAACATATGTTCCTGGGTTTGGCTGTATCATTGATGCTAGAAATAACAATGATAATAATAATAACAATGAATAATAATAAGAATGAATAACTAAGAAAACGCCTAGTGACTGCGGAACTGGGTCTGTGTTTCAGATTTATTCAAGCTGTAGTGGAATGTTGAAGGGAAAATCCCGTAAAAGCCCTTATGAAAGGTCTTGAGCCACAAATACCGGCAAAAGGCTGCCGGTATCACCTTCCTACGGGCAACCGGCAGAGCGCCCAAATAACCGGCCGTGCCGGTATAATACCGGCCTGGTGGCAACCCTAGAAGACGTTGACCCGATTGTGGAAGATCATGCGTGGAACTTCCCCATGACTCACTAAACCTCCAAAGCTACCACCAAGGGAACCACAACACTGGTGTAGAAAGAGATCAGGGAGAGAGACTCTGAAATTCCAGAACAAAGGCTGATGGGGACGAAGATCTTGACTTGGGGCAGAATATCTAAAAGATGAAGTTAGTCTCTGCCGGGAAAGTAATCAATTACTCAGTAATCGATTACTCAGAAAAGTAATTGATTACTCGAAAAATTACTTTGACTTTAAAGTAACTGATTACTCGAAAAATTACTCAAAAAAGTAATTGATTACAAGTAACGCAATTACTAGTAACGCGTTACGCACAAGTCTGGTAGGACCTTAACTCAATCTACGGCTGGTGTTATGCCTGGCTGCTACCACTAAACGCTTCCAAATGTTGCTACCTTCCATTTTCTCGGTCCAGGTCGACTATGACCCATCAGTATCACATTAATCCCTCCCGCGACCCTCTTTCTACCTCCTATACATACTTGGGTCTTATCCTTTCCACTCACCTTTCTTGGTCTGACCACATTCATGGCACAGTCAGTGATACAAATCGTGTCCTGGGCTTTCTTCGTCGGGCTCTACGGCTAGCACCGACCTCTATCAGATGTCTTGCATATCAGACTTTGGTCCGGCCAAAACTTGAGTATGCTTCCAGCATCCTGAGCCCACACCACGCCAATCATGTCGATCTCCTTGAATCTGTTCAGAATCGTGCTACCAGATTTATTCTTTCTAATTACTCGTATACATCCAGTATCTTAATCCATCCAGTATCTTACTTAAATCGTCCCTTGGTTTGCCTGCACTCCAGAAGCGTAGGAAACTTTCTCGCCTGTGTCTCTTCCATAAACTATATTACGGATAATCTATTCGCTCTTCCTTCATACGCCCAGTCAGTCACATCTCATCTAGATTAAACCATTCCTGTAAAATACATCCTATTACTTGTAACAACTCCTACTTCATGTACTCATTTTTCCCCCAAATAGTCTCCGACTGGAACGACTTGCCTCAGTCACTCGTATCCATCTCCGATCATGCATCATTGAGAGCCACATTAGCTACTTACCTTTATTGTTAATAAGCGCACTATTGTCAATTTTAATTAAGTGTTGGATGTTTCTTTCCCCACCCCCTCATGTACCGCCCTGAAATTGTACCTGTATTGAGGTACTGAAACTAAATAAATAAATAAATTCGTGAGAATTTATGAGATTTATTTAAGATCAGAATCAAGGTCTTCATGCCAGATGTGCATATCGAGACATCGGAAAGCAGCTTTGGCTCCATGAATGGAATTTACAATATTTCAAGCTAGCAGGGATTACTAAGCAATTGTCCTGCATTCCTCACTTGCCGCGACTGAAACATTAGAGCAGTTGGAGGGGATAGTGGATATACCTCCTCTTCTGAAGGACATCCTGTCATTGTGTGCACTACAAATTTCTATGCCTCAATGCTGTTTCTCGGTCATATATCCAAGATATCAGATAACCACTTCTACCTTATCTGTGTGCCATATATTGTGTCTATGTCACAAATCCGTGATTCCGGCGCATTTCGGGAACTTTTTCGAACATGGATTATATAGCCAACAGTACGGTAGCTCAGAGTTGCATTTGTCTTTTACATCATGTACTTTGTCTCGACGTCGAAATGGCCTTTTTCCTGCGAAAAGCAGTTAGTGTTTATGTCTGGGGACCGAACATTGGGAAGGGCAGCGAACGTTTTCTTAATGAGCATTGCACCTTGTATTATTTAGTTATAATTAATCTCGGTGTTGGAGCATTCACCGGTTGTTTCTTTTTAATTTTGTAAGATTGTAATAAAACATTGTGTTGGATTGGTATCGTTGTACCCTGAATCACTCCTTTGACGATTACACCATCGTGCTATAACGAGTGCTGATCACCCTGAGTCGAACTAAGTATTGTCGAGGGAATCGTGGATTGGCTAGAGTGTTGATTTGTCCGTCAGTAACCGCCGAGTGTAGGCCGGCGAGTGCATAAGCCTCTCAGTCTTCGGGACCGAGCGCTTAACGGAATAACGTGGTATACGACCACATCGCAATCAGCATCCTCACAGATTTTGGGAATCATCTCAAAACGCGAATTCAATTTCATTCCTTTTCGACAATATATATTCTAACAAAAATGGCGTCCGCGACAGGACCCGATGGTGATGCATGGTGTAGTCTGTTGGAGTTGTGGTTGCTGGATATTGAATGATTGAGGTTGTTGTCAGAAGTGCTGTTATCAGGTATGGTTATGGAGATCGGCAAATTAGTTGAGATAGGCGAGAAGCCTGGATTGCAAGGGCGTGAGCTGCAGGAATGGATCAATCAGGAGAGGTCTAGAGATCGCGAGGAGCGGGCTCTAGAACGAGAGCGCATGAGGCAGGCCGAAGCCAAGGCTATAGAAGCACACGAAAGAGAAAAGGAGGTGCACGAAAGAGAGAGAGAAATTTTGGAAATGAAGCTGGCGGCTTTCCGAAAAGGGTGACCCCCAAGTGAGTGGGTCGGATGAAGGACAGACGGTTCCGCCATCGTCTCAGTTTCAGGGAATTAGTCTCCATAAGTTGATGTCAGCGTATGACGAAAAGAAAGATGATTTAGATGCATATTTGATGCGTTTTGAACGAATAGCCGATGGTCAGAAGTGGCCTAAGGAGCAACGGGCAGCGGCATTCAGTACGTGCCTTAGCGGAGACTCTTTGAGCATGTTTGGGAGGTTACCAGCAAGCGATTGGAACGACCACACGAAGCTGAAAGAGGCCTTGCTGGGTAGATTTCGTTTGACGGAAGACGGTTTTCGTGGCAAGTTCCAAACCGCACCACCCGTAGATGGGGAAACGGCGGGTCAGTACCTCGCTAGGCTAGATAACTACTGGGAAAGATGGTTGCAGCTAGCAGGAACAAAGAAAGAATACGAAGATGTCAAATAACTGGTGATCCGCGAAAGGTTCTTAGAACGGTGCGACCCGAAGCTGGTGTTGTTCATCAAAGGGAGGAAGCCGAAGAGCAGAAAAGACCTGTCCGAATTAGCGGACCAGTTCATGAACACGCAGGGGCGTACAAACCTAGGGAAGAAAACTAGCGAAAGCGGAGTTGAGGAGAAGCAAGCTGCTCCTGTGTCGGCAAAAACAGGAGCCGATGGGAAAGGCGCAAGCCCAGGTGTAGCACAGCGGCAGCGATGCCTGATCTGTAAATAGGCTCGGGCACAAGAGTAGTAGTTACTGGACACAGACTGTCCGCAACGCTACAAGGCTTCTGGACACGTTTAATTAGCAATTAGAGCTAATTGGGACCCCCCACATTAATCAGGACCCTCCAGGGAGTCATTATACTAATTGGGGTGCATCTAAGACGTGTCCAGACCACCCTGTGCGTTGCCGACAACCTGTGTCCATAAAAAATAAAAAAATAGGTAGAAAATAAAATAAAAAGATAGAATTAGAGTGGAGAGAAACAATTTATTCGAAAATCAACGATGCCGCGGCAAAGAAGCCGCTCCGCAACACCCGAGTGACCAGCGCCCGCCATGTTGGTAGTTGGCGACGGGCAGTGGCAGAGATCGACGACAGGTGGCCAAGTAGTTGCAAGGCATAGCACCAGGTGGCGCCACCATCATAGCTCTATGCGAGAAAGAGAACAGCAAGATACTAGTGGAGGTAAAAATGGCAGCACTGCTAAACAAGTCTAGGCATGCGAGAGAAAAGGTTCAACACACAGTACACACAGAAAACAGTACACATCGGGGAAAAGGCAATCGACTAGGCCTAACCACAGTGTCACAACACTATGCAGCTAACACAAGGCGGGAACCGCTAAACGTGCGTCAACACGAAGAAAAGGCTTGCTCTCCGCTAAACAAGTCTAAACATGCGAGAAAAGGCTTAACATGAGCACGGTCAAACATCGACAAATCACTCGTTGGTCACCGCTAAACACGGGGGGTACGGCGAACATGCGAGAAAAGGAGTGCGGCAAATCACTCACCTTTTCCCCCGCGGCGACTGCTCATCAGCCAGGCAGAAACTGAGCGGGCGCGGGGACGGCGGATCAACCGAGCACACGTCTGCTCTTCGCGCCAGCCAGCCAAAAACTGAGCGAGCGCGGGGACTGCGGAGCAACTGAGCACACGTCTTCTCCCCGCGACAGCCAGCGAGCAACTGACTGAGGCGACGCGCTGCGGCAGCTACGCGCTCCTAGCGCCCTCTGTTTCACCCGACCGCACATGCGCACGCGCTCCTAGCGCCCTCCGCGCCGCCCGCCCGCGGGTGTTTTCAGTTTCGGCTCTCCGCTGCGCGCGCTCCTAGCGGCGACGGGTGGCTTCTCAGTTTCGGTTTTACTCTCCTTTCTTTGCGCGCGCGTTTATCTGTATAAAGGCACCGCGCTCGCGTCATCATTCTGACCAATACGTGGAAAACGCCATTTGTGGTTTATTCTCCTGCGTTTCTCGTCGTCGCAAGGAAAAGAAAAAAACGAAGAACTTCGCGAATTTATTCGCGGCATCGTGGAGGAAGCCTTTCGAGTCCACCACCTGGAATGGTTGCAAGCACGTCAAGAAATGTGTCAGGACAAGATGAAGACGCTCGACCACATCTTAGCGGCGGACAGACTGGCGAAAAAGAAGTCCAACTTTAGCCTGGATAATCTGTATTGGGAATGCGGTTCAGATGTAGAGGACGACTACGACGTGTAAATAAAAGCGATGCATTTCTCTTCGAGTTTCAGTCTCTTCTTTTTCTTCATGCAACGTGTACGCACGCAACATGTCTTCCCCCGAACCTTTTCGTTTCCGTCATCCTTTTCGCTGTGTCTTAAGCGGCCCCTCCATGTGCGGCAAATCTACGTTCGTTGCTAACGTGCTGAGGAACCTGAACGACGTGGTGGACAAGCCTCCGTCACAAATATTCTACGTGCAGAAATATGCTTCGCCGAGCATGCAGGACGAATTTGGGGACTCGTCGCGCGCTACGCTGATCGTCGTCGACGATCACATGACCGACGCCGGTTCCTTGAAGGAGGTGACCGATCTTTTCATTCGGGGTTCTCACCACGCCAACGCGTCGATCTTCTTACTTGTTCAAAACATCTTTTCCGACAGTAGCCATATTTAGAACTATATCCTACAACGCCAGTTACGTCGTCCTGGAGGTTGTGCATCAGCCCGTCCGAAGTCACATCCGAAAACGAATTGGAGCTGTTCAATAAGATAAATGGGAAGCCCGTCGTACCCTCCATGAAAAAGAAGCTCAATGTGGGGGATAAAGTGAGGGTCCTACTACACAGAAAAGGTTTTCATAAGAGCTCGGAAGGGAGTTTGTCGCCTCAGATTTTCACCGTCTCCAGCCTGAGAGACAGCTCCCCTCCCGTCGTGCACCTGGAAGATTACCGGGGTAAGGAAGTGGACGGATCTTTCTACCCGGAGGAGATACTCGTTGTAACCCGAGACGCCAATCAGCCTTGGCCAGTAACGAAAGTGCTGAGAAAGAAGCAAGTGAACGGTCAGAGCTCCTCCTTGGTTGACTGGTTTGGTTACGACAAAGAACACGACAGTTGGGTTCCGAGCAGCGACGTGGTCAAGATTGGGAAATGACGTCAGACATCTACGTCCACCTGCTCTCGAACGCCAGCATGGATAAGTTTCCCTCGAGTAAACTCAACGCCTTTACGGTAGCTTTCGATAGTCCGCTTCAGCTCTCGAATCGGTATAAAGTCGGTCTGATGGATCTCAGCATAAGCAACGATTTTTTAAATATCGGGTACGAAAGGCAAGATGCGAAAATCAAGGTTTCTTCCGAAGACACGGTCGAAGCCGGGAAAACTTTTCGTGTCACCTCGGATCTCGAGAGGGATTTGAGTAAAGCCCTTTCGGAATTTAACGTTTCTTTCGCGTACAATGAATCGCGATACGACTTCGTCTTACCCGTGGACGTGAAGGCCTTGGAACTGGACCCTCGGCTCGCACAAGCGCTCGACGCCTCGCTAGCGTCCCGCGAAGCAGGTCATGCGGTGAAGCCTCCCGAATTGACCGAACGCGAAGCCACCTCCATCTTATTAGAGCACGCCGCACCCGTCGCTTTCGGCGATGTCACTCTGAATTCGGAAACCACGTCCCTATGTAACACAGTCAACAAGTATTTCCAGACGCACAAGCTGGACGCCTCGCTAGAATTCGCGGATAACGTCTACTCTCTGAAAACGCCGAAAGGGTTGCACGTACCGGAACCCTTTGTCAAGCTGCTACATCTCACACCCGTCGGGGGACACGGAGAAACGCTACGCGTCCCTCTCCCCGTAGCGTGCCAATTTTTTTTCACGATCAAGACGAAAATTCTTCGATCTTTGCAAGTACATCTGCCTCCCGGCTATTATGCGACGCCGCAAGCACTTCTGGATGCGATTAATCAGCGAGTAGGCGAACGCGCGCTCTTCAGGTTCGACGGAACCGAACAGAAATGTAAAATTCGGCTTTCCGAGGGCACCTCCACCCTAAGACTTTCCGAGTACCTGGCCGTGCTTTTGGGCTTCGAATTGCGTACTGTGTTCACGGGGGAGGAGGAGAAGGATGCCACGAGCTCCGTCGAGGTACTCCTGACACCCCCGTTTCACAACATAATCGTCTACACGGATATCGTGGAACCCAAGTACATGGGGAGTGGGAAAAAACTGTTATTAAAAATACTACCCTTTTATTACGAGAAAGACAAGCACGTCGTCACCTACACGTTAGATAACATCCAGTATTTTAACCTGTCTCAATTCGAAATTCCCTCAGTGACGATCGTTCTGGCAGACGAAACGGGAAGACGTTTGCCGTTGCGGTGCAAAGGCAGAACCAATCTAACGTTGCATTTCAAACATGTACCGTAATTCCCCCAAAATAATTCCTGTGTACACGAGACCCCTTTTCCAACGAGGGCACGGTGTGTTGAGCAACATATCAAAGTTTGTCGTTCCCATCTGGCAGCAAATAAAACCGATCTCCAAGAGAACGTTGAAGCGCTTGGCGCGGAATTTGGCCGATGGCGAAGGAATATCGCGCGCAGTAAACAAGACGGCCATAGCAACGGGGAGAGACGTGCTGGATTCCATGGAGGGCTCTCGAAACAACAATGGGAATAAACGCCGCAAAAGACAACAAAAGGCGCCGACACACGACGCACCTGCAGATATCTTTGGTACGCCATGAAGGTCACACATCCGCTGCGCGCGCTCCATCCATCATGACGTCAACGAAAGGAAAAATACTGACACCGCTCTGTCTAACGAGTGATGTGATGATATTCGAACCGCCTTCCATTCAATACGGCGTGGAAGATACTTCGTACCAACTTTTTTATCCGGTCAACGGAGTAAATAATTCCGTTGATCGCGTTTTGTGTTCAAAAATTACAAAGGGCACACTTGGATCTCTACGGTAGCTTTGTGTCCTTGACCGCGCGCATTGTTCGCGACGACGAGGGAGAAATGGACGAGAAAGATGTTGTTTTCCCAATAAACCATCTGTTGGGGGGCATGTTTAAGACGGTCACCGTTTATGCGAACAACAAGCTCGTCAGTTCCAACGAGTTGTACAGTTAAACCTCTATGTAACGAAGTCGGTAAACACATCGCAAAACTTCGCTATATGGAGAACTTCGTTATAGAGAACGTTAGCTAAATTTCGGTGGTTGTTACTACAGTTCAGTAGCCTGAAGTTCCCGGGAATATAACGCACGAAAAACAAGACTATGGAAGAGAAAGAAGCAATTTATTTGGCACAGAAATAGTCAGTTACTCGCTTTTGCACGGTCTTGAAGAACGTCGGTGTCACAGACCGTTCATAGCTTGCCAGCGCTGCCAGAGCGCCCTCCTGGTCCTTGTTCAATGCCGCGTATCGTCGAAGCACGTCAATAGAGTCGAGCACCTCCCTAACAGATGGCACACATATGTCCTCTTCAGTGTCGCTCTCGCTGTCCTCGTGTGTATCCTGACGCAGACCGGCGACGATGTCGGCCTCAGTAAGCTCCTCTGTGCATACTGCCGTTGAGTCGGCGTTCAAAAAGTCCTCCAGTGCAACATTATCCGGCACCCCACCTTGTTCTCGAAGTTCTTCCCATCGCTGGAGCACAGCGAGCGCGTCTGAAGTGTCTTCCAGAACGCTGGGCTCAGCTTCCTCCACGTCAGCACATGGGGTGTCTTCTGCCTCATCAGTCCTCTCAAACCCCGCCTTCCTGAAGCAGTTTGTGATGACCTCGCGTTTGGTTGCAGACCAGCTCGCTGCAAGCATCTCCACGGCTTGGATGGCGTCCACTTTCGATTCTCTGCCGAATCGAATGTCCAGCAGCCGTCGGTCCACTACACGTGCGCGATAGGCGCACTTAACACTCCTTATAATGCCTTGATCCAGTGGCTGGATCAGCGATGTGCAGTTCGGTGGAAAAAATCGCAGCTCCACGTTCGTAAGATGGAGGTCGACATGGTGCGCTGAGCAGTTGTCGAGCAGAAGGCACACATGCCGGCCCTGCTTTTCCATTTCGCGGTCAAAGTCCCGGAGCCACTCACTCAAAATTGCTCGCGACATCCACGCCTTTTGGTTGGCGGCGTACATCACCGGGACCCTCCTTCCTCGAAAGCAGTAAGGGTTCTGGCTCCGTCCGATTACGAGGGGAAGCCGCTTGTCGCTGCTGTCCATGTTCACACAGAAAAGGACGGAAAACCGTTGCTTACTTTGAGTCCCACCTTCACAACAGCGTCCCTTCAGGGTCAGAGTGCGTCCAGGCATCATTTGGTAAAACAAGGCGGTCTCATCCGCGTTGTAGATGTCTTTAGGCTGGTATTTCTCCAGGATTCCTTTCAGTTCTTCTTCCTGCCACGTGGCAGCCCCAACAACGTCGGCAGAAAGAGATTCGCCACACAGAACTCTGCAGACAATCGCGTGTCTTTTCTTGAATTTCTCTAGCCAGCCGCTGCTGGCCTTGAAGTCGTCGCAGCCAAGCATGTTCGCGAAGTTGACAGCCTGACGTTGCACGATAGCACCGGTGAGTGGAACACGCGAGGCAAGCATCTCCATGAACCAGGTGAACGTTGCTTTGTCGACGTCGTCATAATGTGCAACCTTCAGCCTCTTCCTCGTGGTGCTGGTCCCCGCTGCGACGGCTGCAAGGATGTTCTCTTTGCCCTTCAGGATCGTTGACAAAGAATTCGCCGGGATTCCGAACCTCGCAGCTACGTCCTTTATCTTTTCACCCTTGGCGACTGCGTTGATGATCTGCACCTTGGCATCTACGGACAACGATTTCCGCTTGAGCACGTTTGCCATGGCGTCCACTTCACCCACTTGCACGCGGAATCAAAAGTGACAACTGACCGGCGGGTGTGTAAACTGTAGGAAGAGAGGAGGGGGCCTCCTTCCTTCTCATTCGTCGAACGCTGGTTGCGCCGGTCACTGAACCCCCGGCGTCCTCCTTTCACCACCTCTCCTTTGTACAGGCTTCTCCAACACAAGGAGCGACCTGGATATGATGCGTCCGGCACCCCGGATGGCCCTGAATTCCAGAAAGTTCGGAACGTCGCACTATTTCCGAGAATCGGAGCGGTGTTCAGCGCGCGCGGAACTTCGTAACACAGAGAACACGGGCAAACGCACTTCGCTGTACGGAAAACCCAAATACATGGGCTTCAATGGGGCAAATGCACAAGCATTTGAAAAAGTTCGCTAAATAGAGAAATTCGCAGCATGGAGAGTTCGCTATAGGGAGGTTTAACTGTACGCCTACAGGAGTATTTTGGACGTCGCGATTCATTCCACGCCCATGGCTCAAGAAACAGTGCACGCGGCTGGACTCTATGTCGAGGACGACGAACATTTAAAGAACAATTACGACGTCTCGTCTCGCGGTCCGAAACAACGTTACGATGCGACGAAGGATGGAAAATGCTTTAACCTGGTCGGTCAGATCAATACCGACCTGTTTCAACAGCCACGCCTGATGGTACCTGCCGTCGAAATTCGCGTCGTTTTGCTGTTAAACAACGACGAATTTAAACTCATATCGGTCCCCAACAACAAGAAAACGTACAATTACGAGGTGGACATTAAAGAAATGACGTTACACTTGAAAAAGGTGACGCTGGCACCTTCCCTGTTTTTGGAATACGAGCGGCGGCTTCAGACCACGCAGGCATCTATGTGTTACGCGGATTGGAAACCAAGGTGCGGAGCTTGAGTGCCGGGAGCTTGGACGCTCACTTTGAAAACGTTTACCCCGAAAGGGTACTTTCCAAATTATGCGTCGCCCTGCTCGCCACGTCCGACTTTCTCGGCGACATCCAATCGAACCCCTACAAATTCCGCCATTACGACCTGTCTCATTCGATGCTGTCCGTGGACGGACAGCAAGTGCGAGCCGAGTACGACTTTAAGAACGACTTCGTCAAAATTCCCTAGTTTAACTTCTTGCAAGAACTGAGTGAAAAACATTTCAAGTATAGCTACGAGCGATTTAAAACGAACGGGTTCCTTCTCTACTTCAACTTGGACGTGGACAAGTGTTCTTCTCCTTCGCATTTGAACGAGTGGCGAAAAGGAAACGTCTGCCTGCAATTACGCTTCGCTAACGCCCTTCCACACGCGGTCACCGTCCTCTTGATTTCCGAATGTCCCAAGCTCATGTTCGTCGACAAGGACCGTACGGTCACCTTCCCATAGAAAAGAACTCGTGTCCCTGAAGCTCCTCGCTTCCTCCATGCTGAGAGGCATTTGTGCTTCCGACGAAGCCTTCGGTTTACGCAAGCCCGGCTATTTAATCATCGATACGGAAGAGCGAAGAAAGCGCGGGCAGCACTGGGTGCTCTACTTGAAAAACTACGACGGGTCTGTCGTGTTTTTTGACAGCTACGGACTTCCCCCCATCGAAGCAAACCTTCGAAGGACTTTATCTGCAGTGGATGAGTATAATGACAAGTGTACTCAATCACCTTTTTTGCCTTACTCCGGGCTTTTTTGTATCTACGTAGCCACGCGCATGTCGAAACGCTACAGCTTGAAAAATTGTGTATCCATGTTTTCCTGTAACCTCGAAGAGAATGACGAAACAATAAAACGTCTCCTCGTGAGCGAACTCGTTTCGTAAAATAGTCTATTTATTCTTTCACGGCATACACAAGACGCTTGCGAGACGATCTTCGAACGTGCTGACCCGACGCTCGTCGTCGCCGGTCACCGTGACGTCGAGGGGGGATGTGTGGAGAAGCCAGTAGCGACGGACGATAGGTCGGTTGAAGCCCGCGTTGATGAGACACGGGTCGACTGTCTCTCCTCGTCTATACTTTTCCAACAGCTCGAGCTTGTAATCTACGAAACGCTTAATTTTCTTTGCAATCTTCCCACTGACGGTACACAGACGTAAGGGTATCGTCTTGGGAATCGAGCGAAAGTCTCCCTCGCAGCTATCGCCATGAATATAATCACGTAATCGCAGCAAGTCCCGATACATTCGCGTTTGCACAAAGGTTGCAAACCTCTGCTCGGGCGTCATGACTGAGACAAAATGAGAGTAGACAAGCTTTTTTATTTCTCGTGAGAGGTTACAGATGAATTAGGCTCCAGCTTTGGTTTCGTAGCCGGGAAGGCAGCCCAAATATGGACGAAGGCTCGAGTCTAACCAATGGCTGGGGTTTCTTGACCAGAGTCCACCGCAACAACAGGTGGTCAGCTGATCGCCCATCCTCAAAAAGAAGGTCTTCGGAGGAGGCTTGAAGGTTAGGACCAGGGGTAGATGTAAGGGTAAGGGGTAGATGTAGATGGGTAAAGGAGCGTGAGAAACACGTGTTTTTTTTTTTATCTCAAACACAAACGTACAATATTCTTCAGTCACAGAGTGACACTGATGGTCCATCTTCTCCATCTTCCTTCAGTAGTCGAAGTCCTTCGCAACGTACGTCGAACGGTACCGTCCGACAGCCGAGAAACGGGCGAATCAATCGGTCCGTCCAATGCTTTTGCTCTGAAAAAATGTGAACGATTATAGAACGTATTAAAAAAAAATAACGAGGAAGCGTACCTTTGGACAACAATCCACCGCAATTGGTGCAGAAGAAGCGGGCGCTGCCAATCTCCCGAAATATGTGAGGCAGGAAAAAACCGACTTCACGCGCAGCAAAAGTGTTGTAAACTGGAAACGAAACTCTTCAAACATTTCGACGATGTTGACGTCATGGGTATTACTTACGAGGATCTACCAAGCTGATCATGATAGCACGAGAATGACGATCGAACGTTCGCTTCATCATTTATAGTAAATCTTTTCCTCTCACTCTCTATGACGTCATTGAACGTGTTTGAACATGTTAAGACGTGTTTGAACATGTTCGGACGTGTTCAGACACGGGCGGCAAACCGTCGCCCCTGGACACACTAGTTCCTCTCTCACTCTCTATGACGTCATTGAACGTGTTTGAACATGTTTGGAGGTGTTTGAACATGTTGTGACGTGTGTAGACACGAACCCCGCAATACGAAAAACGTCACGCAGCACGAATTAGACTAGTGGTTAGTGTAACGCGTCCAGTGTAGAAGGTTCCTGGGTTCGAATCTCACACTGGGTCTTCTCGTCGTCACACACAAGTCGACCCAGAGTGTTAGCTACAAATTAGTGTAATGTTTTATTCAACGTCGATGGTATCATTGTCATATGCGATATCGCAAAAAGGCGCGAAAGACGGAAGGCGGGGTGGTGATAGTACAGACGACACCGTCACAATGCGAGGAGGAGGAGAGTGGTGTAGCGACTATAACAGGTGCGCTGGTTGTACGACGATTGATCGAAAGCCCACGAGGGGCATTCATCCACGACGCGAGGCGTTTCGTGGAGCAAACTGTAAGTTGACCGGTTCTGCTGTGTGAGTGTATTCTATGTATGACATTGTTTTTAAGGAACCAAGAGCCGCTGTCACCGCATGACACTGAACACACACACACACACAGGGACTCATCCCATCCTCTCTCATCATCATCAATCTCAAGCATTCCTCAACTGAAGGGAAAAGTGAGCATTGTTTCGTGAGGGGGAATCTCGTACTGATTTTGTTTGACCGCAGTGCCACGCTGTCTCGTATGTCAGTACGACCCCATCGATGCCATGCTCGTGGCCGTAGAAAGAGAGCACGAAGCTAGAATAGAGAGTCTCGGTAACAGCCCAGTCGTCCTTTCAGATGACGACGACGACAACAGAGTGAGTAGTCCGCCTTTCGTAATACCTGAAACGGATGACGACGAACCCCTAAATGGGCACGACAGTGCAGACGAAGTGCTCATGTGGGAAGGGGATCAGTCGTATGCAGATTTCATTCCTCTGTCTGGTAGGGCTAGAGATGAATCACCAGATGCAAGCCCAGAATTTCGAAACGAAGCTGAGCCTGTGGAGGGTCGTAGAATCGTTGACTTACGAGAACACGTCGTAGAGAATCATCCCTCCGTCACGGAGAGACAATTCCTTCCTTTCTTTGTCACAGATGAGGCATTTGGCGGAACGGCTACTAGGTACACGCTTCCCTGTTCCCCGCACGACGACAACGTCGACGATTTGCGACTCTATCTACCGAGCATAGCTCCAGTAATCACGCGCGTCCTCGAAGCTTATCCCATGCCTTTCAAATTTTGTCTGTGGTCGAAGGCGCTCATGGTTAAGGACGGAGCCGACGGGTTGACTCCTCATATCCTTCACGTGAACCTTCACATGAGAGTGGTTCATAACCGTCAAGAAATCGAAGGCGCGATAAACGCTGCCGTCGCAGAGTCCTCGCAACGCGTAGAAAACTATGCGAGAGAAGGGTCTGGTTTGACCTCGAAGGACGTCCAATGTGTCGACTTAAAACTAACGCGCTTAAAAACCGAAGCGGATTGGTTGCACGGTCGAGCTTCCAGAAATGTTGAAAAGAAAGACAAGGACTCTCACAAACGTCAAACTCCCTCCGAATCACGAAAACGAATGTTTCAAGTACAGCGCGCTGGCACTCTTACATCCTTTGAGGAACAAACCAAACGATTATGCCAGATGTCGCAAATACATGAATCCTTCGAATCCGGAGACGCGCGTAACGTACTGGCCGCCCTGCTTCCCAGTCACTTACGAAGACATTACCCTGTGGGAGAGAAAAAACAAAAATCTCTGTGTACATCTACGTGTTCGACGAGCAGACGAGTTCGATATCTACCAGACGGGTTCCCTGCACGCTCCATAAAGATAAAGTCCATCTGGTCGAGGTTAGGCAGCATTTCTATGGCATTAAAAAATTTAGCACTTTCATGGGGCGAAGTGACCATTTTTATTGCGAGAAATGCACGTCCGGTTATGGGACGAGAGAGGCATTGCAGAAACACGAACGCCTGTGTCGAGACGTAAGATTCTCAAAATGCCAAAAACCAGGGGAGAGTGTCTCCTTCAACAAGATAGAGTACATGCATCCCTATCCCTATTTCGCGGTGTTGGACACTGGGAGCGTCTTGGAAAAGGACGCACTCGTTAAGGACACCGTGAGTGTGCACAGGATGAGCTCGTACTGCATCGTTGTAGTGAGAAGTTGGGACGGAAAAATACTAGGCCTAGATGGCTATTTGGGACCCAACGCGGCAGAGAAATGCTTGCTCTCGCTCAAGCGATTTAGCGATCAAATCGATAGGTTGAACCGTTGTCCCTCACCGTTGGTCATGAGTATGGAAGAGCACTTGCGACACGCGAGCGCTACACACTGCGAATTTTGTGGAATCGAATTTAACCGACATATGCGAAAGGTGACGCATCACGACCACACCCGCTTCGTAGAGCCCGGTTCTTCGAATTTTGTCGCGACGCTATGTGATACGTGTAACCTTACGTGTCGGAACACCAAAGAACTCGTCGTGTGCGTGCACAACCTGCAGTACGATTTGAGCTCCCTTCTCCGCCACATGCACGTTCTAAATCTGGGCGAACCGTGGATCTTAGCTTCGAGCTCGGAAAAGATAAGAGGGTTCAACATTGGCGATCTCCATTTCCGCAATACCACGCAGTTTTTCAACCTGTCCTTGTCGAACCTGGTCGAAACCCTCCTCGCCAGCAGTGGCGAGAGCGCGTTTCATTGTACCCGTCAAATGTATGGTGACCGTTTCCGTCGCCTCCTCAGGAAGGGCATTTACCCGTACACCTTCGTCGACAGTTACGAAGCGTACAATTTGCCCACAGTACCGCCAAAGGAAGCTTTCAAAAGTGACCTGAACGACCAAGAGATCACGGACGAGGACTATCAGTATGCCCTCGAGATTTTCGCATTGTTCGAATGTAAGAACCTCGGCAGTTACACGCGTCTCTACGTCACGCTCGACGCTTGTCAGCTCTGCGACGTCGTACTGTATTTCAGGAAGATTGCGCTAGAGACGGATAGGATAGATATCTCACGCACCGTGTCCCTCGCCAGTTACGCGTGGAGCAGCGCTCTGAAGCTCACCAATGTCAAACTCGAGCTCATGAGCGATCGCGAGATGTACGAAACGATCGAGAAGGGAATCAGGGGAGGCATTTGTAACAGCTTCCACAGATACTGTCGGGCTAATCAAGAGGGGTGTGACGATTACGACCCCCAGCAAGAAAAGACTTTTATCCAGTACCTCGACGTGAACAGTTTGTACCCGTACGCAATGACTTTTCATCTCCCGACAGGTGGTTTTGAGTGGGTCGATCCTTCGAGGTGGAGCGAGATCGATTTTCTCAACATTCCTCACGATTCGGAAGTGGGTTACGTCTACGTGGTAGACTTGTCGTATCCCGAAGAATTGCACGCGCTCACCAGGGATTTTCCCCTAGCACCCGAACACAGTTGCGTGGACGAGGACGAACTCTCCCCCTACCAACACCACTTGAAAGATGCGTTGTCGCTAAGATCTCCCACAAAGAAACTCTTGCTGACGTGCTACGACAAAGAACGCTATGTCGTTCATTATGCATTGCTCGCTCTGTACGTGAGGTTGGGCATGAAAATAAAACGTGTTCACAGCATCTTCTCGTTCCACCAAGACAACTTTTTGCGAACCTTCGTGCAGAGAAACGTCGCGTTGAGGAATGCCGCGACCACGAAATTCGAGCGACTTCTGTACAAAACCATGTCGAACAGTACGTTCGGTAAGTCGATACAAAATGTGAGACGCATGAAAAGGTACGCTATAGCTTACGACAAAGAAACACGCTCCAAAAAGCTAGCTCCGTCGACAGTCAGCATTTTCACATTCTGAGTGATAAGTGCATCTTGTACAAGATGAAACAATGCCGCATCAAATGCACGCACCCCCTTTACGTGGGCTTTGCCATTCTAGAGATATCCAAAGTCCGAATGTACAGCTTCATCTACGAGTCACTCTTTTCTCGCTTGACGTGTCCAGTGCAATTGATCTATAGCGACACGGACAGCACAATTTTTTCTCTCACGTGTGAAAGCCTGGAAGAGCAGCTGATGAAGATTGAGAGTGAGTTAGATCTGTCTTCCTATCCGCCGGACCAACCACTTTTCAACGACGAGCACGCGAATCAGATGGGGTACTTCAAAGACGAGACGGGAGGCGGAGTTATTCAGGAAGTTGTAGCCATCCGAGCGAAAATGTACAGCACGGTCTCCTCCTTGGTCTCCTACGACGACAAGCGCTATCTCGTGGATGCCGTACACTCCTTCCCTTATGGAAGCTGCGAATACGGTAAGCTTTCCTAGTGTTTAGACGCGTATAGGATTACGATAGTGCTCTCTCTTTGTGCAGCAACGGAAAACCTGGAAGAGAGCCCGAGAGCGTCGTCGTCAGGCATCGAGTAACCGCGGAACAAAGAGCCACACGCGCATGTAATCGAGAATAAAAGTTCTAGTGCTTCTCTCTCTCTCTCTCGCAGACAAGAGAAGCACGGGTCATCGTGGCAGTGTGGTAGCGGAATGGGTGTACGAATAGAATGACCATTCCGTCATCGTGCTGGTGCAGTGACCCGCACAATGACGACACTGCGATGAAGATTCCCCATATCCTTTCTGTTGAGGCAAGTCAGGGAGGGTGCAGGCATCTATCCACCAACTCCTTTGTATGTAGTCAGTAAACATGTTTCTGTGAAAGAAAACACAGAGTCTCGTCAAAGTTATTCGGACTGTTTAATGCGTTGCATGTCAATAACTAAGCGGTATTTCAATAAATCAATGACCAAGTTGGCGATGTAAACTGCTTGCAAATGTCGCTGCTTCTGCAGGGTGTGCTTAATATGAGCGATGGCACGAGCGAGAAGGTCCACGATGTCTGCAGCGATGTAGTTGAATTCTGCGTTGGACAACCTCACAAATTCGCTCATCAGTCCCAGGGGTTCGTCCGGAACCGTTATGCAGACGTTCTTGTAACGGGCGTAGATCCGACGCACCATCTCCAGCAGCGGCCCCGGCGAGATCTCTCCTATATTGCCAAAACCTACCATGTCTATCACGTAGCGAAAAGCAGTGATGACGAGCTCGTTGCGGGGACTTTCGCTGTTGAAACATTCCTTCTCCACTTCTTCCCAAGAAGCGTGGGTGCGGGAACAATTTTGTAACGAGTGGTAGCTGTACATCTTCATGTAGTGATGACGCGAGCGCGGTGCGCGCTGCCTTTATACAGATAAACGCGCGCGCAAAGAAAGGAGAGTGAAACCGTAACTGAGAAGCCACCCGTCGCCGCTAGGAGCGCGCGCGCAGCGGAGAGCCGCAACCGAAAACACCCGCGACGGGCGGCGCAGAGGGCGCTAGGAGCGCGCGCGCATGCGCGGTCGGGTGGACCAGAGGGCGCTAGGGGCGCGTAGCTGCCGCAGCGCGTCGCCTCAGTCAGTTGCTCGCTGGCTGTCGCGGAGAGCAGACGTGTGCTTGGTTGCTCCGCAGTCCCCGCGGTCGCTCAGTTTCTGGCTGGCTGTCTCGAAGAGCAGACGTGTGCTCGGTTGATCCACCGTTCCCGCGCCCGCTCAGTTTCTGCCTGGCTGATGAGCAGTCTCCGCGGGGGAAAAGGTGAGTGATTTGCCGCGCTCCTTTTCTCTCATGTTCGCCGTGCCCCCGTGTTTAGCGGTGACCAACGAGTGATTTGT
Source organism: Ornithodoros turicata (assembly GCF_037126465.1). Taxonomy (NCBI): domain Eukaryota; kingdom Metazoa; phylum Arthropoda; class Arachnida; order Ixodida; family Argasidae; genus Ornithodoros; species Ornithodoros turicata. The sequence goes on from NC_088202.1 coordinate 34,420,438, forward strand.
CGATGTTTGACCGCGCTTGTGTTAAGCCTTTTCTCGCATGTTTAGACTTGTTTCGCGGAGAGCAAGCCTTTTCTCCGTGTTGATGCACGTTTAGCGGTTCCCGCCTTGTGTTAGCTGCATAGTGTTGTGACGCTGTGGTTAGGCCTAGTCGATTGCCTTTTCCCCGATGTGTACTGTTTTCTGTGTGTACTGTGTGTTAAACTTTTTCTCTCGCATGCCTAGACTTGTTTAGCAGTGCTGCCATTTTTACCTGCCGCTAGTATCTTGCTGTTCTCTTTCTCGCATAGAGCTATGATGGTGGCGGCATCTGGTGCGATGCCTTGCAACTACTTGGCCACCTGTCGTCGATCTCTGCAACTGCCCGTTGCCAACTAACAACATAGCGCGCGCTGGTCACTCGGGTGTTGCGGAGCGGCTTCTTCGCTGGGGCATCGTTGATTTTCGAATAAATTGTTTCTCTCCACTCTAATTCTATCTTTTTATTTTATTTTCTACCTATTTTTTATTTTTTATGGACACAGGTTGTCGGCAACGCACAGGGTGGTCTGGACACGTCTTAGATGCACCCCAATTAGTGTAATGACTCCCTGGAGGGTCCTGATTAATGGGGGGGTCCCAATTACCGTATTTTCACGCGTATTAGCCGCGGCTTATGCGCGATTTTTTTTTCTCACGGGCGCCCTGCGGCTTATCTGATGACTATTTTTTCTTGGTATTTTCCCCATACGCCAATTTTAACGAAAGGGCCGACAGTGTCTCTGGAACAGCACTGCCCTGCTGATGCACGAACAGTGTGTAACAGGGACGGGTTCACATTCGAGTAGATTGATCTTCCTGGTGCATTCCCCCAAGCAGCTTTAAGGAAAGTGGTGACAGTGATTCACGTCTTCTCGAAGATCACTGACCCATCAGCCCACGAAAAACACCCGACAAGGGCACAATCCGATCTTGGTAGAACTCCAGAACTGACCTCCTCTGTTGTACACTGTGCCGATCCCGGAGTATGGACCACAGGGTTTATGGCCTTCTCTATGGTCTCCTTTGTCGCACAAATCAGTCGTCTCGTATTGCTCGCGGCTTTTCTGCCAGAAAATTTTCAAAACGTCCCTAAAAATGCGCCCTGCGGCTTATCTGCGGTGCGGCTTATACGCGTGAAACTACGGTAGCTCTAATTGCTAATTAAACGTGTCCAGAAGCCTTGTAGCGTTGACAGTCTGTGTCCAGTAACTACTACTCTTGTGTCCGAGCCTATTGCAGATCAGGCATCGCTGCCGCTGTGTTACACCTGGGCTTGCGCCTTTCCCATCGGCTCCTGTTTTTGCCGACACGGGAGCAGCTTGCTTCTCCGGGACTCCGCTTTCGCTTGTTTTCTTCCCTAGGTTTGTACGCCCCTGCACGTTCATGAACTGGTCCGCTAATTCGGACAGGTCTTTTCTGCTCTTCGGCTTCCTCCCTTTGATGAACACCACCAGCTTCGGGTCGCACCGTTCTGAGAAACTTTCGCGGATCACCAGTTCTTTGACATCTTCGTATTCTTTCTTTGTTCCTGCTAGCATGCACCCCAATTAGCGTAATGACTCCCTGGAGGGTCCTGATTAATGTGGGGGGTCCCAATTAGCTCTAATTGCTAATTAAACGTGTCCAGAAGCCTTGTAGCGTTGCGGACAGTCTGTGTCCAGTAACTACTACTCACAAGGCCTCTAATTGTCGTACAAATGTACCTAGAGGAGCCTCAGACATAATTTGCTACAGGTGTGGACGTCGTGGGCACAAGAGCTCGAAGTGCAGGAGTACAAATACTGCAAAGAACCATGGAACTGAAAATTCGGTATCCACATGCCTTCAGGGAGTATATGTTGAACTCAAGAGCAGGGAGAAGGTGCCCGTGGTAAACGTTGCCAAGGACAGACGTCCACCGGAGGAGAACAACTTGCCGGTCGTGGAAGGCATTATATCCAGCAAACGAGTCAAAATTCTCCGAGGTACAGGGTGTAACACTGTCATTGTTAACAAAGGACTGATTACGCCAGAGCAGCTGACGGGAAAGACGATGACTGTGTTTCTACTTGATCGCAAAGTCAGAATGTTACCTGTTGCCACCGTTCACATTCAGTCACCGTACTACACGGGGGAGCTTGAGGCACGATGCATGGATGATCCCTTATTTGATGTTATACTTGGGAATGTGCACGGAATGCGACGCGTTGAGGAACAAGACCCAAACTGGGAAACAGAACCCAACAATGGAGAAGACACTGGTTCAAAGGGACAAGACATTCCAGAACTAGAAGGGAAGACACCGAGCGTGGGAGATGGCAAGCCAGAAGTCCCTCATAGGATACTTGCAGTAACCACGCGACAACAGTCCAGAAAGCAGAGGGAAGATTTCCGGCAGTTGAGAAGTCCACTCCTGAGCGGAGGCATAGCGACCGAAGATTTCGGTAAAGAGCAAAAGGACGATCCGACTTTGCAAAAGTTTTTTGCTTCCATCGGAAAACAATTCCAAAGCAAGAACCGGCGTCAGGGCAGCTACCTATTTTTTAAGGAAAACGATTTGCTTCATCGGAAGTACAAATCGTTTAGCGGGGTCCAACAATTCAGCTAATGGCACCTCAAAAATTGAGGCTTACAGTCTTGGAGTTGGCACACAATGGAATAATGGCCAGACATCAAGCGGCAAAGCGCACGGCCGAGAGAATTATGACATAATTTTACTGGCCAGGACTACAGCCAGACGTGAAAAAGTCTGTCCGAACGTGCGACATTTGCCAGAGAACCAGTGACAAGGGCAGGATGCGACCTTTGCCACTAGGGAAAATGCCTATCACCGACACTCCATTCAAAAGAGTGGCCATTGATATCGCCGGACCGATAAAACCACCGTCGGAAGGGGGCAATCGCTACATACTTACTCTTGTCGACTATGCTACCAGATTTCCGGAAGCCGTTGCTTTGCCAAGCATCGAAGCAGAATGAGTAGCTGAAGCTCTACTGAACATATTTTCCCGGGTTGGATTGCCAGATGAAATACTCAGCGACAGGTGATCCAACTTCACTTCCGACCTGATGAGGGAGATCAGTCGGCTGCTATCAGTTCGCCAGCTCACCACAACACCGTACCACCCTATGGCCAACGGACTCGTAGAGAAGTTCAATGGAACACTGAAGAAGATGCTGAAGCGAATGTGCCATGAGCGCCCACGGGACTGGGATCGCTATTTGTCACCCCTTTTATTTGCATATAGGGAGGTGCCACAGGCAAGCCTGGGATTTTCTCCATTTGAGCTTTTGTACGGCCGAAAGATGAAGGGGCCGTTGGCGATTTTGAAACAGCTGTGGGGCGGGGCACAGATTGATGGAAGAGGTGAAGACGGCGTATCAGCACGTACTGGATCTCCGTAACAAGCTCGAACAAACGTGTGAAATCGCCCACGAGGAGCTGGAGAACGCGTCACAGTGATACAAGAAGTATTATGACACGAAAAGCAGAGACCGACGAGTTTCAGTAAGGGATGATACATCAGACCTTGAACAACAATATTGAACTTCTGCTCATTGGACATCGTTGCAGAGACTGGTAGAAGAAAATAATTGCGTTGCCGTGGTAGCGGAACCTGTCCTGGGGTAAGATTTTATGTACTTTCCATCTCAGATATGTGTAATTTCAACAAATCCGTAATGAATCGTGCGATATAGACAGCTTGTATATAATAATTTGATCTGACTGCTTTCTTGATGAACACAATGCCCATTGCAATGATTACAATTACATCTGGTCTAGTGTATTTCAATTCTTCGTTAGCAAACCTCAAAAACTCTGCCATCAATCCCAGTGGCCCTTCCGACGTTGATGTGCAGATATTTTTATAAGTATTGTAGATTCGGTATATAAATTCTTGCACCTTCAGTTATGTACTTTGTACCATATATCCGAATACGACCATGTCTAGGACGTATTGAAATGCAGCGATAATGAAATCGTTTCGCGGCTCTTCCTTTTCGAAGCAGTTTTTTTTTTATCACATCTTCCCATGACTTATGGTAGCGAGTACAAAATCTGTCCATCTTTTCAATGTAGAGCAATTGTCTCTTCTGTTTTCAAGTGCACGTCTACACTTAACTAAAAGCGTATCAAGCTCATTTTATTGATTAAAATTTTATATCTAGCTTATAATGCTATAATATCCACCTGTCGTGAGAATTATTGTTTTGACTTTGTTTCAAGTATTCACTCGACTGATATTCTATGAGTTGTGAAGTTACTGCCTGAAATAATTATTGTCTTGTATTTGTTTCAATTCTTCACTCGATTGACATAAGTAAAAATACTCTGAAAAACGGTTACGAGCAACTAAGATTTATTTGAACAAGAACTTTCGTGCAAGAGACTCCACTTCTTCAAGTTACAAAAATAAGTGCGACACAAGTGTATATATAACCGAAGAGAACAGATACAATAAAACAGGTTTCCAGAACCAAGTAAACAGAAAACAACCGGACAGTAATACAATGCATCACGTGAGCAACCGTCACATAAGAATCAGGAAAGAGAAAGTGTACGGGTAAATGAGGCATTCGGAGAATTGGGGTTCAAAAGATTTGGTGGTGACAAAACGGGGGCACAGGTGGATGTCTAGCCGCGTACGTGGAGAACACAGCTGTTGTTGAACTGCGTGGGAAGGTCCGACTGACCTTATGGAAGGGAAAATGGAGCGAAGAATGCTAAGAACAGAAGGTGAATGAACTAGCTTAGCTGGATGATGGGTTGAACAACTGGAGAGGACCGCCATGAACGTTTAGTCCCCGTGGTTTTAAAGAAGAAAACTTAGAAATGAAGAAGGACTCGCGATTTTTCCGTTTGCAATCGGTGGTGTAGCCAGATTCCAGAATCGCAATAGACAGATGTGTATCCATGTCGTGCGCGGGAAGATTACAATGTATAGCAACGGGAGTGGGGCGATTATTGACAATGTCGGATTTATGACCCTATAACCTCTGACGCATGGTATTGGAGGTTTCACCAATGTACTGAACATTGCATTTCATACATGTTATTAGATAACAAATGTTAAAGGAGTTACAGTGCAATGATTGTTTAATTTGAAAGGTGTAGTTGTTTATGGTGCTGGAGACCGAGGTGCAGGTAGAAATAAGATTACAAATTTGGCAGCGTATGCCATTGCAGGGACCCGAACCAGGTGTTGTACGGCGAAAACGCGAAGAAGTCAGGATATTCCGGATATTCCTTGACCTGCGGAATGTGACAATGGGGACAGAAGGAAAGAGAAGAGAAGTTTTTTTCAATTTTTCGTCACTGTGTAGAACGTTAAGATGGCGCTGAAAAGTTTTCGTGTTACGAAGGGCTTTGTTGTAGGTGGTCACGAAAGTAATGTTTCTGTGTTCCTCGTTATGTTGGCTGGAAAGAAGTGCCTATCTATCCAGCGAGCATGATTTGGTGAACGCATTTTCAATTAGATTGATGGGATAGTTACGCTTCCTGAAATCAGCAGACATTTCGTGAGCGCATCTGTGGAAATCGTCGGTATTGGAACATATGCGCTTGAGTCGTGTGAATTGCCCAAAAGGAATATTTCTTTTCTGGACATTGGGGTGATAACTATTAAAATGAAGATACTGACGTCTATCGGTTGGTTTCTTATAAAGGTCGGTGACTAGTTTTCCAGACCGAATGGAGACCGTGACATCAAGAAAATTGATTGAAACATTGGAATGGTTGCAGGTGAATTGGATAGTGCTATGCAAGGAGTTGAAGTGTTCAAAGAAAGACAACAAGGAAGAGTTGTCACCTGGCCACACAACAAAAATGTCGTCGATATATCTCAGGAAAATGAGCGGCTGTACGGGGAAGGATTCAAGGGCCCTCTTTTCAAATTGACCCATGAAGAGGTTTGCATAGTTAGGTGACACGCGGGATCCCATCGCTGCGCCATGTACTTGGACAAAATGTCTGCCATTAAACTCAAAGTTATTATACTTTAGGACCAATTCAAGTAGTGGGATGACCGCAGAAGTGTGGAGGATGTCGGAGGGAAAAGAAAGGAGAAAGTATTCCACTGCGTTCAGGCCCTCATCGTGGGGGATATTAGTATACAATGATTTAACGTCCATGGTTGCCAGTGTCATATTGGTCAGATCTGAGAACTGGTTGTTGATAGAATTAATTTTCAGGAGAAAATCATTTGTGTCTCTGACGTATGAAGGAAGTAGCGGGGGTACATGTTTTATACAATGCTCTATCAGGAGGGAAATCTTTTCTGTTGGTGTGTGAATGCCTGATATTATAGGTCTGCCAGGGTTATTTTCCTTATGGACTTTTATAAGGAGATAAAATGAACTAGGATTAACGTTTTTAGGTTTGATGAATTCTGCTATGTGGCGTGCAATTAAATTGTCATTAACGAGTGCGGAAATCTTTTTGTTGATTACTTGACAAAACAAGGGTGTAGGATCATTATCAAGAACCCTGTAAAAAGTCGTGTCATTGAGATGTTTATTGGCCTCATTAATATGCTATTCACTTAATATCGTCGGAAGTGTCCATGACCACAATTCCCCCTCCTTTATCCGCAGGCCTGATCACTATGTCATCCCGTGTTTTAAGACTACGTAAAGCAATCCTCTCAGCGTTGGATAAGTTAGGATTTTTAACGTTAATTGACTCACCGACTCGCTTATTGATATCGTTATAGACCGCCTTGATGTAGTTGTCGATCATGGGACTAGTTTGTGATGCGTCAGGGGTCCAAATGGAGGGCTTCTTAAAAGGGTTCGTGTTGGTAATTGCGCTGCCATGAAAAAATGTATGCAAATGCATCCTCCTACCTAAGCTCTGTAAATCATTGAGTATGTTGAACTCATCAATAGAAGGTGGGGTGGGGACAAAGCTAAGACCCTTAGACAAAACACTAATATCAGCTTGATTTAGCGTGGCACTGGACAAATTAAAAACTATGTCATTTGAGCATGCCGTGGGATATGTGATATCAACTAAAATATTGCAGATATTGAGATCATTAACGGGTGTGAGGTCTAACTTGTCACGTTTAGCTTTCTTGGATTTTACAGATTGGAGTTTGGAGAGCTTATCAGACGCAAAGATTCTCAGTTCCGTCACTTCGTTGGGCCGTAGCGTTAGTGCTAGTTGCCGGAGTTGGTTGTCAATATCCTTAATTTGGTACGAACTCTCAGTACGCCAAATTTTTAACAATTCTATGGATGCATGCTTTAATGAGCTAGACCATCTTCTAGAGCTTCGAGGAGAGTGGGATGTAAATGCTGGGGACGGTATGAACAAGCAAACCTTTGGGAACAATATTTTGTGCTATGCAGTCGGAATAGTAATGAAGATGAGACACAAATCTAGCTTTCTTATCGATTAATTTACGTGCTTTGAGAAAGGAAGCAGACCTGTCATTGTCCATGTCCAGTCACCGAGAGCTCCTGGTATTATATCTCCTAGTGACGTTCCGAAGTATCTTGGTGGGTTGTCTACGCGCACTTAGAGCAGATGTGGTTCTGGAGGTGATGGTGGCCTCAACTGAGTTCACTGCACGAAAGTTCTTGTTCAAATAAATCTTAGTTGCTCCTAACCGTTTTTCATATTATGTGTGTGATTCCCTCTTCGCGGGCTCCTTGACAGTGTTTCTCTTTTCTCTTTTTCTTCTTTTTTCCTACGTAAAAATAATCTCTAAGTCGGGAATGCCTCATACCTCTGAGTTGCATTTCACATTTGATATTTCTATGTGGTTCATCGATATAGAACTTTCTGCTGCAAGATATTACAAAAATTGATGTAATTAAATTTGTTTCTCGTTTTTGATTCAGCATTGTTGCTATCATTTAATAATCTGGTCGTCCTCTACATGTTCAATAAAAAAAATATCACCTCTGTGGAAACTTAGCCGACTATGTCATCCACTTTGACGAAAGACTTCCGTTTCAAGGAGAGGATGCGAAAAGATATTGATGCCCGCGAATAATATCGGCAACTATATTTGCGCTGCACAATAAAATATATCGCCTTTGAACTATCTTATCTGACCTCTAGAGCGCCCTGTTTGCTGGACGAAGGAATATAGCCCCCGAACCTTTGAGTGATAAAACATGGGAGTTGCTTCGTTTTGGTCATATAGATAGAGACAAAGTCTCCCGGATTTGAGGAAAAGAGTGAAAACCGAGCTGAAAACAGTGCATATTTTCTATGTCTTGGATACCTCCATCAAGGTTTGTAGTGTTTGTTAGAATGAAAATTGTATATTGTTCGATTAGATTAAGTCACGAAGATGATTTTATGATGGTTCAATGATAGATTATTTTCCTCTGTTGTTGTTTACGTGGCGCCGCTTAGAGTGTTCCTCTGTACTTCAGTGTTAAGACTGTGCTATAATGTAATATTTCTCATTTTGAAATGTTTCTTGTTTTGATAGATAGTTGATAGATTGTTTGTTTCGCTATTGCATGTATATGTTGTTTACGTGTTGGCTACGAGCTGCAGGTTTGGATCTCTGTTAATGCCAGCTGTTGATTGTGTTGTTTCTCATTATTTTGTTATGTCTATGCTATTCACTTAATAAGAAATTGATTAAGTAAAAGTTGTGTAATGTTGGAATAATCAACTTATCTTCCCTATTGCGCTCGAAATGTTCATAGCTGTCACGAAACAGGCGTACGCCTGCCGTCTTCAACAAATCAGGGTTGATATTATTAGAGCTTGTTGTTGGCTAGGTGCGTGCTATGCTGTGAAGTTCATTTTTTAACATATTTTCAGTGTTGGATTCATAAAACAAAGTAAGGTTTGTAGTGTCTCTTAGAATGAAAATTGCATGGTGTTCGCTTAGATTAAGTCACGATAATGATTTTATGATAGTTAAAAGGATAGATTATTTTCCTCCTCTGTTGTTTTGATTAACAATATCTTCTTTGATTAAATGTGGTGTTATAGATTTTATTTCCTCTTGTGTTCGTGTCGTTTTTGTCGTTCGTGTCCCAAGGTCTTCCAGGGTCTCTGCTGTTCACAATTAATTACATACATCTATCGGCACTTGTAATTAAAATCCCGCTATTGCAATGATGGTGGTCACGTCTCAGACTTTCTATAATACAATTTGTAATTTTGATTTTAATTATATTGGTTAAGAATATCTCCTTTGATTAAATGTAGTGTTATAGATTTTATTTCCTCTTGTGTTCGTGTCGTTCTTGTCGTTCGTGTTCCGTGGTCTTCCAGGGTCTCTTCTGTTCACAATTAATTACATACATCTATCGGCAGTTGTAATTAAAATTCCGCTATTGCAATGATGATAGTCACGTCTCAGACTTTCTATAATACAACTTGTAATTTTGATTGTAATTATATTGGTTAAGAATATCTCCTTTGAATAAGTGTAGTGTTATAGATTTTATTTCCTCTTGTGTTCGTGTCGTTCTTGTCGTTCATCTCCATGGTCTTCCATGGATTCAAGCATGGTTGTTGATATTAAAATGTACCTTTTTCAGATTATCCAATGTGGCCTCAGTATTGTATGTATTATTGAAAGTAGAATATTAAATGAGATTCTCTTTCAGATTATTGTTGCTATAATGGAAGTATGATTGTTGATATTAAAATGTATATTTTCAAATTATCCAGTGTGACCGCAGTATTGTACGTATTATTGAATGCAAATGTATAGTTTCATATAATAATAAATTATCTTTCAGGTCGTTGGTGCAGGGCTCCGTAAGTTTTCTTTATGAATCTGGTGACATGAAATATTATTAGCAAATAAAATATGTATATTCTTTGCATGTACTGTCTTGTGTTTTTATTTATTCTGTTACAGGTCGTGAATGATTTTCGGCTGGGTTTTTCTCCTTCACCTGATTGGCATCACAATTGGCACAATTCCCAGCACTATTGGCGTTAATAAATACATTTCAACTTGATTGACATTATAATGGGCTTTAATAAATATATTTCAACTTGCACTTTTTGTGTATGACTCCTCTTCGCATGTCTATGCATGACATAAGCCCGCGGACAACCCTCCGCACACGCGCCGCCCGCCACGCGCGGGAAAAAATACGCGAGTGAAGTCGGCCCAGACGCTCCTGGCCGTTGCTAAGGGCCTGGGGGGCCGTCGCTATGGGCTAACTCTCATGAGTCGTATACTACTATGCCAAGAAAGCGGTGAAGAGCTGCTGAAATAAAAATTCACAAAATAAGTTTACACAACTGTATTTGTCATTTCGCAGTCAAAGTTGAGTGATCTGTGTTAGAGTGGAGAGATAACTAACTGCAACACTACGCAATTTTTTTCTGAACAAGATGCCTAAACTACAAACTTAAATAAGGAGTAATTTCACAGAGTGTAGTGCATGATGCAGTCGTTCGTGTCATGGTTCTTGTGTCCGCGTCTTTTGGCTGTCTACGCACCATAATCCGTACGACCTACCCCGCCTTCGTACACTTGTTTAGTGCATGATGTGCTATTGGCAGCCGTATTATAGCATGTCATGACATGAGCTGTGGGGAGTTTTTAGGCGTTGGTGGTGGTGATGGTTTGGCATGTAATGGTGCGATGATAATGCTAGTGAAATTTACAATGCCAGTATGAAGTTGAGAGAGAAGATTGTAAATAATGAGCTTGAAAAAATATGTAAGTCCCCAACCAGATGTGTAAAAGTGTTTCCTCAATAATATACCTATGACGTTGAAGAAATAAGCACAATGCAATTATTGAACAAAATAGCAGCACAGGCTCGTTTCTAGCTGATGTTGCAGCTGTTTTTGTACGTGTTTTCTTTGGTCGATTCCTGTTTGCTCCATCCTTGAAACACCACTCTTGAAACTGGTATAAGACCTCCTTCTTTACGAGATATTGGGTTCATTTTAACATCTACCTATATTTTCTGTACGTGGCCTCAATAAACGACAAATTCTGAATGGCTCAGATGTAGTGTAATGGCATTAAAGTGTGGCCGTTTATTTTGACAAATCTGACGTCTGTGATGTCAAGTGCACCCCATCAGACGACAAGTATGCTCAGTAACTGTAATGACAAATACGTACATGAGGTATGTTCCTATTTTGTGAAATTTCATCAGAGCAAGAGACAGTCACAACGTAACGATGAACCTTTGTGGGCTGAACAGAACAATCAATTTAGTGCTTAGTGATTTGTACAATAATCTGATATGCTGAAATGCAGAAATAAAAGAGGTCAGAGTTAAGCACAGCAGCGCACCGCACTGACAGGGGGTCATGACCCTTCCACGCTCACAAGCAAGGACGCCGTGGGTAACATGACGAAAACAGCGCTAAACAAACAAACGAAACACACACACAGGACGAGGACGTAAACAAGGCAGCACCCTGAGTACGTTTTCCGTGTGAGTTGCCCTCCAAAGAAACACAGCCAGCAAAGAGATGCTCTAACGCGTTGCAGGTTTGTGACACGTTGAAAGTACCACGTCGATTTCTTAAAACTATAACACCGTAAAAGTAATGCGTGTGGGGTCCCATGCAGCATAAGGCCACCCTTGCATCAATGTTTTTTTCTGTTTACATAGCCTAGAGTGATCAAACACTTGCACACACGTTGCGAACACACACGTTGACACCAGGCTCGAAAGCGTACAAAGGGCGCTGCTGGAATGCCCCAGCAATCGAGAAGCAATCTTGATCGTTGCAGTTCACCACACAGATCGCACAACAGACGATAAATAAGCAATGGTCGATGCGGATGAAATTACGAGGGTGGTTCCATAAGGTTCGGGCCCGAGGTAGAAAATGCGCGCGAATTTGAAAATGCGATTAAGGACGCGTGGCGCCATCTGTTGGAGGGCCGGAGCACCAACCTCAACCTTATCCATGCTTTTGTCGGTTGGAGAGCGGCATTTCAAACAGTAAGGGTCCACTCTTCAGTTAAAATGAAACAAAATCGAGTACCGCGCTGTGATAAAATTCTTGACAAAAGAGGGACTTTCGCTTAAAGAAATTAAAGCGCGACTGGACCACATGTACGGGGAAGCCTCTCCGTCGTACACAACGGTAAAAGACTGGGCTAAGCAGTTTCGACTGGGGCGAGAGTCCATTGAAGCTGATCCGCGCGATGATCGTCCAGTGGAAGTGGTGACACAAGAAAATTTGTCTCTTGTCGAGGAGGAAGTGCTGAGCGACAGGCGTCTGAAGGTGCAGGAAATCTCAAAGGCCGGGGCTTTCCAAAACAACCGATTTTCGCATCGCCGGCGAGGGCCTTCACATGAAAAAGGTCAGTGCGAGATGCGTTTCACGACTTCTCTCGTCAGTTCAAAAGCAACAGCGCGTCGTCTGTGCCAAAGAGTTTTTGGAGCTCTGTCAAGAGAACGAAGAATTATTGAAGTCAGTTGTCACAGGGGATGAGACTATGGTGCTCCCCTTTCGAAAAAGGAGTCGATGGAATGGCGCAAACCACGAAAAGCACCCCCAAGAAAAGCCAAGGTCACACAATCCACAAAGAAGATCATGGCAACAATATTTTGGGGTTGTCACGGGATCCTCCTCATCGGCTTCAAAAAGAGGAACACCACAGTGAATGCGACTTATTATGCTTCACTCCTGCACCGACTGCGAGACGCCATCAAGGAAAAGAGGGGCGGCAGGTTGCGTCGAGGTGTCCGATTGCTCCAGGACAATGCCCCTGTCCACACGGCTTCTGTTGCCAAGGCTGCACTGAAGGAGTGCGACTTCGAAGAAATCCACCACCCACCCTACAGTCCAGAGTTGGCACCGAGTGACTACTTCCTGTTCTCAAACTTGAAGAGGGATCTCAGAGGACGGAGATTTCAAAACGATAGTCAGGTGCAAGAGGCAGTTTTCCAGTGTAGCGGTCGGTGGACAACGACGAAGATGGCCACGAGCCTGGAGCACCTGCCTCAGTTTCACCGGCGCGGCCATGGAGATAGGCGACCGTCATCGCCTCTCCATGGCATACCACCATGGTCGGTCGGGGCTCATGTAGAGGGACTCCACCTCCTCTACATTTGGTGACCCGAACTACGAACACTTCATTTCGGTAAACAATTCAGCCTCTTCAACCATCCCAAATTTTGCAACAGTTTCACCGGCATGGTGCTGAGTACCCCATCCTGGAAGCCTCTCAACCCAACGACGCCCTGCGTTCACGCAACGACCGGACCATTCAACTGGGACTCGACTCCTTCCAACCGTCTCATCCACACGCCACGAACTGGTCACATTTCCAAAGACTTCTTCTGCTCGGCAAGGCCACAGCTGTACTACAGACGCCGTATTGTGAAGCCCATCCCTCCGGCACACACACGCGCCTCGCAGCTTCATCAACCATCACTTCAGCCCGATGCTCACCGCACCCCGGCGCTCCTTCACCGTCGGCCGCGACACCCGAGCTTCGCGCTCACCTGCCGGTCGTGGCAGTCGCGGCAGCCGACGCCACGGCACGCTTCAGCCGGCGTCTCGGCGTCTCTCAACAGCTCCCACAGCCTCACCCTCTCCTCCTCTGGGACTCTCAGAGCTTCGGCTCCCGTGCCGGTAGCGGCACCCCAGGACCTCCACTCCCCAGCGCCTCACTCTTTTCCTGGCTCTTCTCGGGCTACCGGACCTGATTACTCATCACCAGTGATGCTTCGCCACCGTCAGCCGTGCAGTCATCCTGTTCAACTGTGCATGCTAACTACGGTCGCCCTCGCTGCCCTCCTCCAGTGAAGTCGCGGACATCATCTGCGTTATCGCCGCTCCGCGTCTGAGGGGTGGAGTGATGTAGCGGCCGGTGGACAACGACGAAGATGGTCACGCGCCTGGAGCACCTGCCTCAGTTCCACCGGCGCGGCCATGGAGATAGGCCACCGTCATCGCCTCTCCGTGGCATACCATCATCGCCGGTCGGGGCTCATGTAGAGGAACTCCACCTCCTCAACACCAGCATTTTGCGGACAAAACTTCGGACTATTTTTTTCAAGGGTATAAAAATGCTGGTTGAAAGGTGTCAAAAGTGCATCGAAGTTAAGGGTGACTGTGTCGAAAAGTGATACACTTGTTTCGTCTCTATGACTATTAAAAGTTGGTCGGGCTGGAAACTTATGGAACCACCCTCATATTACACGCAACCACAATCGACGACCAAACATCGACAATAGCACAACGATCACCTCCGTGAGGATACCTACTGCTGCCTTTCAAATAACATGGCGAACGCTCTCTATGTACACTTTCTTAGCGACCATAACAACCGTATCTCGCGGAGCTTGTCATTAACAGATACAGAGGTAGATCTAACCACCGATTACCGACACCCTGATCTGCAACCACCTGCAGCAGCGCCAGCGCCATCTCAACTTTTCTTCTGTAACAACCTCACAATCAAAAATCCAAACAGGAGCCTTCCTCCTTCGCAGTCCTGTCGTCTGCTTCTTTCTCCCTCTCCTCAACCGTCGCGTGACAATGTGGACAATGCGCATGCGTTGTGGTCAACCCTTTGTACGGCGCTTCCATGGGCGCTTCATAGCCGGAGAGATCACGTGATCGATTTAAACCTGACGTCACTAAACCAATGGTGTGTGTGTTTTGTAGCGAATATTGTGAGCATGTCCGCGTGTGATGGGGACCGCATTGAGTGACTGGCCTAGCTTAAGCATGGGAGGAAAATAATAGCAGTCACGGGAAAGAACGGACAGTACAACGTTCAAGACGTTCAAGTCACTTTGAATAAAACAGATGTTGGGGACGCTGCGGATACTGTGCGTCTATAGGTAAGGTGTCTGTTTACTCCTCGCTGCGTAGCTGCTTTAGTGTTTCGTCTGCTCTTACAGGCTATCTTCCTTTTGTGTGTATTAATGTATGGGATGAACAGTTCCAGTGCTACGTATACCCCTCGAATACTCGTTTCGTAACGGGGACAAGATAAAACTACAGGCACATGATCTAGAGCAGACGAGCCCACGTTCTCACGCGTGAGCCTTCTTACAATTATACTGACCGAATTTGCTGAGCTATGTGTACTTAAGTTCCTGTAATGCAGAAGGTCCGCATCTGCAGTAAGCAACGTGATAACCATCGCCCTTGTCAGATTACCAGCACTACCACTGCTGCTCAGGACGTCCAGGATGTATGGCTCCCAAGGTGGTAATGACATAGAAAGTACCTTAGCACGGTGTGAGCCCGGGCAGGTTACAAACAGTCTACAGTCCAGAATTTTAAAATGGATTACACTGGACTTGCAAACCTATGAACCATGAGTGTCTATACAGCTGCATTACATGAACGGAAGAAACACATCACATAAAAAGTGTCATTGTAACTGTATGCTGCTCTTGCCGTTCTTACTTACAAGCCGTAAACGACGTGAGAGGCAACTGCTCAACAGAAACGTTGTACCAAAGAACCAGTAAGGAAACTAGAGGAGTACCTTGCAGTTCTGGATGGAAGAACAAATAATTTTATGCAGATACTTTTTTTTCTATTTTTCTGCTGCCGCTTTGAGTGTGACTTCTGTAGTTTCCATTCTTGTTTCATTTCAGATTGCTTTGCTGTGGGCGGTTTGCGTCTTCTGCCATTGCTGATGATAGAAAGTGCTTGTTTCCTAAAGGGATCGTTTCTCTAAGTGTCTCCGTTGCTTTGTCCTCATCTGTAGTTTTCATCAGAATATTAGCCTGTAGGTGTTGTGAGGGCATGACAACTGACAGTGCCGGATTTAAGGGGGGAAACCGGGCGCAGGCCCCGAAGCCCCCACCACTGCAATTGGCACTGCTTCTTCTGCAAACGATAGGGTTCTGGCCAAAATCACGTATGCAGTAAGAACTTTTGTGCAATTGGAAAATACCAGCCCAGTTGAAAGATATTCGTACAGTTCAGTTCCATAATTCAGTTGTTCATGTTGTTAGGCACTGACAACTGATCACCTGCACTTTTTGCACTCTGCAACTCTGACATTATTTCACACTTCCTTTCTGCATTTCTTGTTAAGTCCCACCTCCATGGAGCGCATTTCTTGCAACGAAGTTCGCGCGGCAGACTGCTACGCGCGTTCCGCCGCCAGTGGTTCGCCGCCACCAGCTCCATGGGACGAAAATCCAGCGGACGGCTAGCAACTACATTCAGAAACTGTCTAAAAAAGTGTGTGCAGTAATGAACCGAAAGGCATATTCAATCCTGCGAAAAGAAAATATGTGTCTTGGCAGAGAACGCCCTGCATTCTAGCGGTACAGTAGGCGAGCGGAGGACAGCACCCCATAGCAAGAAGAAGACGGATGACCGCATACAGATGCCAAGGCAGCGCAGCTGGCGCAGATTCGTAGCGGAAGAGTGCTTTGAGTGGTCAGCCTCGTGTTCATCCGTAGTTGACGCTTCCGGGTTCGAATCCCGGTGCCAGCTGTGCTGTCTGGGGTTTTCGTGGGTTTTCCTCAGACGCTTTCAGACATATGTCGGCACAGTTCCCTTAGACGTCGGCCCAGGACGCACATTCCCCCAGGGCGTCAGTCGTGACATTGCCCACCTCTGTGAGGCCGACAACGGGGAGCCCTTGCACCACCACTACCACCACCAACACCACGCTTCCGGAATCGCGGACGCTGAGCGAAAGCATAAAGCGAAAGGCATAAGCAGATCGCCGGCGAACGCTCACATTTTTGACGCCTCGTGCACGGCGTCCGACGCTGAGCGAAGGTCGCAGCTTTCTCGCTGCACATTCGTTCCATGCAGGTTGGCCTTTAGGGTGTACATCCGACGCTGCTTCTGCAAACCCGGAAAGATGCACGATGTCAAGATAGTCAAAGTCGAAAGCAATTAACTCAAGGTCACAGCTCTTGTTGTAGGAACAGCGCTCCTACTAGAAGTGTATGGGGTTTCTAGTGTTGTTCACAACCCTAAAAACAGGAGCACACTGAGTGTTCTATAGCACCTAGTTGTATCAACGGGAGTAAGCTGTCCCCACAGGCCATCAGTGTGCTGACTGGACTGAAAGCTAAATAAAGATGCATATGGATATAAAACATGGTTGATTATACAAATTGCTGTTATGACTTGGCTAAAGGTGAACACCTCATGGTCTCGTTCAACATACGTTTTACATCACAACCAGATTCATAACCCTTTTTAATGTATTTACTCTGATTCAGTACACTTATTGTGCATTGTCCAGCATAGCCTTTGACTAGTCAATCGTCAATGCAATATACGTGCCTTTCTCGAGCATTGCCAACGGGCACATATTTCTAACGTCTTTTGTTTCCCTACTCATTATTCGCAGATGTAGTAAAGACAAAGTAGCAGCATTTTGTGGTGGTCTAGGAAATGTGAGGTTGTAAACATTTGCTGTCCTGCTAGTAAATATAAGGTAGTAACCATCTGCGACTTTTCTAGTAACGGCAAAGTAGTAAAAATTCCCTACTATGCAAGTAAATGAGACGTAGTAAAAATGTGCTGCCCTTGTAGCAAAAGCAAGGTTGCAATCATTTGCTAGATGTGTAGCAAATGCAAAGTAGTAGCCTTTGGTACTCTCTTTCCAAAGGTAGTAACCAAACATCAGTAAGCGCATGTTATAGTATCAGTTTCTACTTGGGCAGTTACTACCTTCTATTACTAACATGTTAGCAAAAGTTGTGGCGACAAATTACTACCTTGAAAGTAGCAACTTCTACTGGTGTGAGGAAAAAGGAGCGATAATACCCTTCAGCCTCTCATCCGAAACCCCATTGACATGGTGCCTATTGCCAACACCAAGAAGTAGAAGAAGAAGAGGAAGGAATACAGGGCCGCTCTGACAGACGAGCTTCTAGTTCTTCGACAGTGACAGCCGCCCATACGTGACAGCAGCCATGAGTAAGTATGCTATGTAACTAGCTATGTAACCAAGCTTCGCACGAAGCGTACAGTTCCTGAGAGATGAATCCGTGAGAGAGAGAGTTCTCGTGGTGTCAACGTCAAAGATACGGCACAACGATCGTCAACTTGTTTGGAATAGCGCAACAATACGTCATTTCCGTGTTAGAGAAACTACAGCGAGGCTGTCACTGTGTTTGATCCTGCAACAGCTGCAGGCCACAGACGTGCTCCCCGTGCGGAAAGTGCAAAAGCAAGCCCAGCAAAATTCGCCATCAGTATCCACTAATATTGGCGTTACCAGCCATAGTCATAGCTCAACCAACTGCTGAAACCTGGGAACGTGTCATGTGACATGTTAGAGAGGCTACGCCCGATAGTCTCCAATCTTTCTAGCCTTGGTATCGCAAAGCCTTGGTACAAATGCGAACTGCCTGGCCGTAGGTCAGATGCGTGACGTCCACCGTAGCTCCGAACAGCTCAGGGTCGATTGTTTCTCGCAGGCAGGGGCGGCCATCTGCCCAACAGTTATGTGTTTAGGTACGAAAGGTGTGTTGGACAAAACCTTACAGAACGCGCGCGCGACGTAGTTTCGCTTCGGGGCGGCACCCAGGCTGCGGCCATAAGCGGACAAGTTGACTCGTTCAGAGGGGTGGAAGAGTGCGCACGTAGCAACCTACCGCGGTAGCACTGCTTTTGAATCCAACAGACAGCGCAAAGCTACCGCGTTGGGTCGCTACGTGCGCACAGAACGAGTGATGATTCCGCCTGCTACAATGGTGTCGATCCGAAGAGAAAGGAAATACTCCATACGCGTGTTCCGTAAAATTTTGTCCAGCACTGTACAATGTCAGAATGTATATAAAGCCTACATCCCACTTGATGACACTATGACGTCTTCTGGGCGGAAGTAGACGTTGGGGGGGACCTCCCGCCTCTTCGGAGGATTCCCGACGGAACTTACGTCCTGTACTGCAATAAGGTGACGATGTCCAAGCCGCGCCTTTCTCGCCGGCAGGCTGCCAGTGCTTTCTTCGCTGTTGCTTCTTTCTTGCGTTTGCTTGTTCCCCTGGGGATTGAACCATAAAGGGTGATGAGGCCACAGAACAATCGAAATGACAGCGTTGGGTGCTCCATGGCAATCATTCAAAAGGGAGTAAGACGAGAGTCGACCGAGAAAATATTCCGAACACTCGCGTCATCTCTGAGTGGCGAGTGTAGAGCCCTGCGCGGATGCCATTTTTGGTATACGCATCCGGCCCGCATCCGCGCACACGTCCTTCGCATCCGACCCGCATCCACAGCATACACAACAGTTGACACCGCATCCGATCCGCTGCGCAAAACGCACCATCCGCATCCGATCCAAAAAATCCGCACGTTTCGAAGGACGCGTAAAGACCGCAGGAAGCATGTTGGTATAATTTCGGATGCGTCCATGCTGTCCCGGAAGGACTCAACGACTAGCAAAGGTAAACCTTTCAACAAACGCGATATGGAGGGATTTCTGAACGCGTAGAACGCTACCTCGCAGGTCCTCGCGTGGTTCGAGACGCCAGAATGCTTCCTCTCCCGTCTTGACCGTGCATGGTCAAAGGCAGTCTTGGGAAAAGTTACTTTCAAAAGTAACTAAGTTACAGTTACTCGAGCAAAAAGGTAACTAAGTTACAGTTAGTTACCCTGTGAAAATTGTAACTACCGTAATTTAACGCGCATTAGCCGCACCGCAGATAAGCCGCAGGACGTAACGAACGTTTTGAAAATTTTCTGGCAGATAAGCCGCACTCGCAGATAAGCTGCGGGCAATACGGGACTACTGATTTGGGAGACAAAGAAGACCATAGAGAAGGCCATAACCCCTGTGGTCCATGGTGTACAACAAAGGAGGTCAGCTCTGGAGTTCTACTTGAGAGACCGTGGTTCTACAAAGATCGGCGTTTTTCATGGATTGATGGGTCAGTGGTCTTCCACAGAACGGGAATGCACCAGTAAGATCAATCTACTCGAATGTGGACCCGCCCCTGTTACGCACTGTTCGTGCATCGGCAGGACAGTGCTGTTCCAGAGACACTGTTGGCCCTTTCGTTAAAAATGGTGTATGGGGAAAATACCAGGAAAAAATAGTAATCAGATAACGCGCACCGCTGGATAAGCCGCAGAGCGCACCTGAGGAAAAAAAATCGCACATAAGCCGCGGCTAATACGCGTGAAATTACGGTAGTTACAGTTACAGCCACTAGTTACAGTTACAAGTTACAGTTACTTTAGAAATTTTCCAAGCAAAGCATTGAGCAGCAGCTGGTGTTCGAAGTTTACATTTTGCGGCATGCTATCACCGCTGATCTTCTCTCCAACGAGCTTTCGTGTGTCCAGTGTGCGGTGGCACGGATGAAGCTCCTGTTCAAATTGAAAGCACGCTAGTGTTTTAACACTAGTCTGGTTCCTGCACGTTCAGCATATTGGAATACCTGTTCGAAGCAGTCCAGCAGACGGCAGAAACCTTCCCTAACCTCTCAAGAAGTGATTGCTTCATGTCGTTGTAAGCACTGTTGATCAGGGCAACAAGAGCTTTTTGCCCGATTACTGTTCTTGCAGGCTGTAGTACCTCAATCATGCGTCTAAATTGCTCGTTCTCCACAACGGAAAAGCACTCCATGCTCCCCACAACAAATTTTAAATAGCCCAGTCTATTTGTCTCTGAGATACTGTAGACGATGTGGCTACCAGTTACACCAATTTCTTCTGTTGAGCCTGAGTGCTTGGTTGCCTTTCGCCATCCGGAGCTTTATGCTTCTGCTGTGCAACACAGTGCAGACCATGATGCTTCCTCTGAAAAACCGTTTGGTAACCTCCTAATCCCGGCAAAATGCTCACAATACAAGGTAACTTACTTCCAGGTGCTTCTTCAAGTTGCTGTAGAGGTCTTGCTGCATGAATAAGTTTTCTTGCACGTCTTGCAACGAACTTTGACATTGACTTCTGTAGAGCACACCAAATCAAATGTACCCTCATACATTGGCCAAGGAACCTTCGGGGCATCTTTCATGTTGCCCGTCGGTACACCGGCCACTTCGAAATGTCATCAAGTGACTTTTTGTAACACATTTTTTTACAGGCCCTTAACGTGCCTATTACTTCTACCGTACCCCGTGCGAGAGTACCGCGCATAACCTAGCGCACTTCCCCCGCACCCCTTCATTAGCCTGCTATCGAGGTCAAACACCCAAGGAGGAGCACATGACACGTGCCTAGTTTTGTGTGCTTCGGCGGGTAGCTGCATCAACAGAGATTCGTTGTGTGTGTGTTGTGCGTCGTCGCTTCTATTTCTTTTCTCTTTCGTCGCTTTGGAACATTCTAGTTTGCCCTACATTCACAATTTGTTTTTGTCGAGTAACCGACCATAGCATAACCGCCGCTGAGGCCAATGGCGTTGCGAAAGAAATGCGAAGTGGGTAAAATTATCCGGAAAACATACAATTTCGAAATAAAGTAACTAGTTGCTGTAACTAGTTGCTGAGAAAATTAACTAGTTGCAGTTACAAGTTACGTTTTCGTGACAAATAACTAGTTACACTTACAAGTTACATTTTTTGTAACTAGTTACAGTAACTACGTTACTTCCCAAGACTACCCGAGCATGCGCTCGCTGTCGGCGCGCAATGCAAATAAATTGATGGTGGAGAAATTACAGCACGCGGTCTATCCGCATCCGATCCGCTACCGATCCGCCGCTTTCGCATCCGCATCCGATCCGCACACCGCAGAAAGTGCTAAATTTTCATCCGAATCCGCAAGTATCTTGCGGATATCCGCGGATGGCGCATGGCTCTAGGCGAGGACGCAGCTTTAGCAAAAGCACAAAACTCGTTCGTTTATCGACGTCACCACTCACGCCGCGACGGCGTGTCGGGTGGAACTAGCTGGGAGTTAGCCATTGCTCAAACGTTAGCCCGACGGTGTTCGAGCACTCATGTACTACGACCACCTTGTTCTTGTTCTTTGCTGACATTGCGCTGTTGCGTGCTCCTGCCGTTACCCCCTCAAACGTTGCACCAAAGGAAAGAGCCTCCCGATTGATTGCTTAATCAAACATTGGAAGGCACGAAGGGACTAAATTCTTCGCTTGACGCCATTGAAATATTACCTGCATGCGTGGCATAGTAGTTTGGGTGATCGCCTTCCATGCCGAGACTGGGAGATGCCACGGGTTCGCATCCCCGCTTCAGCAGTGATGTCTGACCTACTCCCTGGGTTTTTGGGCAGACTTTCCACACGCACGACTCCCTCTGAAGCCCCGCAGGACACATACTATCCACCTGTCCCCCATTCCTTCATGCTGTCCTGTCTCCATTTGTCCACTACTCTACGCCGCTGATAGCCACGGTTGCTTTGCGGCGCTAACGCGGAATAAAAAATAAAATGTTGACGCAAGCGTAACCAGTAAGCCCGATCCAAATCCAAGTGAAAGCCAATAAGCCAAAGCATTAAGCCGAAAAAGCTCAATATCGCTGCCCAATATTGGCAAGTTATCTGCAGTGCTGGACCAATATTGGGCCAGTGTTGCCGATATGCAGCCAGTATTTCGCCAAGATGTTGAGATGATTGTTGTTTTTATTTGAAAACAAGACTTCACCACGCACTATCCGCTAAGCCAACGTTTACGCCGGCTCATACGTGCTCCTTTTTTGCGCGCATTCCGTTATGACAATTAGCCAGGCTTGTACTAACAAAATTGAGCTAGAGTATTAAATACTCTTGAAAATAACTTGCTACTGTCCAGATACTTTGACGACGTCACATTGGAATTCGGTATAAGGAATGCGAAGAGCGTAAAGTTGAAATGGCATTACGAAAAACGTTTATTAGCTCGAGGGAACACCTAGCTGCTTTTCAAAATTAGTATCCTGTAGCCTGCCCCATATTTTTATTTTTTGTTGTTGTTGTTGTTGTTGTTTCTCGTTACATATTACCCGAATACTGAGCAGGCGCTCTGCAGGTGCGAACGAATGCTCTACAGAAACGACAAATTACTGTCGTTTCTCTACTACTACTCTACTATTTTTCTCATTTTCGTTGCTTTAACCTAATCACTATATTAACATTTCACTTGCCCTCTCCCGCTGCTCCTTTTTTAAAATTTATTTATTTATTTAACATATATACGTAGAAACCCTTGCCGAGGGGTAAATAGCAAATGCTAGTCGAGACACCCGCAGCACGGGAAAAGAAAAGGAAATGATAAAAGAACATAAACTTAGAAGTATATAGACACAGTTACACGTGGACCCAAATATCTTACAAACATGTAGATGAATTGTATATTCTCGTAACTTCTTACACGGACAATTGACATCTCTTATTTCTGTCTGCAGTGTATTCCAAATTTTGGGACCAAGGCAAGCAGTTAAACGCATACCATACACACTGTTCGGGGAATGCAGCATAGAGTCATTACAAGTAACACTTCTGTTGCTCCGCTGGCATTGCTGAAACAAAGAGCAATTCAAAGGCTGATTTGTTGTGCCAATTGAACAGATCAGCTGTACCTGTCGCTCACGTACAAGATCAAGAAAGATCAGAACCTATAACTGACGAAAATGTTCCACTGAACGGGCATAGCGATTCGAGAACGTTATGAATCTTACAGATCTCTTTTGCAATTTAAATAGATAGATATGTTGGATACGTGCGACCCCAGGAACAAACACAGTAAATTAAATGTGATTGAATCAGAGCAAAGTACAATTGTCGTAAAACATACATTGGGAAGCACTGTCTTGCAAGAAAGAAACCATGACAAGACTTTGATGCTTTTTCTCACAACGTTCTCAATATGTGATCTCCAAGTAAAAGAAGAGTCCAGAGTCACTCCCAAATACATAATAACTTATACTTCTTTGATGACATTTCCACTCATTGTAATATCTATCTTGGGGCATTTTAGCGACGGCTTACAGAAGACGACAAACTTTGTCCTGTTCATATTTAACGTTAAATGATTGGCAGCAAACCATTGCACAACTTTGTTAGCTTCGGTGCACAGGGCCCGCTCGACATCTATCAAATTGTTAGATGTATAAAAGAAACAGGTATCATCTACATACATATATGCTAAGAATTTGTGCGATACTAAAGGAAAGTCACTCAGATTCATGGAAAATAACCCAGGCCTGAGAAGGGAGCCCTGTGGAACTCCAATGCTTATCGATAAAGAATCAGACGACGTTTCATCGATATTAGTATACATGACACGAGATGAAAAATAAATCCGAAAAACGTGCAGACTGTTACCTTGTATGCCATAGAAAAAGTACTTTCGCAGCAAGATATCATGACTCACGGTATCAAAGGCCTTGCACAAATGGACAAAGAGTCCTACTGCTATCTCTGAGTTCTCGAACGCTTCATAGATCATATCAGTGATCGTAAGAAGTGCAGTCCCAGTTGATTTACCTGGCCGAAAGCCATGCTGCGCAGTGGTAAGTATGTTATACTTCATGAGTTTTTTTACAAATGACCTTCTGAAAGATGGTATTTATACTTGGAAGAATGGTATTTATAAATGGTATTTATTCAATAATGGTAATGGTATTTATTTAATGGTATAATGGTATAATTGATGGTAATTAAGGACCGATATGGGCCTGTAGTTTTCAACCAAGTCTTTGTGGACTGTTTCATATAAAGGAATCTCGGAATATATCGGAATATATTTCGGCACGGGTCTTCTATCTTGCCTCATAGGGGCCCCCTGATTTGCCCGCATACTCTTCAGGACAACACGTCGCCTCAATGCGTAGTTGAGCGACGTGAACCGGAAGTTCTCCCGGTTTCCATCGGCAATAAAAGGACAGACACAAAGTAGATTCTCAAACACAGCAAAGTTCCACGTTTCCCATCGCTCAACTATGTACGAGCTAACCTTCGCCCTTTCCCCTTCTGTCAATCCTCTCATGCATGCTCCCATACCCGAGGCTCTGCACGCTACCCCTTCCCAGTGCCGTGTCTTAAAAGGGAGTCTGGTCATTAGAAGGATCCCAAGAAAGAGGCTCGACCTGTCAATCAAACTTGGGCGCATTTCATTGGTTGGCGTTTTCTTTGGGGGCCGCCATGACACGAAAATGTCTTCAAAATGGAGGATGATACTTGGAACGGCGAAGCGGAGATTTCGTGACAAAAAAATTTCAAAGACTACTTTAATTTTATACTGTGAGTATATGTCCTCATGTACGCACCGGCAAAATCAGCTTCAGGTTTCGTTCCGCCATCATCATTTACGTGAAAATGAGATGTTTCATCGCTAACATTTGGCCTAGTGAAGACTGCGATCCCAAGAAAAAAGCAAGAGAGACGCACCTAATTCGTAAGATTTTGCATTATATCGTTGAATTTTATTCACACATCTTTTTGATTCAATCTAACTACGTGATTAAAAAGTTCATACCGGCAGCCGTCTGCTAGGAAAGAAGTGGTTCTACCGCTCTCCCGCCCAATCACTTCCACCAGCAACCATTTTTGAAATTCCGGGTCTTCCCAAGATGCCTCCAGCCGTGCAGATGGCGTTGATAAAAGTGGGCGCAAAATCCGTCGTTTTGGTCTGTCACCTATGATATCCGTTTCAATCTAAATCCCTCAATTTCTCCAAAATGGTGACATACAGTAAATAAGGCTGATGTATAATAATAATAATAATAATAATAGTTTATTTTACCAACCAGTTGGTAGGGGATTCAGGCAAAAAGCTGCTATGAAAGCATGTTGACGGTGCCTGTCCTCCCCACAATTGGCATGCAGCATCAACGGTTAGTAGAAATTTTCCAACATGTAAGACATATATACATATTATACATTCAAGAGTGCATATTCAGCGAGTAACATGTTCATCTATAAGCATCACAGGATCTTCCACTCATACACTGCAGTCTTGCAATCTTGCGATTATATTAAAACAAAAGGAAGAAGTATATAGAAGTTGTACCATTGTTACACACATATATAACCATACACAGATATATACGAGTACAACCATATGTATAGTAGATATAGACACCTACATAGATAGATACATATAAGTACTGGATGGGTGTAATAATAGACAACTGCGTTTCGACCTGTGATAGGCTAGGTACCTCAAAAAGTGGGTGGAACCTCAGTTGTAAGCAGGTCCCATTAATGGCGGGACTCCCTTTTCATACACGGCACTGCCCCTTCCGAAGAGGCACGTGAATGTCCGGGACATCTGATACACTGAAGCATGTATGTACATAGCACAAAACGCATTGCCGAGAAAAAAGAGAACATTTCGCTCCACCTTTGTGTCACGCACAGAGAAGTCCTCAAAGTAGCTTGGAAAATGAGTATAGGTTATTGAACAAGTATTAAATTCCATTACTATCCTTGGGCCGAATACTGGCCCTTGAAAGTATCCGCAAGATACCAAGTTACTCGCAAAAGTATTTTGAGGTACGGAACTCAAACTATCTACGCGAGTTACTGTACAAAGCTGCAAGTAACGTATATCGATATTGGCGTTCAGCTTGCTATAAAGTCAAGTTCCTGTTTCGTAGTATAGGCTAACGTACGATTTCCGTATCTCCGCAAACGGGCCTAGCCTGTGTACGCCGTATTTGATGCTTTGCTACACCTCCAATCCACTGCTTTGTCTAGGTGCTAATCACATGTCAGCTGGCCTACAAAATGAACTCTCATAACACTTTGTTTATTTTCTGTTAGCTGAGATGTCTGGCATGTCGGAGATGTCGTCGGTCTCCGGTAAGCAAGATTTTTACAGTATTTTTTTTTGTTTGCACATACCACGTAATCTGTGTGGTACTGCTAACTTTGTTCTGCAGGAATGTCGAGCATCGGCGGCGGTGACACTGCGGATCGTAAGTTCCTGGATTATATCAGTGATGATTGTTATGCAGCGTCATGCGTGCGAGGATTTGTGTTACAATGGAGTTTTCGATACTGAAATCGGGATTTTACACTTGTCCCTCGAATTTTATTGCCCGCGATCTCGGGTTCCGCGCGCCTAGAATGTCCAGGAAACGTTTTTTTTTTTTTTTTATCTCTCTCTCTCTTCGGTATTGATGTCGTTTCGCCGGCTTATGATGCTCTAAGACAATTATGTAACGTGCCACGGAAAGGCAACCACAAATAAGATATAGAGGGCAGGTGCAAATAAAGTGGCCCCGCATTTACTCACGTGCCGCGTTCCCTGCTTAGTGTACGAACGTCGGACAACGACGCATTTATGCGATGAAAATCAACAAAAAATCGTAGTAACCAAATCCACGTAACAAAAAATAGTTATCCACATGGATGTTGCTCTCCGTGCATCCCGAATATCCTTTGCAGAAGTCAATATGGCGGTCATGGCACTGTTGCGTCTAGCTACCTCTAGCCGTGACAGATTTCGTTTCTGCGTAGGTGGCACCCCCAGCTGTAGGGCGACGCAACTGTGCTAGACTGCAATGTCTGATTGAAAATATACGGAGCAAAGTTCGCGTGGCTTTCGCTTTTTCTTTTTCTTCTTTTTTTTTTTTTTTTTTTTGCGCAGAGTTTGGTTATCGCGATTTTTTCCTTGATTTTCATTGGATAAATGCGTCTTCGTGCGCCGCCGGAAGTTCGTACGGTATGCAGGGAACGCGCTATGTGCGAAAATGTGGGGCTACTTTGTCTGCACCCGCCCTATACTTTCTGAGATTTGCAAGTGGTCAGAAGCCGTCAAGCTGCGGTTTGTTCCGTGTATGAGTCATCAAAGAAAGTGTTACTGTAACGAGTAAAATACTGCACGATTCACTCTGTTTGACATTTTTATTGTTGTTATTATTGTTATTTTGCAATATGAAGTTGTTTGGTAAGGAAGTGCGCCCATCACGTGGCTCCTCAGTGAACCGTATCATAGCTCTGCAACGCCACCTATTATGCTGTCTAGTGAAACTGATGTCATTTCCATTTCAGAAGGAGGAGGGTAAGGTGCACAGTTATGCGGATCATTGGCTAATCTCCACCACTTTGGAAACGGAACTGCTCAACACTGCGTAACGTAACCTAACGTAAATCCCATTGGTATCCTCCTCTTTTCACTGAAAATGGGGACGTACTCCTTTACGGCATGGTCGCGAGAGAGCTTCAAATCAAACGTGAAAACGGTATCATTCTGTGTAGGCCTCTTATGTGGTTCTGTTTTTAAAGTGGTGCACATGACTTCTATTTAGTTCTGACTTCTTTTACTTCTGTTTTTCTACAGCGGTGACGACAGAAAGAAGGTGATAGCGGTAGTGGCTTGTGGCATCGCTCTTTTGGCGATTGTCGGCACAGGCGTTGCATACGTGACGGGCGCTTTTGGTGAGTTACGCTACGACTGCCTGATTTCTATCCACGAGGCCGTTCGATGACGAAGACATATCGAATTTGCACACGGAAACGCGGCAGGCATAGTTCGAAGTGTGTCAGAACATCATTCTGGGGAGAAATATATTAAAGTAGCCACCGTAACTCTTTCTCTAAACAGAGTAGTCGCTCAGCTAAGCAAGGACGCCTTCGTCATTACCAGTGATGTCGCTAGAGGGATGCGAGGGGAGCGGTCCGTACGGAGCATATATATGTTAAGAAGTATGCTAGAAGAAAACCTCCGAAACTGGGACGTACGGGTGAGGGTAGCGCAATATTGCTCCAGATACTGTTGTCGCGGCGCATGCAAAAAAAAAAAATAATCTGGTAAGGGTACACCAAACATAACGCAAAAAAAGTTTTTTGAAGCAGCAACACACAGCCCTAATCCATGAAACCTTAAGATTTGAAAGAAGGAAAAGAAACAGACACTACATGGACGCCACATGGGGACGCGGTCTCCGCAGCTGCCCCGCTGCCTCACCCACCTTGGCTACCAAGCCTAGATAGGCGGCGGATCGGGCGGTCAGTGAGAAAATCCGTAGCCAACGGAAGCAGTGGAGCAGTGCCAACAGTTTTCGGAATTGCGCCGCTTTTCACGAGCTAACAATACGCAGCGTTCCCTCGGCTGATTCAATATGGCTGCTTCCGGCCGCATACGTTGAGAGAGGAAAGAGCCCCGTTCCAATCATTTGCTCTCCTCCGATCCTCCTCCCCGCCTTTCCTTCTAGCCTCCTTCCTTAAGATCTCTATGGTACGGAGTGAAGCGACGGAAGGAAGTGACGCGCCGCACCAGTGCCGCCACTTCCTCTCTTTCTCTGCAGTGCGACGACACCAAAAACAACATGAGGGGCTTTAGACGAGCATGTTTATTCTTGTGCGTGTGGCGTATTACTGTAATTTAGTGTGTACAGCCTGATATGGAAAGGGTTCCATTATTGGGTGAAAGGGGTGACGCAAAGTGATCCCGTACCTGTGTGACCCATACCGTAGTGACGTCACTGATCACTTGAGTTTTAGTAGACCACTCTGCAACGTCCCAGTACTGTAGACGATACGATAATCCGAAACGATATTACGATACGCGAGACTGACACCACGCCATGGAAGCAGGCGTAGATGGGTGGAATCCAGCGAAGCGGTACGGGAATATGAAGGGAATTGTCTCAGGACGAGAGCCGCCAATATTTCGAAGAGTCTTTGTTCAAAATACCGGCGGCTCACGTCCAGAGGTAATTCCCTTCAGGCGGTACGGTTAATTGTCGTCGTTGTGTTCCCGCATGGCAAATCTCGAACCGTGAAGCCTTTCGGTGTTACGCTGTTGAGGAGTCCTGTTATTGTCATCCATTTCGTTGGATCCACGAAAGTTCAACTCGCACCGGGCATCGTATCGGAGATCCAACAACGGTCTAATAAAACTCTTAATACCCGTAAAGAGGACTTCAATCAAATATGATTTTCAAGACCTTATCCAATTGCGCGCTTTGGTCGCACAAATGCGCCGCGAATGACGCTTTTGGGCTTACTGCACTCTTATACCGTTGTCAGACGGGCACACATACGCCCTTTAAGGCCTTGAGGTAGAAAACGGCCATTATTCCTATAGGCGTCTGCCACACGGTATCCGTGAGGGCGTTTTGTCGCTGATGTCTACAGCGATAAACACACTTGTGACCGCTGAATGCACAGTTGAATGAATGTAGACGAGACGGAGTGGTGCCGTATGCAGAAGTTCGAGGATATCACTACAAACACAGGTGACCGAAAAGAAGCAAAGTGCAAAAGTGCATCAGAAAAACTCCGCTGAAAGCAAAAAATTACGCCTCGTAAAAGCATTTTATTTCCAATTGAATGAAATTTGCGCCATACTGCTCATGCTTTAGTTTGGTGACGTGGCCTTTGCAGTGTCGAGGGAACGTCCTACACTGTCGTGTGGAAACTCCGTTGCCCTTACGACTCCGTTTTGTCGCGAAGGCCGTATGGCTGACCGTCTGGCAAGCAGTTAATGACAGTATGCACTTAAGTCCGTAACCGTTAAGGCCGTAAGTGCGCCCGTCTTAAAGGTGTATTAGATGTCGTTAACAATTGGAAAGAATCAAGCAAGGATTTTTTGTCTAGACTAAGGACTTTTCGCGCGGTTGTTTTCAGCCTCCTATACTGCCGGATTGAAGTAAATTTCTTCTACAATTGAATCGTCAGAACCTCATGTGGAGTGATTCGAGCACATTTGAAGGGTGTAAAGGCGTCCCTTGATGCTCTCTGGAGCTGACGGAGCTCTGGACGCTGACAGTGTCATCTGTATTGAGTTGACAATCGACAATAAAAAGACGAGACAATATTGGCAATATTATAGCGAATTCAGCTGGTCGTTTTCGTGCAGAAAAAGGTGCACTTGCTTGAGTGTGCCAGCAGTGGTTTATCTGGGCCCCCTTTACCCAACACTCCTCAAAATCTGAAGGAGACTCCTAAAATTTTGAGATTGCACAATATTGGTCAAAAGCATGTCAATACGGCCCCTTGAGGAGCCCCCCCCCTCCCCCCAAGAAGGAAATTGTGGGTAGACCAATGTGCGCGAGACACACGACTGCTTCAATCCAATGTGCGTCGCGTTTCACTGGTCCTTCCGTTCCATCTTAGTTTTTTTCTAGGCAGAACCCACACCTGTACACTACTATACTCTTGACGAAAACGATCAGCTGAATTCGCTATTAGATAAACCGTGTGAAAATCAGTGGCGACGCACATTGGAGCTGCTTATCGGCAACGGCAAATGTATGAGGTACGCCAGAAGAGTTATGAAATATCGTGATTAGTCGTGTGGCACTTCTTTGCTGTAGACGACCAGCGCCGCCACGTCATCGATTGCGTTTCGACGCCGCGTAAAGCGTGCTGGTGGGCGCCTGTCAACCTTATCAGCCTTCACAGCCTATCAGCCGAGGAGTTTTTCCTCCTTTCTTGCCCACCACAGCAAAACATAGCCTCGAACCGATCTTCTCGTTAAGTCACACGTTTGTAAACAGAGGGTCGTCTATAGGAGTGATCGGCGATCACTTCTGTCATCAAGGGTATGGTAGCTGTGTGAGAAGTATAAAACTGACGTTTCTTTAACCGAACTGACTGAGACTTCAAACTAGCGAAACTCTGCTAAATCAAAGAACAGGAGAGCCATTTACATGAACACAGCTCTTTTCGAAATTTCGTTACGAACGGGGTGCGTGATTGACAATGGGAAGTCGAGCACGATAAATAGTATACGATCACTTACGGTAACATCTCATTACGGCTGAAAATCTGTTAATTCCCAAGTGTCTCGTTCGGCCAAATCTCATTACGGCCGAAGGTAGTCTCATTTCGGTCGAAGATGTTTCATAACGGCCAAAAAGGAAAAAGAAGCATCCACCATATTAGCAATCGCTGTATTTTATGCTTCCCAAAGTGTGTCGGAGGCGGTGTGCTCCCACGGCTTGTGTCACACACAATGATTCATGCACACAATATTGCGACAGTGTTTCATGCATCTCTCGTGAAAAATGTTTTATTGTCATACTGTGTCACACGATATTTGTATGTGTTACGCCATTTTCTCTCAGTATTCGAGCAACATCCTACTCGTTGGTTCTGTGAGCAAACTGTGTGTGTGTGTTCTGAAATGTTACTCCACAAGGGAGCCCACTGGGAACTCCAGGAGCCACATGACCTATGACCATGATCTTGTCCACCACTAGCTGCCTTCTACAATTTCAGCCCACCTGAAATTTAAAAAAAAAGTACATAAGGCGCTGAAAAAAACGACATGCTCTTGTTTGATGATGACCATAAGACATGCTGTGAAGCAGACGTTTTTTTCATACATTCAAAACGTATTCAAGAATTATGGACAACAATGACAATTACGTCATAATGATGCAGCTGCATAGCCAGGAAAATATTTCAGAAGGGAGTTTTATGAGGCTTTACATGGGGTGGAGGAGTCCCCCTCGTCAATGCTTTATTCAGACCCCCCCTACACCCCCAAATGTTCAGTGACACCCCCTAACTTTTTTGTCTGTGCACCCCCTACTGGGGGTGCCCTATCGATTTCAGCTTCAGACACGTCTGTAATGATATGTTAAGCTGTAATGACATAACTACGTATAATGATGACCCTCACCCCCAATTTTTTCCAACACCCCTCTCGTGCTTGAGATTCTGGATAAACCCCTGCCCCTCGTTCATTTTCGTGGGGCACTACATTAGTGCTTATGCCACTGCACTGATGTCGCAATGTTATAAGCGTGTGTCACTCTAGGCATTCGGAATTCCTCTAAGCTACAACATGTGAATTCAGAATCAATATATCTGAAGGGTAAGCATCAGATGTTACCTGTAGGCTTCATGCTGAAACACGTGGGCGCAAAACACTTCCGCCGTGGTGAGCGACGTCGTTAGTGTAATCATACACGCAAGACAATTGCGGGCACATGGAGTAGTGGCAGCAACCTGAAAACGATACATTTTCTCGTTATATATGAGTAGTCAAAAATGTACCTTCCCACATGTTACGTTTTGTCGTTTGTAAGAAGCGCTAGTAAGGGAACAGCACTTGGTTGGTCACATGCAAGCCACAACGCGAGAGGTGCCGATATTCCGATTACGCGATCACAAATTAAAAGTCTAGAACCATGCACACTTCCCCAGCACCGTGAGACACGACGCCCATCTGTTCACGTACAGTGTAATGTGGAATGATATGCAGGAATGAAAAAGATGCCAACATACCTGTAATCCAGGGTCTCATAAGTTTGCTTCGTTTCTGGCAGCTACCATGAAGTGCAATGCACGATTTACAAGTTTCGTTTCGCCATGCTCATTGCACATTGCTGCACATCACTCGCACTGCACTCGCGTCATGGACATGTATGTTCATCTCAGCGCTAATCACGTTTTGTATGCTACAGAAGGAGGCGGGATCAACACTCTTCCTTTCGTGTTTTGATATCTGATTATTTTGCTACTCTCACGCTGTCACTTCGGATGGTGTCTAGCAACGTTGGGTATCTCGTTTCTTGTGTTAGCGAGCAGTTGTAGTTTACGACGTGTTTATATCTATCGATTTGTAGTGCTGTAACGTGCAAATTGGCGGACTTAAGCGGTTCTTTATTTTCCGTCGTTGTCTTTCGAGCAGCGCGTGTTGTTCAGTGAAAATTGAGTTGAATCAATCGTCACAGTCCCAACGTATGTCGCGCAGTGTTGACCAAGGCTGAGAACCAAGAATTCTGGTGAGTTATGCTTTCGTAGACTGTCTGGCTTACTAGTGTGTTACCCACACATAGTTGCATTCTCATACGTGTAATTTGACTGAATCAAAACAGCCGAAGTGCCTGTAATAAATGTAGCTCGGTATGTGTTAGTAGATTTACGTTTGTAGCTCGTTGCGCGTTTAGGGACAACAAATTCATTCGAAGTTAAGACACCGATAATGCCGCACCGTACAGCAGCATTTGTCATTGTGAGCCATATTTCTTTTGTTAAAATTTGTCGTCATATTTGTCAAAAACAAAAGCACAACCCAGGATACACATGCTATCCCGGATCCTATATTTGAGAATTCTATTGCATGGAAGTTCTCATGTAGATTAAGTTTACGATTTACGAAACGGCCACTCTACCTTGTTGAGTTAGGCTTACTCTCTGGTGGAATTGTGCTTTTACTATTTGAACTTGTATATTTTGCACCACATAGGGTCTGATACAGTGATGTTTACAGTGCAAACCGTGACTGCTTTTGGATTATGTTCTCAGATGAGATATGCAACCTGTAAGGGAGCTCGGCATTTAACTTGAGGTTGAAACGTTCGCAAGACTCAGCATGTCCAATACATATCATATGTACCTATATCACAGACAGAACACCATCTACCACAGACGTCCAGAATAGATCCCAATGTTCATATCCGAAAATGGATCTCCGTGGGACTGTCCTGGGATAGTTATGGAGTGATATGCGTAGCCATATATCCGCAGGAGGTCCTGTTACGGCTGTTTCACGGATTGTCCGAATCGGCTCCGTGATGGGATGCTGTATGGACCATGTATTGCAAGAGAGAGAGAGAGAAACGCGGAACGATGTAGCACTGCACAAATTCGACTTTCTATGAACCAACTCACATCATCAAACCAAATGAGTAAGAAACAGACACACTACCTCCACGGTGGCTTAATACGTCAAGTAATTTCTCTTTTCATTGTTGTTCGTGTACGCAATCAAATTAAACTTAGAAATTTCACCCTTCATTTCGACTCACAGGCGAACAGGGCTTTCGAATGCGTAGAAGCTCGCGAGAACATCAATGCACAGTGTCTGTTTAGAAGTGAATGCCACTTCGCGGTCTTTCGAGGTGGAGGGAGCCAAATGGGAGCGGGTCCCTCATATACCGGAGAGGGGCCCTTTGATAACGCGGTCCGCCCCCGGGTGGGCCGTGTCTTTGAACGGCGCGGCCGATAACAAGGTCGTCGGGGCAGTATCGCTTGCGGTACTGTTTCCGGGAAAGAATTTTTCTTTTGCCTTCATTTGCAAAGCTTTTCAGCTGAGTGGCCCTATCTCTCGTTGCTGTTTTCTGTTTTTCTTTTCTTTTTTGGACCGCCGCACTTCTTTTCCGTCATGGGTAACAAAGCGGAGCAACAGAAAACACAACCACCGGGAACGGTGGCAGATGTTACAAAAATGGCGGAAAGACGCATTATATTCTACTACAAAGCGTATGCTGACTTCTAAAAAATAAAAAGCAACACTCGCTCGAGATATACGCTGCATCCCAGAGAGCTCCTGCTTACGTCCGTATCTCCTGGTTATGTCCGCAAAGTGGACGTTTGTAGGAAGTTTGAATCCCGGCCAAGTGGATCGCCGGAAGGAGGAATTTCATTATGTCTGCGGATATCCGCATCTCCGTGAAAGTATATCCGATGGACATCCGTGGGACAGAATTTTCTGGCTGAGATGAATAAGATCGTAAGAACCAACAAATGTTTCCAGAGTATCATATCTATGTCTCTGATAACGTCATGCTATTATTGTCACTGCAACGCACCCCCGAATGGTAGAAGTTATGTCCAAATTACGTCTGCCAGGATGACATATGTGGACCCTCTCAGGATGTACTGGGGTGTGCACCCGACAGGTCCAACGTACGTCCCACAGACATTAGCTGGGATGACGTGTGGACTCCACCAGGATGTCTTGGGACGTGCCACCGGGAGGTCCATGGTACATCCCACAGACATCATAGACAATTCCCCCAGGACGTCCTGTAGCTCCCGTGCAGGACGCCATGTGACAGCCCCTGGACATCGTTGTGTTGTTTGTGAAGTCCGCATACTTGAATTGATCTCCTCGAATTGCTTACCGCGAACATCTGCAAATGTTGCGCAGGCTTTTGCACCGTACTAAGCGCAAAAACATATCTGGTTAGAATAAATATTTCAAGAGGAAGTCATTTAAGTACATTGTTATTTATATCTATTTTCCATTCCAGTCATGTTATGTGGCTACGCGAAGGATTCCGAAAAAGAAAAACAACAACAACATGGGTAATAGGATGTTGCTGCCCAGGGAGTCATGGCTGAAGAGGTGAGCTGTTAAGATTACCAATGTATCATACAGTTCTGTTTTAAAGTGAAAAAATTGTGTAGTAGTGCACAAGTGTTAATTCGTGCACTACTTTGATAATAAGAAACGAGAAAAGGAAAGTCATGCATCATCATTTCATGAATTGCAACTAAATTCATCTTATGGTCATGCATTGTGTTTACCTGGAAGTCACATTTTTAAGGCTTGTCATTTTTCGTCTAGATGAAGATTTATGTTAGCCTTGTATGAAATAACGGACACATATCAACATGTATGCAACATCAAATGCCTGTTTCTTTTTTTTTTTTTTTTTTGTATTCTAGCCTATTCACGGTTGCTCTTTGCTTCTTGCAGGTCTACTCATTCCAGGAGCAAGAATTGTACCATTGTAAAGCGAATAGAAATAAACTGACGTCGACTGAGATAGGTGTTCCTTCTTGGCCGGTGACTGTAGGATGACTCCAAAAAACGTCACAACAAAGCCGATGTTCATCTAGCTCTCCACAAGTAGCTAACTCCACATAGTAGCCTGCTGCTTCACAGCAACATCAACACTACCTTTGGGGTGTACAAATTACACAATATGCTGCATTGTGCTGTGGTATGATAACATACTGATTGTCTCACAATATGTGTATATATATGATAAGGGCCCTAAGGGCACACTGCATGGCTTATTCCCTCTGGAATGGATATCCATATCTGGCTGCAACATTGCATGTCAATGCGCGTTACAATACACATTTTGAGTTTTGGCCGTTGGGCGATTTCATTCAGATTCAGGCAGGGCCCTAACCTTTGGGTCTCCGATTTTTTCCGTTATTTTTTATGAGATAGCCCCACCTGTGGCATGAACACTGGCGTTGACCCCAGGTTCCGAGGCGACGTGGTAGGCGAGATATAAAATCAAGAGCGTAAGGGGTGAAAACAACAGCTTCGCTCCGAAGCGATTTCTGCCCACTTTGAGGCGCTCTATTCCGGCGTCTGTAAGAACCACAACCTCCAGTCTTCCGCTACGTATTCACCATGCCATAAGCTCTGGGGTTGATTAATAATTCTTGTCTACGACAAGCGAAACATTTTATAAAAAATCCGCGAAAAGACATCCCTACTGAATTTTACGCACTTTTTGTACCCATATGGTTGCCGTCGTGATTTTAGCAAAATAATGAGCTACAAGTTGAACGAAAGCCTAATTTTCGCTCTGTTCAACGATGTGCATCACAATTCTCTATCCTGCTTCGTTTCGATAAAATTTGCGCCGCAGCTGTCACAGGTACGAACATTTTGTCAAGGTTCGCGAGGCGCGTGCATAAAAAAGCCATGATAGATTTGTAAAAAAAAAAAAAAAATAGGTTCGCGGCGAATGCCTTAGCTTTCTTTTGACATACAATTCATGGCTGCTAAAAGCTTCGTGACTTACAGCGCTCACAAACTGCCATACTTCGCCACGCCCGACGGACTGGCGTTCTTCGCCGTCACTTGCTGTTTTCAAGCATGTGCATTCACCAGAAGTTTATAAAAGCTGGTGCATGAGCCACAATACAGGTACCAGTTCATAACGAATATATATTCGCTTAAGAGGGATTCCACTTTGCAGAAAAGTGAAGGAGAAGTGGTAAAGAGAGGAACAAGGAATGACAATGAAATCAACAGCGCGTAATTTCCCAGCTTTTATTCGAAGAGA
The DNA here is from genome assembly GCF_037126465.1 of Ornithodoros turicata. Taxonomy (NCBI): domain Eukaryota; kingdom Metazoa; phylum Arthropoda; class Arachnida; order Ixodida; family Argasidae; genus Ornithodoros; species Ornithodoros turicata. The sequence continues at coordinate 34,457,962 of NC_088202.1, forward strand.
ACAGTGACTTAAAAAATGCATTAACGCGTGGTCGTCACTTCATGCATAGTTCTCGCAAGGAAAACATCCTCGTGTGCACTTCTGTCAGCTTTGTACCAAACGTGACATGAACGAAGGCCAGGTACTGGCGCATCGACAACCATTCGGTCTGTTTCTATTCCCTGAATGCTGTTACTTCATCTGAAGGGAAGTGGAACATATGCATTCCGTGTCCTCGTTCTATCAGCAACGAAATGAAGTCCTGAGCCCGGCCGAATTATGTCCGTTGCTTGAGACCGCATGTTGTACACACTTGCTGCGCGTCTAAGGGAGCCCCCTACTTCATCACAGGCATTCTTCCCATGTCCACTCGCTGGAAATATCCAGAGTGTCAGCAGAGTGTTACGCGCATCTCGTGCAACTGATACCTGTTCCGACACATAGACGACGTGTGAGAACACCGGTAGTATGTCATCAAGGGTGTCCAATATTCTCTTCTACGCAAAAAGCGCGTGCGCTGTATCATGGCGCAGGTCGTCGCTTGCTGTTGCCAAGCTAACGGTGTCAGATTTTGCCGTTGCAACGCAAGAGAGAAGAGGAGAAGAGAGATACTTGGCTTCTCTGCCAATAGTGGACATGGACAGTACGGCCCACGAGTGGACATGGGAAAAGTGTGATGACTGGGAAAACTGTGATGAAGTAGGTGGCTCACTTAAATACGCAGCAAGTGTGTACAACATGCGGTCTCAAGCAACGGACGTAATTCGGTCGGGCTCAGGACTTCATTTCGGTGCTGACAGAACGGGGACACGCAAACGCATATCTTGCACTTTCCTTCAGATGAAGTAACAGCATTCAGGGAATAGAAACAGACCGAATGGTTGTCGATGCGCCAGTACCTGGCCTTCGTTCATGTCACGTTTGGTACAAAGCTGACAGAAGTGCACACGAGGATGTTTTCCTTGCGAGAACTATGCATGAAGTGACGACCACGCGTTAATGCATTTTTTAAGTCACTGTTCTCTTCGAATAAAATCTGGGAAATTACGCGCTGTTGATTTCATTGTCATTCCTTGTTCCTCTCTTTACCACTTCTCCTTCACTTTTCTGCAAAGTGGAATCCCTCTTAAGCGAATATATATTCGTTATGAACTGGTACCTGTATTGTGGCTCATGCACCAGCTTTTATAAACTTCTGGTGAATGCACATGCTTGAAAACAGCAAGTGACGGCGAAGAACGCCAGTCCGTCGGGCGTGGCGAAGTATGGCAGTTTGTGAGCGCTGTAACTCAGTCACGAAGCTTTTAGCAACCATGAATTGTATGTCAAAAGAAAGCTAAGGCATTCGCCGTGAACCTAATTTTTTTTTTTTTTACAAATCTATCATGGCTTTTTTATGCACGCGCCTCGCGAACCTTGACAAAATGTTCGTACCTGTGACAGCTGCGGCGCAAATTTTATCGAAACGAAGCAGGATAGAGAATTGTGATGCACATCGTTGAACAGAGCGAAAATTAGGCTTTCGTTCAACTTGTAGCTCGTTATTTTGCTAAAATCACGACGGCAACCACATGGGTACAAAAAGTGCGTAAAATTCAGTAGGGATGTCTTTTCGCGGATTTCTTATAAAATGTTTCGCTTGTTGGAGACAAGAATTATTAATCAACCCCAGAGCCTATGGCATGGTGAATACGTAGCGGAAGACTGGAGGTTGTTGTTCTTACAGACGCCGGAATAGAGCGCCTCAAAGTGGGCTGAAATCGCTTCGGAGCGAAGCCGTTGTTTTCACCCCTTACGCTCTTGATTTTATATCTCGCCTACCACGTCGCCTCGGAACCTGGGGTCAACGCCAGTGTTCATGCCACAGGTGGGGCTATCTCATAAAAAATGACGGAAAAAATCGGAGACCCAAAGGTTAGGGCCCTGCCTGAATCTGAATGAAATCGCCCCGTTATGAGACATCTTCGGCCGTTATGAGACTTTCGGTCGTATTGAGACATCAGCCGTAATGAGACTTCGGCCGTAATCATATACAATCTCACTTACTGGTTGACGGTAGAGTTAATATGTACGATGGCAGCTCTGCGCTTGATTTCCAGGGGTGGGATCGAACGTTCTTGGGTATGTCTGAGCGAACTAAGCATGAAGTGCAAGATGATGTAGAGCATGTTTGCCGAAGCAACGCGAAACAGGCGACGACGTCCTCCGCTGATTAGCGTTGCTAATAATGTAGTTGTCAGAGAGGAACTGCAGTTCGATATTTGTTCTAATCCACGTTCATAAAAATGATAATGGTCAAACAATTCATCTGGCAGCGCATCGTGGAACTAATGTGTTCTTGAATGGGAGTTTCATCATACAGTTAAATTTTTCAGGTGGAGCAGGATCCAGTGACAGCGACAGCGACGGCGGCGACAGCGGCAGCAACGATGAACCTTTCATTCCCTTTGACATTAGCGGTGGCAGTCCGCCACCACCGCCGCCAACGGATCCGCCGCCACCACCGACAACGACACCGACAACCAGTACGATTCCAACGTATCTTGCAATATTTTCTTATGCAGAATGCTATTTCGATAACTTTGTGCATTGACACCCCAGAAAGAATCGGATAGGTGTCGCTCTCAGACAAAATCACTTTGGTAATTAACCTCCTCCCGTGTGAACCAACCGACTGACGCGTATTCGTAGAATTGATACCCTTGCCAGTGCTGTCGTATTGAAACCGTTGGTGACTGATTGACCCTCCTTGAGTCCGAATTCGCACTACATGGTGTTGCTTGGGTTCCTCAATATTATCCCAGTGGACTGCATAATATCCACGGCTGAGACACGTAGTAAGAAAAAGAGCAAGAAATTTAAACTCGTTAACAGAACCAAGCGTATTAACATTTTGGTTTTGAAGCTATATTCGACAGAGGCATGACACGAAAATGAGGCCACCTGAAGTACGTATGTCATAAGTATGAGCGAGCGGGGGTTAACCCGCAGGTTCTCACGGGAAAAAAATGGGACATACCGGCACTACGCCCGCGGGTAGCACGAGCGGGAGACTACGGGGAGAGTTACCACACTGCCTACTAAAAGAAAGCGAAGTGGAGCAGCTGTGACGTTTTCCCATTTTTTGTTAGCGGTACAAGTGCCCACTAACCGAACAAACTACACCCGCGAGAAACTGCTTCGGTGGCTCTTTTAGCACATCTGAGGGGATTGTGCAGTATTTTCGTTCCGCTCTTTTTACGTGTACAATGCCGGGAGAGCACCAACAACTGCTAGCTGGCAGTGCACCGTGGGGGCGTGTTGGCACAGTTCACAGTCTCCACGCGGAGTGTTTTGTCAGGCATAAACGAGAAGACGGCGCCCCCCCCCCCCCCCCCCGGGTCGCCGATGTATTTGTAACTACTTAGACACTTTGTGCGTGTCGTTATATCTGTGATCGCTTAGGCGTAGGAATAGCACGTGGGTACATGGGGAGCGAAAAGACTGAGCTTCCACACTCTGGAGAATTATTGCACCACTCGGAAGAATCATAGCACACCCCGGGCCCCTCCATATAATGCAGGTGCAGTGGTATATCATGCAATGATACATTGGCCTCGATCCAATATGATCAGGAGGGGGCGTACATCTCTCAGAAAGAGGGAGCATGAGAAACTCTCTTGGTGGTGTTCACGCTTGTCACACGTATGACTAGCTTTGGGGTGTTTATGCTACTCCCTTGTAAGGGTGCTTTCTTGACTCTCTTGCTAAGGGTGTCCCCTCGACTCCCATCCCTGAAGGTGTTCTCCTGACACCCTCCCTGCAGGCTTGACTGCCCAACCCAAGCACATTGCAGAGAACGCTAAGCACACCGTTTTCCATGCTGTCGTTAAATGATGTTACTTCATTGGTCTTTTTTTCTTGTGTGTGTGTGCAGATACTGACCTGCGTTGCACCGCGTTACATAAACAATTCCCTTCCCTCTCCATCTTGCTCAAGAGTCACTTACCCCCATAGAACTACAAAAGCGGAACATTACCCAGCAAACCATTAATATCCCTGGGACATCCGTACAAGGTCGCGAACGTCCTGAATATCTCGACATCCATAGGATATCTATGGGATATCGCACAATTTCATTGCGTTTTGGGCTTACTCCAGTAAACAACAGATGTCCCTGGTATGTTGGAAGGATATCGCGCTCTGGATGTTTGAATGTCCCCTGAGAAGCAGCCTGCAGATCCTAGGGATGTCTATGGGAGATCCAGGAAATATTTGTTTGTCCTTATAGAGACGGTAACCTGAATTAAAAACACAGTAGTCGATAGGAATGGATGTCAGAAATGTTGTTGGGTATATTGTGGGTTGATGCAGAAACACAGGAATTGCGAAGATACATCCTCGTCACCGTTACAAATGGTTTACGCCACGCCACCCCTAACGAACGTGTGTGTAACGATTTGTATTTCAGTATATGTTCCATCCAGCTCGCAAATAGAGGTTACTGCGGGTTTTCCCAAGTGGTCCAAGTGAGGCGGGCAGGGTTCGGCACTTATACTGGCGTGTCCCACGGTGTTGCTGTACTGTGGTGAATCCTGTTAGGCTAAGGTAATGTTTTGTTCCCAATAGTATCAAATGGGTTAAAACACACAATAAATATTACTTGCTGGTGCACAGTTGCAGTGGTCTCTACGCATTCTACAGACACTAAATATCTGATGCACAAAATTGTTAAAAGCAAAATATGTTCGATATTCGTAATCTCCCGTATATATCCAAATATCCGTGACAGACGTCGCAGGGACTTTCAGTGGATCTACAAACATGGCAGAAATGCTAGTCGCTGGGATATCGCATGGATGTAAAACGGATCTGTGGCAAACTCCACTGGATATCCAAACGTCCCGGGCGAGATATCTTACGGATATTTCCTGGATGTATCTGGTTTGCTGGGTATCTTTCCGGGAACAGCAACAGGAACGGCAAGCGATACTGCCCTGACAACCGTTTGATAGGCCGCGGATTTGAGATCGCCGCCCCTGAGGAACACGAGAAGGTTTGAACTGCTGCACCAGCACCATAGCTATTTGGTATTCGTCATTATTCAAGACGCTGTTGCATCGCTCACTAATACTTGAAAATAGAACGTCTATCAAAGGCATGAAAGATTTGTATTTCACCTTGTCAAGCGACTTCAACTTTTCTTGGATTCCAACTATAACCGGAATCATTTGACCCATAACACAGTTGTGGAGCCCCGAGGAGGAAGAGGGGGGCGGGAGATTGGGGTTCAGTTTTAGAGCTAGGAAATACAGAGTGTGATTTAACTGACTGACTGTCTGGGTCTGTCTCCCTCGTTGCATTGGAGGTACTTTACAATTGGCGCAGCCTTAAAGGGACCGAAAAGTGAAAAATAACCCCCATATTTTTGCCCACTGTCGTGCACAACATCGTTGTTTGATAAGATACAGAAAGCATTACTTCTCAATTCGGCATACTTTTTTACGTATAAATATTTTGAAGATTGCCGGAACATGGACGGTGCTGCCAGCGAACGGCGAAAAAGAGCAACTTGGGTTTCAGGTTCAGGGCTCCCAGGGATTGGTCAACCCTTACCACGTGAGAGTTAACTTTTTAGAGAACAAAGCTGACGCACATTATCTTACACCTAAACGCCATTTTAAAAATGACGCTCACTTCCATAGCTTTTACGTTAACAAAGCATTCAGCTACTTCGCCGCTACGAGCTACGATCCGCCGCGCCATCTGCAAGGCCGTCTGTGTTATCGCATTTATTGTTTACGTCGTGGGTGGTCGTGTTGGTCGCGCGAAGAGAAGTGAATGACATGTTCGTGGTTGTTGTGTCAATTATTCGAGAGACCTACATATGCCTGGTGTAGTTTTGGTGTTCGGGGTTGCAAAAATCATGTTCACCATCGGCGGCGGGCGTTTTCTACCACAAGATTCAACAGGAGAGTGCGCGAAAACGAATGTGGTTCGAAACACTCGGTTATTAGATGTAGCAGTCGTGTCGTCGTGTCGTGTGTGCTGAGCTCATTTTGCTGCCGATGACTACGAAGATGCCGTAGAAGGCGAATTGCGAAGACGTCCGAAGCACACTGATGCTCAATACCCATTGATTTTGCTTCACCGAGGTGACGAGTTCAACACAACGTCTTAGGTATGTACAGGCGTCACACATGTATAAATTATAATATAGCGACGACGTATTCCATTTAACTAATGTTATCCTACTTGTCCCGTACTCAACATTGTCAGCATCAATAAATTTAATTTTAGGGGCCTTCCAGTGTTGAAGTGGCGCAAAACTGTTTCGTGTGTCTGTGATCCAGGCACTGAAGTTGACATGACAGAAATAGCTGAAAGCAGGTATGCAAAGTCCACAGATTCAAGCACTAGATTTGTTACGTGTTGCAGACTTTGTGACATTTTTTTGAGTCTTTGGACAGATGCAGAACATTAGTATGACGTCAACAAGGGGAGAAGAAACCGATGAGAACTACTAGCTTGTTTGAAGGGTGCAAGAATACTTCCTGTTGAGATGTAATCATGACTTTATGACTAAGGAACGCTAATTAATTTTCTATAGATGCATCCTCTACACTTGAATGCCCAGTGAAACAGCAAACGTTTGTGGTCTTTGAAGCCCCACTACTGGAATTGTTCAATGTGTGTCAGAGCTACAGTGTGAAGGTTACCACATCATATTGGTCCTAAATTTGCAGAGTTCCCCTATCTCAGACGCAATTGTCATTTCGCTTTATTGCTCTTCCGATCCTACCTTCTCAGAGATTGATGTGGTTCACCATACACTGCATGGGCACTGCCTTTCTGTATACTCATGCTTTCAGTTTCTTGTTCTGTTGAATAAATCTTCACTTGAGTTTGCATCCATCACGCTGTCTACTGTGTTTGCCCCTCATCTATATTGATGTGCCGTAACGGTATAGCACACCAACATGCCAACAACCTACCAAACAACCTTGCCTAGTCCTACTTTTGGATGGAAACTACACGATGTGGTAACATCCACATATGTAAAGTTTTAGTCGACGGAGATTTGCTGTTTTCGTACAACCTTCATTGTACATTTCTTTTGTCTCACTTAGCATGCCTGAAGAAATGTTCTGATCTTCATCAAGATCGTCGTTCGATCTTCAGCATTATTGTGTCTGTAATCTTTACACCAACAGAAAATACAAAAGTGAACAAATGGTAAAATATAACTAGCTTGTTAAATTCAAAAGGGAAAGACGAAACTGTTTATACTTCTCTTGTTTATTTTGTTGCAGGTTTTACAACTCTATCAAGTACGTCAAAACATCAGAGGGCAGGAAGTCCTACTCTGTTTCCTAAATCCCTGTACAATAAAAAAGAAAGATATAGTTGTGACAAAACATTGCTTCTGCTCTTATATTATATTTCAATTAAATGTTACGATGCATTTGTAGCGTACACTGAAGCCAGTTTCAATTTGCGGGGCTGTCAAAAGTACTTTACAAAAGTACATCTCAATTACAGTAACAGAGAACTTATGCAATAAATTATTTAGCCATTTTGGAGTACTATGCACACCAATGGTGCATGGTTAACTTTGAACCCAGGTCAGGGGTTAATAATACTTGAAGTCAGCCCTCAAGTCCTTCTTTACAAATGTTAGTTGGTGACGTGATAATGAATCAGTTACAAGTTAGCAAAACAGAGTTAATTAAGTGCTAAATCCCAATCTTGGTTCAATTATTAGTTGACATTTGGAAACGTGGTCACTAAGAAGTATACTAAAAGGTTATGAACACAGTTCAGCTGAATGACACTGATGAAAATTATCTTACTTACTCCTCACATGAGACATGAGACTCAATTGAGACATGAGTATAACCTACAAATACATCTATGCCCACAGGTTACTTAACCCTCCAGGAACAAACTAGTAATTATAATATGCTGTGACAGCAAAGAAAAAGCAACGAAAAAAACTTATAGCAAACAAGAAATGAAAATATGTTGACAACATTTCTACAGGTCAGCGCACTGATGGGAAAGCATCCCTAATAGCATGCATGACGCAGATCGAGATCCAGTGGAGTACTTTTTATTGTATTTTCTCGGAGCACCCCATATCCTCTTTGTGAATGGCCGACAGGTGCTATAACTGAATTTCCTGCAAAAATAAAGGTTTTCCGTCCAGTTTGCCGTTCAAGTAGCGCGTAAAGACTACACGGCGCTGCCGTGTATGTTGCCATGCTCTTCGGTTTCTCGGATGTATGTAAAAGACACTTGCAGTACTTCGGTGTCGAGGCACAGTATTTCGAAATATTCGATAGTTCTGATGCAATCGTCTGTCTGCTTTTCACACGCATTCTCTACCTCTCGGCAGCAAAAACCGTAGTATCCATCCGTAGTATCCGTCGGTTTGCATTTCACACATTAACACCTGCACGACGAAAAAACAGCGCTTGTTTCGGCTTACGCAAGTGCTTCTGCCTGATACATGGAAATTTCACAAAGCAGTCCATGTTCACGGCACGGTGAGCTACTGCTGACGGCGAATGTGACTCCGATTAATCTCTGGACGAGGAATCTTCTGCTGCGAAGAACACACTTTGCAGCACGCTAACGCACGAACAACAGCTCTGTGTGAGCGACAGTTCTCGAATGCGGAATTCCAGCGCACTCATGTTCCAGAGGCTCGACATTCTCGACGTAGAAAGTGGTCACAAATGCCCACTGCCATTTTCATTTTCGCCGGATTAGCGCCCGGAAGTGCGCGTATTACATGCGTCCTCGACAGATGGCGCGGGGTCATGCAATTGTTGACAGACTGCTCGGTTTCCTACTAGGTGCCTGGACATGCAATTATGGAAAATTCGATTACAGAAAAACTACAACGATTTCAGCGGAGTTCTTTGATATTTGAACTTTTGAAGGTTCAAGCTTTTCGCTGAACTTATAGTTTCGATAGGTTTATATTCACTTTTCGGTCCCTTTAAGGATCAGTATGTGGGTGGAACTCGAAATAACACCACAGGAGCCACAGGGCCCACAGTTCACACGGTGCCGACTACAAGATGAGGAAATGGTGGATAAACCAACGTCCGTAAGCACAACAGAATTCGTTAACTTCACATCGAATAAGTGTATCACCACTGTTGAGGGTCTCCGGAGGAAGGCGTCCCTAAAGGTCAATATGACGATATCCGACTACAACATGTAAGTCAATTAATCATCGAAATGATGCACAAGCAGCACTACAGCTACATCAGACATTGGAATGCCTTACTTCAATTGTTAGATGTCCAGCGAAAAGTTTTTTTAGTTGTGATCCTAGGAGCAGCTGGTACCGGTAAACCACGGTTCGAACTAGTGAAGCCGGATCCGTTCGACGGGACGACTTCGAGCGCTGAAGCGTGGATAACGTTCTACGATTACGCATGTGAAAAGAAGGACTGGCTGACAGATGACGACAAGATAAAGAATATACGTCTGTGGTTGATAGCTCACGTATTGCAAGAGGAAAAGCAGTCCAACTGCAGGGATATGACGCACGGAGAACGTCTTACGACACTTTGATTGCAAATGCCATACGGTATCAAAATCAACAGGTTAGAATACCAGCTCTCGTGATACCAAACATTCAGTACGACATGCTCCTCGCTCGTCCTGATATGTAAAGATTGTGTTTAAATATATAGTGGAACGTTAATACAGGACAACAGATACGACAGTTAATAACATGGAGCCAGCGGCAGCGCGATTGGCTACGAAGCGTGAGGAAATTCAGACGAAATATCCAGAGTTGTTCTGCGCTGGGCTGTTCCCACCGGCAACCACGTTCCTCGAAGTGCCATTCGCTCTAAGTGACACAATGGTAATACAAAAGAAATACTACACGATAACCTGAGAGAGGAAGACATGGCTCAGAAACGAGCTCCAAAGTATGCTTGACGCTAAGGTTTTCCGACATTCTACTCCAAATTTTGCTTCGCCCGTCACGGCAGCGCCGAAAGAAGGTGGATCTCTAAGTTTATGCACCGACTACCGCGCGCCCAACAGGCAAACCGAACTCTTCCCTTATCCCATGCCAAACATTGACGACATCATTAACGAGACAGGTGGATGTTCAGTTTTTTCAAGGGTAGATCTTTTTAAGGGCTTTTGGCAAGTCCAACTGTCAGAAGAGACTAAAGATCATCTACCCTGTGGAAAAATTCACCAACATGTTTCCAAAAGACGATGACGGAAGTCCTTCAGCCGTACTTCGGTGTATTCTGCAGTGTATGCATCGACAATGTTATAGTATACTCGAAATCCCACTCTGGTTATACCAAGTGCTTTCATGCTGTCTTAGAAACTCTCTCTTCCGCACATCTCAAGCAGAACTTAAAGAACAGTGCCTTTTTCAGCCACACGTCACATTCCTGGGCCGTGCGTTTGATAGCTTCACAAAAAATACGAAAGAAGAGTCTGTTGCAAAAATTTTCGACCTGACAAAAAAAGAAAAAGAGCTTTACGCTTTACGAGTGTTCCTAGGCATAGCCGGGCACTTCAGACCGTTCATTCGGGACTTTGTCCAGAAAACGAGATGCCCCACGCTGCTAACCCAGAAGCAGGTACCCTCTCTGTGGACTCCATTGTGTACAGAAGCATATAACTTTCTAGTATAGTCCATATCCACCGACCCTGTGCTGACGCTTCCGAATTTTACCCTCCCATTTGAACTCCACACCACGGGTCATATTACGGTACCGACACGGTACTCTATCAAAGAGACATTTCGCTGGAGCGACACCAGCAACTGCAAGTCATCGGGTATTGCTGCCATGTCCTCACACAACCACAACAGAACTACACGGCAACTGAGAAGGAAGCACAGGCTGTCCTTCTAGCATTTAGCCATTTCCGTCCATACCTGGGTGGAAAAAGATTCAGCTTGGTCACAGACCATTTGGAGCTCCTACACCTGTTCCAAACTGCCGAACCACGGGACAGGCTAGCGCGCTGGGTATTTGAGATCCAGCAGTTTGACTTCGACGTCTCACACGGTAAAGGAAGTCTTCTAACCGATGCCTATATGCTTTATCCCGGCTGGTAGCCCCTGCCGCCCAACATCACGAGATCAATACCACCGAACTAAGGGAAGGTACTCAACGTCTAGTTCTAGCCAACAGTGTATTCGAAGTGACTGAAACAATGCGATATTTAATTCTCGAGTTGTACCACAACAGTCCTCAGTCGGGTGGACACGATGGCTGTAAGAGAACGTATTGTGAGCTTATGAAAAGGCTTACCTGGCGCGGAATGAAGAAAAACGTTGAAAACTATATGAGGTCGTGTCACATATGACAAACACAGGAAGCGAAGTGCAGGCCGAAACCAGACACGACGATTTTGCCACCTCAATCCTTACTTCCCTTGAAAGTGCTGCAGCTTGACTTCGCGGAACTGAAGAAGAAAACCGAAGGGTGGCGAATAACTCAATCTTTTCTCGTAACCATTGACGAGTGCACTCGGGTGGTAGCAACAAGACCTGGAAAGGGGGATTCCAACACTTATCATCGCTCTCATGAGCCGTAAAATGTTTGAAGGAACAAAAGTTCTGGTTTCCGACAACGCTGCTGCTTTTAAGAGCAACGTTATACAAGCGTCGACAGCTGATAGTGGGATCCAACTCAGGTACACTTCCCCCTACAACCCCGAAGCAAATGGGCTGGCAGAGCGGACCATCAGAAGAATTATGCAATGGCCATCTATCCTGATTTCGAATGTGGTTGGAAGTGTTGCTTGGAGGCTGCGCTTGCTCACCACAGTCGTTCGTCTTGTGCGGCGTTAGGATGTTCTCCGCTTTGTGTCCGGTACTGGAAGCCAACCATTCTACCGGGAGACTAAACATTGGGAATTAGCTTGGGACAAGCTTCCTTTAGTCGAGCATCAGAAAAGCCCAGAACAACAGCAGTCGTACCAACAATCCCACCCGTCGCCGTTGGGGCCTTCATGACTGGACGCCAACAATGTCTAATGGGTCCTTTTTTGGTTGTTAAAACAGCTTCACAGTGTGGTGTGCTGAAAGCCATCGGATATTCCTGTGATGAGGGAAAGATGGACATCGCTGCCATCAAGAATGTTGTGTCGTCCCTTACCATCCCCGGAGGGAGGGTTCTCAAAAGTGAGGGAGCATGAGGAGCGCCGAGAAGGAAGACGGGGGGCGTGAGGAGTTTGGGGCTGTTATTTAGAGCTAGGAAATACAGAGGATGGTTTCACCGAGTGACAGACTGAGTCTGTTTCCCTTGTTGCATTGGAGACACTTTACAACAGCACTTTCCCACTTGTAATACTTTCGTTTTTTGCGCTACGGGGCTCATTACTGCGAGGGTAGCATGTGAGAAACGAGGAGTCAGGTTCTCAGAGAGATGCTGTCTTCAATTTCATTGCGTTGCTGCAATCTACGCCTCTCTGCAACCCAGTGTCTATAACCCCCCTGACCGTGTCGTAGTCACAAACGCACTGCGTTGACGTTGTATTTCGGAAACTCCTGTCGGGGATGCGAAAAACAACTTCAAACATCTTCGAGCCTTTGTGAACGACATTGGACAGATCCTGAACCTTCCTCATCGCTCTTTCGTATACGGCTCGGTACGCTGCATTATTGTTTGCCTTTAATGCATCTGCCAAAGCAACTAAGTCCAGTGTGTGATTTCCACAGCACATTTGGAATGGCAACGACAGGAGTGAAGAATCTTTACTTTTTTTATTCCGTGTTAGCGGCGCGAAGCAACTGTGGCTATGAGCGGCGTACAGGTGTGGACGGATGGAGACAGGACAGCAGGAAGGAGTGGGGGGACAGGAGCTAGTATGCGTCCTGGTCCGACTTCATAGGGAACTGTGCCGACATTCGTCTGGAAAGTCTTCGGTAAGCCCAGGGAAACCTCGGACGGCACAGCAGGCGGTAGGATTCAACTCCACCCCTCAAAGTCTTCAGCACGACCTTGGCTACCATCAACGAGTAGGACGCCTTAACCCGCTCGGCCATGCCGCTGGTGAATCTTGACCTTCAACGTCTTCAGCTCTCAGCACACAGGACAGGTCCACGGTTTCTGTGGTTGTGTCCAGCTCATCTTCGTCAGTACATTCAAGAATGTAACAGTCCGCATCATTCTTCTCCGTTGAAAAACGTCGAAAAGCTTTCGCAAAGTTTGCAGCATTGCCTGTCACGCAGTCTTTCACTTTATCAGAAATTCCGTAGGCTTCAAAAATGGTCCCTAACATCTCAGCAACCTTTTCGGCAGTGTGTTCTTGCGTGAACCTTCGACATGCTACAACGAAAGTGTTTTTCTAGGTCTCCATCAACAAAATGTGCCGTCACGCCCAAAAAGGCTCTCAGGTGAGAGCTCCAACGGCCCGCAGTTGAGGATACCCATTTGGCTTTCTGAAGCACCCTCATAATATCCTGCTCCGTTTCCTCGCCAAGTTCCAAAATGCGGCACGCACGAGAGTGATTTGACGCTGAATCTGTCAGGGTGGTCCGGCCGACCTCTCCAATTTTTTCTTTCGAACATATATTAAAGCCTTGTCCCTAGGAGGCATATTGGCGCTAAAAGTAGTAGAAAGTAATTGGTGGTTATTTTTTAAATCAATTATCATTCAGGTGTGGGCATTTCGACCATTGCGCTTCCTACGAAGTTTGACGCCACGTATCCCCATCACTGTTTGACATATTCAGCTGAATTCCTTTTCATGTATATTGTCAGGGGTGGATAGCATTGCGTCTTAAGTTCTGAAGATCCTAAGGTTTGCCTTTGAGGAGATAAAAGTGACAGTTGCCTCATTTGTAAAATATGGTACGTTTCGGGAACCTCACTAGTCGTCTCCCAACTGTGATACCCGAAAGTAATCTACATAATTGTGTTCGTCTCGAAATGCCCTTTCTTCTCATGGCAAGGTACATCGCATTGTGATTTGGGGCAACGCACCCAACAGTCTTTTTGTGAGGGGTGTCTACCGATATGTTCCCACTCGTGATATCGTTCATATTACTCACAAATGTTCTTCATGACGACTCGAAACAACACATGAAAGAAATTTTAGCCTTTCGATCCTCATTGCTCTATTTTCATCTAGAAATGGTCTGTACCTCTTCATAAAATAATCATTTCTGAGCGGCTTTCCCTCTTTAAGGGTCTGATACTCTTCTGGAAATAATGTGGCCTGTACGTATCACGTCGAATGTCTTCGCCTTTTCCATTTCGTCCTAGTAAGGGGCTCACCGATACATGTATCTTTACAGTTCTCACAGAAGCGGACGATCCATGCCGTCACTCTGTGGAGCCTCGTCACTGAACTAAAGTTATGGCAGTTCACTACTGGGTCTGCCGTCCTTGTAAATAGTGTAACGTGGTTTGCTGCTGCTTTCTGTCTGTCTGTTGCTGTTTCCTTTCTTCTAGGCCGTTATGCGTACTGTAGTGCTGCTGGAAGTGCTGTTCATGTCATCCTCGTTCATTATTCAGCCATCTTGGACCATTCCACCAAATATCGCTGGCGATGAGTGTATTCAGACGAAGGCCTCGCGTGAGCATGTCAACCACATTATCCGACCCAGGACAGTGTCTTCATTGAGTTTCTTTGGTGACGCTTTTGATCTCCTGAACCGTCCGTTGTACATAGTCCTTCCAGTTCTCTGCTCTAACCTGTATCCACTGAAGCACGATTCTTGAATCTGTCCAAAAGAGTACATACTGAATATCCGGGAATGCAACAGCATTCTGTATATGCGCACGCCTACAACGGCTGCTTGTAGTTCCAGTCTAGGCAGTGTTTGCTTTTTAATTGGCGTACCCTTGCCTTCGCCAATACAATATTTGTGGATGACGTGTTCACTGTTTCTAGAACGAGATATGCCACCGCTCCATATGCACAACAACTTGCGTCACAAAAGACATGTAGAGACGCGTTTGGTGTCCAGTTGCAATAATATCTTGCAATCTTGATGTGAACCAGACTGTCCAGTTCATCGCACCATCTCTCCCAGGCCGCCTGAAGTTCCTGCCCAATGGGCTGATCCAAAGTGAGGTTTTCCCGCCACATTCGCTACATATATAGCTTCGCGATGATGGTGTAGGGTGACGGTAGCCCTAACGGATCATATATACTGTGAGTCGTTTGCAGCACTTTCCTCCTTGTCCATGCACCAGATTTTATGTGCTGGAGAATGTTGGAAGCATTGTGCAAGAGTACGTCCAGTTCGGTGTCCCACATCATACCCAGAACTTTTATTACTCGGGACTCTCCTGCAAATGGTGAGATCTCCAGCGGGTCCTGTGGGTACATCTTATTCAACCGTGTTGAGTTAGATCCCCATTTTCTCATATTCATGCTTCCCTCGTGCATTATGCGCTTCACCTCGTTGTACGTTCCAAGTGCATTTTCCTCACAATCAGCGCCTGCAATGAAATCGTTGACACATGTATATTCGTTCAACAGTCTTGTGGTCCCGGGGTATTCTTCGCGCTCTGCAACTAAGATCTTCAACGTTGCCGCCAATAAGAAACTGCTGGGGTCAGTCCCAAATATGGCTCTTATCATTCTCCACACTTCCACCTTGTCATCGTTTCCTGTGGGCGCATCTGCATATGACAGGAACCACAAGGTATCCCGATCCTTCTTGTGAATGAGTATTTGTATAAATGACTTTTCAATGTCGGCTGTAAAAGCTACTAGGTGTTTTCTAAAACTCCTTACATATATTCGGGTTTAAATTGGACCCGATGTTCTGGTTTAGACCTGGGCCTCAGGAGCGGTATTTTGTTGTAATGCGATCATTGTGAATGACAGCATGATGCGGTAGATAATAAACGGGCCGATCCAGTTTAGTGCGGTTGTATTCCTCGTCTGGCACCCTTTCTGTAGCTCCGTCGATCAAATATATCCGCACGGCATAATAGTAAGTTCTGAACAAGTCCGGGGTACAGAGCAGGCGGTCTGATAATGTCTTCAGTTCGTTGCGTTCAGTTCAATGCATTCGTTACTTGCCAGATCAACTTCTTCTTTCCAAGGGAACAACAACTTTATTTTGAAATGGAAAGTGGGGAGGTTCATCGCCAGAGGCGATACTCTACCCCATTGCTGGTGGGGAGGTGGGGAATAAAATAATGAGCCCCTTCACAATAACGATCGAAGTCCGATGGTGTCCAGAAATGTCAAAAGAGGCTTGAGCGCAGATAGTTGCTGGGCTAGGGACCAAGCAATTTCGATA
Source organism: Ornithodoros turicata (assembly GCF_037126465.1). Lineage (NCBI taxonomy): Eukaryota > Metazoa > Arthropoda > Arachnida > Ixodida > Argasidae > Ornithodoros > Ornithodoros turicata. Next base: position 34,474,187 of record NC_088202.1, read on the forward strand.
GGGAGAAGGGGCGAGAGTCTAGCTGACTAAGAGACTCGGAGAGTGCAGTTCAGGAAGGTTGGTAGTGGGGGCAATGAAGAATGTGCTCCAGATCCTCAAGTGCACCACAGTGGCATCAGGTGGGAGAGTCAACTTGTCTCAAGCGGTAACGCCACTGAGCTGTAAAGGCCACATCGAGTCGCATTCGGTGGATTAATGCAGCATCTTGACGAGAGGTGTTTCGTGGCATGCGGAAAGCGAGCGTTGGATCAACTCTGCTCAACATGGATGAGGGGAGAATGTCGGTTGTCCATTGGCGGGTACATCATACCTGCGGTTCACCATTGTCACAGTACTATTGAATCTGCTCAGTACCTGATCATCAATTAGGTCACCGTCGTGTGTTAACTCTTCGGGTCCCCAGATGTCGTGCAAGAACCACTTTCCAATGTTTTGCTCGATAGGGAGAAGCATTGCGTTCATCAGAGATTGGCAAGCAGACATGTCCCTCAGCCCACCGTGAACCAATCACCTTATGTCAGTGGGGACAAGTAGCAAATTATTATCGACTGTTCGAATATCATGTCGCACGAGTCGCCAGTACCAATCAGTTCCAATGAAGACGTTGATAAAGACTTCGTGATCTGCTGTTGGAACGTTCATTATTCCTTCAGGCTGTAGAATGCTCTGGATATGATAGTGACAGCAGGGAGTAAATTGTTGCCCATCAAATCCGTTTGCAAGACGTTAATTGCGACTGTGTCACCCTGTAGCGTCTCCAGATTCAACGTGGTTTTCTCGAACAGTGTTACTGTACTTCCGCTAAACTGAAACTAACCAAATGACGAATTAACGGTTATATGCTCGGCGCCGGAAGAGCAGCATCCCAGTTGTTGGGCTAGGTGGCCACCTATGATACTTCGCTGACTGCCGCTGCCAAATAAGACCCGTACCCAACACTTCTTCGTGGGGCATCTTATCGTGGCAATTGTTGTACATTCATGTTTTTTTTTTCTGATTGCTCTGACGGAATTGCTGAGACAGTCAAAAGAACATCGCTCGTAGAATGCACCGTACTGTTTGTGAGTGCAAGTTGTTAAGCTTCTACATTTCGAGCGTAGTTCGGATCACATGAGGTAGTAACGTGTCGGCGACTGCATTTATGACGCCGTATATACGACTGACAGCGATTATCAATACGATTCCTTTTAGTACATTTTAAACAGCACCTGGCCTCAATCAGTAATCTCTTCTTCTCCGGCAATGGAATGTCGCTGTCACAAGAAACCGTGTGATGTTGTACAGATTTGCAAAAAAAAGACAGTGTTCGTTATTCCTGCCTGAACTGACCCTCCTTGGGTTGTTGGGGTTTATAACCGCAGATGCTGTTGGAATGTCCACACTTTTCGATTTTCTTGGATTTTGGGTTTATATTCTTGTTTTGTCTTCATTTGTATAAGTCGCCGCACGTTCTTTAGACACAATATTGACATGTAGATAGTCCATTAATGCTTGAAAATCCTGACTGAAAAGTTGAACTGTACCGTCGCCGACATTATCCGTTGTACCAGGGGTGGCATCCAATTCCAGCCGTTCTACGCGGTGGATACTCGTCGTCTGATTCCATTGCAAGGTACAGAGACAGCCGCCAGTGTACGCGTTTCCTCCGACATTTTGATGCGGGGAGAAGGTGCGATGACTGCGTCGACAGCGTCGAGTGTTTTCAGTGACGAAACCAAAAGCAGGGCTTGCGACCCTACAGGCTTGGAAGACCCTGTCGGCTGACATGGTCTTTTGTTCGCGTTTTTTATCTGAGCAGTGTGATATAGGAACGACAGCGGCAAAAACGCTTGTCTTTTTTTGGCTGTCTTGTTTCTGTAGCGGCAGTATGAGTGGGCCTTAAGGGGCAGTCTCGGGCCACCTCGTCCATCGGTCTACACAAGTCAGGAGGTACCTGAAGCCTATTGATGGAGCCTTATACCCTTTTGATGGGAGTTGTGGCCCGGCTATATGAACATGGCCGTGGTCAAATCGGGTGCGTGTGGGAAGCAATGTCTGGAGCGGTGTCTGAGTGTGGCGTCCAGTCTTCGAGCGTTGGCAGGAGGTCATTACCCAGCGCTGGATGTCTTTGTGGATGTCTGACCAAATATACCGAGACACGAGAGGCTTCTGAGAAGCTTCACCGTCGGCCAGTTCTGGAGGAATAAGCGAAAGCACTTCGCAATACTTGGTCATCTGGCCTTGGATGCGACGGGCCTGGAAATGTGCCACAACTTGCCGAAACCAGGTTTTAGTTTTCTTGGTCTAAAACGGTGGAAGTCGTAGTTGAGAAATTGCCGGAGTTGATGATACCATGCCGGTATCCCCAGCTTCACTGCTAATTCCAGCACCTTGACCAGCGGGAGGGATTTCCGGCTTAGTCGGAAATGTTCTGTCTTCGCGTGACCAAGTTTGCAGGGAAAGCTACTAATGAGCAGAACACAGGTCCATGCTAAGCGGTGTCGCGACTGTGTCGCTACAGTCGGCCCCGGACTACTGCTAATCAGCACCGTCATCGTCGGGCACAGGCAAACGTCATCCGGCTCATGCATAGAAGCCAACAAAACTGGGGAGCACGAGAGCTTGTGGTCCTGTGCTGTTCTGGGCCCTCTTCATGTCTGCTAGAGTTTCCGCCTTTGATAAAAATCCAGATTCTGGACCTCTCTGTGCCTTCAGTTTGGGGAAGGAAGATACTGGGGAACAACTCGTGCACGCATGTTCATTCTCCATCATCTGATCTTGATCTCGGCTTACAAGCTTATAAGCTATACAGGCTCCTTCGCCCATCCGCTGGTTACATAATTGTGACTCTCTAATGACTTGTGTGACTGGGGCTATTGTCGAGACACAAAACTTGCCCTCAAAACGAGAAAGTCGAAGATGTCGCGTATGTCAACGCCTGGTCAAAGATCGACCTTCCCATCACATTCGTGTACTAACGTGTAGAAACGGATCGACGCCGCACAAACCCTTATCCGTGTCTGTTACCAGAGGGCGTTATATCAGTTAGAAGAGAGCGACAGCTACTGTGGGCGTGCGTGCACTTTGTCGCGTGCCTCAGTTCTTAGCTGACTTTGCGCTGCCCACCCGCACAGTAAACCTGTCTTGTTCGCTGGCATTGCCTGGTCTTTGCGTTCCTTCCTACAGGTTATGGGCCCAGGCTGCGCTCTTCACCACTAGTTGCCTCCGTCTCGTTTGCTGGCTCAAGCCATGGGAGACTCCAGTAAGTTCACAGTGGCTAAGCTGGCGGATGGCAACTACCAGGCGTGGAAGTTTAAAATGAAAATGCTGCTGATCAGAGAAGACACCTGGACATACATTGCAGGTGCTGCACCCGAAAATCCTCGCAGTTCGTGGATCTGTCTCAGCATCGACGATAGGCAAATAGTGTGTGTTTGCAACTGTTCGACCGCAAAGCAGATGTGGGACGAGCTCCGGAAGGTACACGAGAGGTCAAATCTCAGTAACAAGCTATAGCTGCTAAGGAAACTGTACCAATCCAAACTGGACAAGGACGAAGATATCCAAGTGTACGTCAGGTGCACATTGGAATTGGTGGAGCGATTAAGGGGCATCGGGCAGGAAACGACAGATTTTAAAGTGGCTGCACTCCTTCTAAGCGGCCTTCCAGGGACCTATGAGGCGCTCGTCACAGCCCTTGATGCGCGCCCAGATGACGTCCTTACTCTGGAATATGTTAAAGGGAAGCTTGTGGATGAATTTAAACGGAAGCAGGAGTCGGCAGGTTCGACACACGACTCGGAAGCAGCGCTTCAAGCTCATGGCCAGCGGAGTTCTAAGACAGCGGCTTCGACAAGAGAGTGCTATTACTGCAAGAAGCTTGGTCACTTCAGGAAGGACTGTCCTGCCTGGAAGGCGCACGGGAAACGTCCGCAGAAGCAGCGGAACAGACAGCGGGCTAGGACAGCGATGTCTCAGCATTCATCGTCATCTGAAGTTGGTTTCTTGCAGACGAAAGATTCTCCGTCGAAGAACTGGGACTGGTACGTGGACTCCGGCGCCACAAGTCACATGTGTAACGATCGGAACTTCTTCACTGAGAACTACAGGGACAGGACAGAAGTTGTCAACGTGGCAAAAGGGCAACAGGTATCTTCCCAGGGAGTTGGTGACGGCATCCTGCGCTGTAGAGTATCCCCTTCAGCAGTGAAGAAGGTTCGCGTAAGAAATGTGCCCTACGTACCCTCCTTGGACAGCAACCTTCCATCTATTAAGAGGTTAACGGATCTCGGCAACGTGGTGTCGTTTTGCGGAGAAGAGTGCACCGCCACAAAGGGCAAGGTTGTCACTGCTACAGGGAAAATTAACCGTGACCTGTACCGTCTCTCGACAACTCGAAAAGAGATGGCGAACCTCACGCAAGCGTCGGACCACCGGAATTGTAATCATGTGTGGCACCACCGATTAGGGCACCGGGATGCTGATGCGGTGAAGCGTTTGCATACGGATAGTCTGGCGGATGGAATCGATGTCGAAGCCTGCAACCATGTTCTCAAATGCACTAGTTACATAAAAGGAAAAATGAAAAAAGCATCATTTCCAAAAGCGAGCTCTTCTAGAGCTCAAGCAGTTCTGGACTTAGTGCACACTGACGTCTGCGGGCCTATGAGGGTTTTTACACCAAGTCGGAACCGGTACTTTCTTACACTCATCGACGACTTCTCCAGATACACCATTCTCTACCTCCTGAAGTCGAAGGACGAAGTTGCCTCGAAACTTGAAGAGTACCTGGCGTTCGTGAAGAACAAATTTAGAACTTACCCGAAGGTCCTACGTGCGGACAACGGAACCGAATATACTGGCGGCAGAACACGGCAGGTTCTGCGTTGCCGTGGTGTAGAGTTACAGACCACTGTCCCGTATAGTCACGAGCAGAACGGCGTAGCTGAACGAAAGCACAGAACGTTGTGCGAGAGCGCACGAAGTATGCTCTTTGGGGCGGACTTGCAAGAGACGTACTGGGGTGAAGCCGTCCTGACCGCTTGTTACATTCAGAACCGTCTTCCTGGTAAGGCCGTCGACAAGACTCCGTATGAGTTGTGGCACGAAACAAAACCCAATCTAGAGCACCTGCGAATGTTTGGAAGTCGAGCATTTGTGCATGTCCCAAAAGAGAAGCGCGGAAAGTGGGATTGTCGTGCTGTCGAGGGCACTCTACTTGGGTGTGGGCGAGCTCAGAAGGGATACAGGATCTTGCTCAAGAGCTCTCACAAGGTAACAGTGACTCGAAGTGTGGTCATTGACGAGAGCCCAGTCATGGAGAAGTTCTGTTCCGATTCGTTACTGAGCAGGCCAGCGCGTCCTCGCCCCGCGGAATACCCAGGTGACCGCGCCAAGTATGGCCCGAATACGTCTCGGAGCGGAAGCGTTTCTGGAGAAAGTGAGATTGAATTGGAGTTGTGCTCGGGCTCACCTGAGACTCAAGACGGAGTACACCATGTCTCTCCCATGGGGGATGAGACCGCCACAGAAGCGCCTGGACCTCGACGGTCAGCAAGGAGCAACAAAGGCGTTCCTCCAAGTCGCCTCACATATGTTGCTCAAGCAACAGTTCCTGCAGACCCGGCGAGCTGGAGGGAGGTGCAGATGTTGCCTCCTGCTGAAAGGACCAAGTGGATTGACGCCGCTCATGAGGAAATCGCGTCACTCCATCAGCTCAACACATGGGTCCTTGTGGAGTTACCCCTAGGAAAACCACCTTTCGGCTGCAAATTGATTTTCAAGACTAAGCGGGATAAGGACGGTAACGTTGAGAGGTACAAGGCGAGGCTTGTTGCCCAAGGGTACTCGCAGAAGTATGGGGAGGATTATGACGCTACATTTGCCCCCGTTGCGAAGCTGACTACTCTGCGAGTACTCCTTGCAATACCTTCGGCACAGAAACTAAAGGTACGCCATTTTAACGTAAAGACAGCCTTCCTGAACGGTGACACTAACGAAGATATATATATATGAAACAGCCAGAAGGATTTGTTGCCAAAGGGGAAGAACACCTCGTTAGCAAAATGCAGAAGTCTCTTTATGGGCTCAAGCAAGCCGCGAGAGCATAGAACGGCAAATGACGTGCTCCTGCAGGAAGGGTTCAGCCGCAGTGAAGCAGACCCCTGTTTATACTCGAGAACTATAGGTGGCGGTCGCATGTATATTCTTCTGTACGTAGATGACATGTTGATCTGTCACGAAGACGACCTAGTCATTACCAACGTTTGGAGAAGCTTGAATCTACATTTCGAGCTGAAGGACCTCGGTTACGTCAGCCGCTATCTTAGCATTGAGGCCGAAAGACCGCAAGATAATTGTTTCTTTATTCACCAGAGAAGCAAGATCAACGCTTTGGTGGAAAAGTACAGTCTGGTCGACGCTAAGACAAGGCGCACTCCAATGGACGTGGAGTATCTCAAGCTAACTGGGGATGAGGACTTGCTCTCCAGCAATGAACAATATCGGCAGGCTGTAGGAGAGCTTCTGTACCTTAGTACGACCACCGGTCCGGATATTTCATGCGCAATCGCGGTCCTGTGTCGCTGCGTCAGTAAACCGCGGCAGCGAGACTGGGATGCCGTCAAGAAGTTGTTGTGGTACCTCAATCACACTCGAGACCTCAAGCTGAAGCTTACATTAGACCCAGGCATGCAGCTAGTGTGCTGCGTAGACGCGGACTGGGCTGGAGACTTGTCGGATGGTAGATCGACCAGTGGATACCTGATACAATTCGGAGGCAGCCCCATCTCCTGGTCAACGAGGAAGCAGCTTTCCGTTGCTCTGTCTTCTACTGAAGCAGAGTACGTCGCGGCAGCGAACGCTTCACAAGAAGTCCTTTGGCTACAACACCTTTTGCCAAGTTTTGGTCACCGTCTGGCTGAGCCCACTCGCATGCTTGAAGACAATCAAGGCTGCATCAGGCTTGCGCTTGGAGAAAGTCTGAGCGCGAGAACGAAACACATTGACGTTCGCAACCACCACCTCAGAGACTTGGTGCAACGCGGACACGTTGAGTTCGAATATTGTCAAACTGGCCAGATGGTTGCCGACGCGTTGACGAAGCCTCTTCCAAGACACCACTTCGAGACCATCAGACAGCGCATGGGCCTTATTAAGCCCTAGTTGTCGAGGGGAGGGGAGTGTTAGCAGAGGGCGTTATATCTATTAGAAGAGAGCGACAACTACTGTGGGCGTGCGTGCACTTTTGTCGCGTGCCTCAGTTCTTAGCTGACTTTGCGCTGCCCACCCGCACAGTAAACCTGTTTTGTTCGCTGGCATTGCCTAGTCTTTGCGTTCCTTCCTACAGTGTCACATAGGCCAGCTAAATAGGCCGCTGATGAACTGCTATATGACGATTCTGCAGTCATAGGCGGCGACGGTAACTGCAGCGTGAACACGAAAACGAGCTCAATCAGGGCTGGTGGCAGGCGCGTATGTGGCTCAGAAAAGAGACAGGAGCTTCAAGGAAACCCCAGGCCGTCCAGGGCCGATTAGCCAACTGCTGATCGTCGCCCAACTGATTTTGCATGGAACGTATAAGCTCGCGTAGTTTGACGCGATGACGATGACCAAGGTCGGGCACCACATAGCCCCCCACTACAGACGGCGGAGGGCTGTCCGACCAAGTGACGTGCTTGGATTTCGGTGCGAGTGAGTAGGTGGAAACCGGAGGTCCATTGTCACAAGAGGCGACGATGGGGTTCTCGATGAACGGGGGCGCTTCAGATTTACACTGCCCTGGACGAAAACTTGCCTCGCTACGGCTCTGCCATGCACGAATGGCAGTGTTCATGCGAGACCAGAGGAAGCGATCAGCAGTGATCTTCTCGATGGCATGTATGTCAGAATGCGCCAGACTCGGCGAGGAGTCGAAAACAGCCGACCGAAGCGGTACAGGAACTAAAGGCCTTAGCTGAGAGGCCGGGGTGTCGCAACAGGGGGTGACGGAAGAATCCGGCACTGCGACGTTTTCGAGCTTGAGTGAGGTAGTGGGGCTGTGGAGCAGTTTTGCGAGCTCATCACTAGCGACCAGAGCAGAAGCAATTGCAGAGTGGGACATAGAGATGGTAGCGGCTGATAAGAACGCGGCGCGACTCAGGGTGTCGTAAGGACCGTCTTCTGTTCCTTTGACGTGCTGAATGTCGGTGTAGATCTCGGCGAGGAAGGACAGGTGCAGGATTTCCCGAGAGGAGTAGTGGCTGCAAGGGCGGATCTAGGATTTTCACGAGGGGGTGGGGGTGCACTTTTGAACATTGATGACGATGCCCTGGACAGCAGGGCGGGTGAGAACATGACGCAGGTATCCCATGTGTTCTTCTGGCGAAGAGCTTGTCACAATTAGGTCATCAATGTAGCCAAATACGAAAGGCAAGCCTCAGATGGCGGAATGAATGAAACGTTGGAACGTTTGTGCCGCGCTGCGAAGTCCGAAGGACATACGCGGGAATTGAAACAGTCCGAATGGCGTCGTGATCGTACTCGTGATGGAGTCATAGTGGATCCCGTCTATTTTCTGAGCCACACTTTTTGTGAGTCTCCTCGCTCAGCACTGAACGACCTCGCATATCAAGTCCGGGTCACCAAAAATGTGGCTCAGAAAATAGGCGGGAGCTCCAAAGAAACGTGTTTACTGCTGATCCTAGCCGAACTGATTTTACACGGAACATACAAGCTGGTGTAGCGTGCCGCCATGACGATGACCAAGGTCGGGCGCCACAGGTCTACGCCATGGTCTACGCTGAACTGGACGTCAAGATGACGCCGGAGCAGGCACTGACGTCTCGTGCATATCCCTTTACAATACGAGGGAGATGAGGGTTAAGTTGATTCTAAGGACCTAACAAAAGCACGTTCGCTGATGATGACAAGTAAGTTAACGTAATCTAGCTGTTGGATCAGACGGCGCACAGCGTAGCTAATTGTACATTATATGATGTGGGGGCATACATGTTTAGGCAATAGGGAGTTAGCGAATTAAACTTTACGATAAGGAAAGGTCCTCAGTTTTAGCGTTTCGAGTCATTTGTAAAACCAGACTGTAAAATGATTATATTTAGATCTGTCCTAAAATCGTGTTGAAGGAGATTAAGATGCGTAGAAACAGGAGTTGACCGCTTGTGTATAATATCTTCCTTGTGGCTGTAAAATCTCTCACGTATGGAATTGGATGATCGACATATACAGGGTGTCCCAGAAAACGTGTCATTGAATTATAATAAAAAGCTACGCCACCTAGAATCATGCGGTCAACGACAATTGTTCTTACCAGGTTTTTGCGACCTCCTGATCTGAATGGCATATATCGTAAGTTTAATATGTAAATATTTGCGAATTCAACTCGGAAATTTGCCATGTAAAGGTCACTTTATTAAATCAATATGAAGAGCATGCCCAATTCACCCAAATTCATGAAAATTGGCAGTGATATCCACGAGCTCTCCCATCGGACCGCAGACACGAGGGTAAGGAGACGCGTGAGCCGCTACGGAATATTTCAATATACCCCATTAATTTGCACTAAGCTTCAGAATTCTTGTGATTAAATTTACTCCTCCAGCGACCTTCCATCTATTAAGAGGTTAACGGATCTCGGCAACGTGATGTCGTTTTGCGGAGAAGAGTGCACCGCCACAAAGGGCAAGGTTGTCACTGCTACAGGGAAAATTAACCGTGACCTGTACCGTCTCTCGACAACTCGAAAAGAGATGGCGAACCTCACGCAAGCGTCGGACCACCGGAATTGTAATCATGTGTGGCATCACCGATTAGGGCACCGGGATGCTGATGTGGTGAAGCGTTTGCATACGGATAGTCTGGCGGATGGAATCGATGTCGAAGCCTGCAACCATGTTCTCAAATGCACTAGTTACATAAAAGGAAAAATGAAAAAAGCATCATTTCCAAAAGCGAGCTCTTCTCGAGCTCAAGCAGTTCTGGACTTAGTGCACACTGACGTCTGCGGGCCTATGAGGGTTTTTACACCAAGTCGGAACCGGTACTTTCTTACACTCATCGACGACTTCTCCAGATACACCATTCTCTACCTCCTGAAGTCGAAGGACGAAGTTGCCTCGAAACTTGAAGAGTACCTGGCGTTCGTGAAGAACAAATTTGGAACTTACCCGAAGGTCCTACGTGCGGACAACGGAACCGAATATACTGGCGGCAGAACACGGCAGGTTCTGCGTTGCCGTGGTGTAGAGTTACAGACCACTGTCCCGTATAGTCACGAGCAGAACGGCGTAGCTGAACGAAAGCACAGAACATTGTGCGAGAGCGCACGAAGTATGCTCTTTGGGGCGGACTTGCAAGAGACGTACTGGGGTGAAGCCGTCCTGACCGCTTGTTACCTTCAGAACCGTCTTCCTGGTAAGGCCGTCGACAAGACTCCGTATGAGTTGTGGCACGAAACAAAACCCAATCTAGAGCACCTGCGAATGTTTGGAAGTCAAGCATTTGTGCATGTCCCAAAAGAGAAGCGCGGAAAGTGGGATTGTCGTGCTGTCGAGGGCACTCTACTTGGGTGTGGGCGAGCTCAGAAGGGATACAGGATCTTGCTCAAGGGCTCTCACAAGGTAACAGTGACTCGAAGTGTGGTCATTGACGAGAGCCCAGTCATGGAGAAGTTCTGTTCCGATTCGTTACTGAGCAGGCCAGCGCGTCCTCGCCCCGCGGAATACCCAGGTGACCGCGCCAAGTATGGCCCGAATACGTCTCGGAGCGGAAGCGTTTCTGGAGAAAGTGAGATTGAATTGGAGTTGTGCTCGGGCTCACCTGAGACTCAAGACGGAGTACACCATGTCTCTCCCATGGGGGATGAGACCGCCACAGAAGCGCCTGGACCTCGACGGTCAGCAAGGAGCAACAAAGGCGTTCCTCCAAGTCGCCTCATATATGTTGCTCAAGCAACAGTTCCTGCAGACCCGGCGAGCTGGAGGGAGGTGCAGATGTTGCCTCCTGCTGAAAGGACCAAGTGGATTGACGCCGCTCATGAGGAAATCGCGTCACTCCATCAGCTCAACACATGGGTCCTTGTGGAGTTACCCCTAGGAAAACCACCCTTCGGCTGCAAATGGATTTTCAAGACTAAGCGGGATAAGGACGGTAACGTTGAGAGGTACAAGGCGAGGCTTGTTGCCCAAGGGTACTCGCAGAAGTATGGGGAGGATTATGACGCTACATTTGCCCCCGTTGCGAAGCTGACTACTCTGCGAGTACTCCATGCAATACCTTCGGCACAGAAACTAAAGGTACGCCATTTTAACGTAAAGACAGCCTTCCTGAACGGTGACACTACGGTGATCTTCACATTGGTGGGGTAAAAAAGTGACCAATATTTGGCAAATTTCCGATTTCAGTTGTCAAAAATTTACATAATTAAGCATACGTTACACGACATTCACATCAGGAGGTGGCAAAAACCCAGTAAGAAGAAATACCGCATGATTCTGGATAGTGTAGGTTTTTTTATTGTAATTCAATAACACGTTTTCTGGGACACCCTGTATATTGCACATGACCGTTCTTGCAAAATGATACAACATATGTTGTATGAATTAAAATTTAAGGGGTGTCTAATTTTAAATGTCAAAATTACTAGTATTACTTTGAACTACCGAACAGGGAAATATGAATTTGCATGTTTGACGACGCGTTTTGCCGCAAGAAATACAGCCCGAGGGAACCTTGTGTGCGTATGCAGAAACAAGTAAATTGAGGATGTTGCTTTGAGGACGAAATACCACATTATGTGCTTGCGGGAAGACCCATTTTTATTTATTATCCGCATGAAGGGTGTTGATATGATGGTTGAAGATTCACCTGAAGTTATTAAGGGACTTGCAGTAACGTGATTTAGTCTTGGGGGGCTGTGTGTAGGAGGCACCCTCTGTCTGTGTTGCTTTCTGGAGAGCGTTTGAAATTAGTGGGCGTGGGGTAACCTCGTAGAACAAGGGATGTACTGCGCAAGACTCAACTGCCGTTTTCTCAAATAGCAATATATAAATTTGCATAATTTGAAGATGCCCGTGAGCCCATTGCAGCTCCATGAATTTGTACATAGTGAAGGTCACCCCAATATAAAGTTATTGTAGTTCAGAACAAGATCAATAAGTGAAATTATGGCTCAATTTTATGGCTTTTTTAAGTCCTTCGCTAGGAGGGATATTTGTGTATAGAGAAATAACATCCACAATTACCATAGCGTTACTTGGACCAGTGTGGTTCTTGTTGAAGGAGTCGATTTTGCACTGAACATAATATCTTTCACGTATGAAGGAAGATGCACGATATTAGAGGTCTGCCAGGATGGTTCTCTTTCTGTACTGTAATGAGGAGGTAGAACGTGTCTGCCTTTAACTCTCTTGGGTCTGTTAAATGTGGACACCAGAGGGTATTAAATTTCTATTATACAAAGGGTGTCGATAATCTTGTTTATAATACTGCAAAAAGGGGATGTATGACCTTTATCTAACAACAAGTGAACTTAAATTTTTGGGTCACTTAATTGTTTCTGCGCTTCAACCCCATACTCTAACGTGTTGACCCCCCATTCATCATCTTAAAATAAAGTTGTTATTGCTGCTGAGGTGTTGGGGACGAAGATTCCTCCCCCTTTGTGTGCGGGTCTGACTATGACACCAGTTCAGAATAGTATGTCTACTTATGTTCGCTTCGCTCCTGATCTTATAACCATGCCTTTTCCCTCTCTTAGTTGTGCCCACTATACTGATTAACGTCTATAATTTTATGTGTGCTGTACCTCATGAAGCGCAGACCCTACGCGAAAGCTAGTCGGTAGAACACTTTAAAGGCGACTTCGGAACAAAATGGTTTCCAACCTTCTGGTATTCCCACAATCATTTACACGAACTGAACACAGTTGTGAAATATCTCTCAAACGATGGTGTAATCATAAAAACGACTTTCGAAATTTGAAAAAGTCTGGCTCCCACCGAACGTCTACGGGAGTACTTCTTCCTTTCTCTGCTCGGCCAACGTCACCGCGCATTAGTCATACCATTCCTATGCTGTTTTCTGGCTCTCAGGGAAGCAAATGACCGTTGGTTCTTTCCATCTGTGTCTGTGTGATCTGATCCCTAATCTTCGTCCATTGTTTTCTTCCTGGCATGTAACGCAGCGGCTACGACCGGTGTGGAACACTCTAAATCTAGTACAGTCTAGTAAAGGGTAAAAATTTCGAAATTTTTACCCTCTATTGCAGAAGTTACCCTGCAATACCCTCTATAAACGTTACACAGATCACCTGTAAATAGAGGTTACTGTCTCCTAACCGCCACACAGACGTAAAAGTTACAGATTGGCCAGGCATGGCTGCTTCTAAGACGCCTGCCTCTTCACAGACGCTACATAACAAATGGTATTCAAAATTAGCTTTCATCAATGCAGAACACAAACTGTCTTTTGCAACATATAGCTATAGCATACGTAATTCATCTAGAGGTATCCAACGGCAAAAAGGAGTGATCACTATGCATGCAGATTCACATGCACAACAAATGAAATAAAGAAATAACCGCAACTGCAAAATATTTAATATTTAATTTGCAAACGTGGCACTACAGCAGAAGCAGGAGCACGAGGACGTCCCAATACAGACACTTCAGCGGTGGTCAACGACATTCAGTTACAACGAGGTATACTCTTTAGAGTCCTCACGTTGTTGCAAGTGCCTATCAGCACCTCGCGAACGTTCCTGTTCCTTTCCGATCTCTGAGAATGACACGTCAGCGACGCGACTGTGGTAAATCAGAGGCACACGAGGAAGCAAAACGTAAGGATGAGAAAGGATTAAGCAAATAAGGGACGAACACACACAGTGAAACACACTGTGTTGAACCGTTGAGCTAGTTGAACCGCGTTAAAGAGACAGACAGACCCTGCGATCAGCGTTGCAAGACTGTCCAACAAAAACGTAATAGAAACTTGGTAGTGAACATACGGTACAGAGACACAATAACGTAATGCACACTGATCCGAAACTCTCGTATTGAATGTGCGGCTAGAACAAGAACACAGTATAAGTTTTGTGCAGTACCTTTTATAAAGGTTACTTCGCAAACAAACAAGAAAAGCAAACGAACGAAATGCAAGCGCGGAATTCGTTAAGAAGTTATAACGTCCCTAAGGGTATATCTATAAGTTACTGCGATTGAATTTGGGTTGAATTCAAAAGTAACTTCTAGTGCTCCTACAATGTCAGGTTACAAATAGTTTTTAACCTCTAAATAGAGGTTTTGGGTGGGTAACCTATATGATATTTTGAAATCTACGTTTATATAGAGGTTACACGTCGCTAAAAGTTACAATAAAAGGTACCTAGTTAAGAGTGTACACTACTTGTCCGCTCCATGCAGGGTGATGTAACGCGTTGGCCTTCGGAAGGGAGACTTTTTGAGTCCTCTCCACATTCCTGTTTCGGTTTGATTGCTCGCTTATTTGAGGCTTCGTCACAAGAGAAAGAAACAAAGTTGATGGCAGGTATACTGTGGATGTTAAGCACCAACTACCAAGTGCAGCACTTTTTTCACCGATCGTTCTGAAGTACCCCTTTAAGGTATTTTGCCTTTCTAACTTCATTGCTTACTCATGAGCAATTTTTAGGCAACACTTACACAGCTTTTCTTTCTATTATTGACCAATTGCATGGTGCTTGCAGTTCGTGAAGTTTTTACTTGTTCCAGCTGCTCAGTAGATGTCGCGCAACACTTTAAATTGATGGTGAGATTCGCGTAGAGCGCTACCTCCCCCCCCCCCCCTCAACACAGTTTTTTAAGTAATGGGAAGCGTGACACACCAACCGAGGAAGGCGACACGTTAATTCCTCGGTTTGTATGTGCCTGTATGGATTTGTAAGCAGGGAAGGGTAACGGAGGTATTTTCGTTAGCGTTTCCAATTTCGTTACTGCAATATCTTGGTTTCCGCTGTCCGTTTCCCATACCATCCTCTCAATTTCATTTGCGTTACGTTTCTGTTACTGTTCCCGGCAATGGAACCGGTGTTACAGAGCTGCGGGAGGAGAGCCCGTCCGACTCTCTCAACACCCTGCTTCGCTGTACACACTACAGAAGTAATTTTACGTCGTTGGGATGCGCACATCTTGCAAGATTAAAGAACAATGTAAGAACACACCTTTAGCCTTCAGTTAGTTTTCTGTCTTCGGTCACTCTGAGTCCAGCAGCTCAAGATAGGTGTGACCTTCATCCAATGCCGTATTCGTAGGCGGACGCTATCAATAGTAAACAGTATTGCCATAGCCACGGCGAAACGAAAAAAAAGTAAGAAAAAAAGAAGTAGGCTTTTATCCTCGTGCTATGGTGGAGTAGAGTGCGCGGAGTCAACGTTATGCATGACTCATGTGTTCATCGTAGAGCCCTCGCGAGGCGAGTGTGTGTGTGGGGCAGGGCAAATCTGAAGCGCCCCCCCCCCTCCCGCACTGCCGTCAGAAGCCTTGTAAACAAAGGAAGGAACACGTCCATTTGCACTGCCGAGACCGTAAATTCAAATTATTCTCTTCATTCCTACGTTATACTGTCCAGCCAACCGGCCAGGGATTGCCGTTCGGCGCCTTCTCTGGTGAAGGCGCCTGCCCCTCTAGCACCCCCGTCACTACGGCTCTGTGTTCATGTCTTGATGGTGGAACGTGTAGGTAATTAAGAGATGCACCCTCGAGCTCTAATACTGCGCTTTGTTTCCATGCTCTCGTGTAGTATTTAGAGCATTGCAGGGGATGCAGTTATCAAAAAATACAAAAATAAAAGGAAAAGTCACTCAAATGCCATCGCACGACAGGAATAACCATTACCAGAATTCAATACCAAACGACAATTTCCGTTTTCGTTTCTGTTTACTGTAATGGAGGACTGGTATGCGTTTCCATTATCGTCACCATCTCCAATTTACCATTATCTTTACCGTTCCCTGTTGAAAATCCATTCTATAGAAGACGCTAAGTTGCCCAGAATAAAAGTATCTCCATGTGTATGTAAAGGGGATAAGAAAAGCGCAGGCGGAAAGTAATACAGAAAGGAAGTGTGATTATTACGACTAGTACGATTATTAACCAACTAGGCCAAAAAGATCTTCGTATGTTGAGATGATGTCGGCGCACGTGACCGGCAATCATAGAGGCGTCGGCTTCATATAACGACAAGCGGTGGCAGATACACCCATCCCGACATCCGTTGTGGCGCGCTCGGGGCTTTGCGAAATCCTCCTTGAGCGCGGGGGTTCACTCTACAGTACCTCACGTTATACTTCTCAGTACCTTTGCAATACGAGGTAACTGACAGCAATATAAATATGGCACACTTTGGTAGCTCGTTTGTAAATGCGTAGTATTTATATGTACTAAGAAGTAAAATTTCACTCTCAGCATCTCCCGGTACGGCATCTAACTCGCGCGCAACTTCAATTGAAAGAACGACAACGTGGTTTTATCCGGAACCATCGCGTTGCCTTACAGTTCGAGTTGACATTTTATATCACTGGAAAATGCCAGCTGTGCTTGAGGACATACTACGTACCGTGGAGAACCCAGGAACAACTCCAGTGGTATAATAAGCGATACCCTATAGGGGAATTCCTCTGCGAGGTCAGCTTGCTGGTTCTCGTCTAGTGTGTCACGCCACCGCGTTGGTTGGTCCTGAGCGTCTCTTAACGTGTGACGGCACCCATGCGTACGATGCGGACTAGAGCTGTATGTTAAACGTTTAAACGTCAAAACGTTTAAACGTTTTCTTAAGAAACGTGTTTTGTAACACCCCACAGATTAAACAGATTAAACGTTTTCTTAAAACACATTTAAACGTGTTCTGTTAGATATACGTTCGACAGCACGTATACGTATTTAAAAGTTTTCCCAGGATACACTTAAATGTTTTCGTTTGCAAAAACGCACAGCAGCACGTATGCGTATATAAACGTTTTCATAGGAGACGTTTAATCGTTTTCTTTTACATAATCGTTTTTAATCGTTTTCTTTCGTCCTCTAAACACTACAGCTTACTTTCCTTGAAAGACAGTGCAGGGTATCGTTAAAGTGGCATGTTACTTTGTCCCGCTCATTTGTGACGTCTTATGTTTAATAAAGAACAGTCACAGCGCAGGGAGCATTTTATTCCGTCTCTTGGTGGTTAATAGAGCGTTGCCACGACCCCGTTCGCAGCGTACACCGAACTCCGCTCCGCTTGCATTCATGGCATTGGGATCGCTGACACTCCAAAAACGGAGCTTTATCCCTGAGCAAGTAGTCGCTCAAGGTGACAATCTTCCGCGTTGGTGTTTTTACCAACATACTATTCGCGTAAAGAAGATAAATACGAAATTTTTAGTATACACTACCCAAAAGATTCAAACTTCATCACCGCCATTACAAGCTCGACATGTTTCAAACTATAAGGAAACACATCGGTTCATAATGAAATGTACGACGAAAATGAACATAAATAGGGTTGCTCAAAAACCAAATGTGAACTGAAGTAATAAGCTACATATAAGACAGTGAGAAACTGGCGTAGTTGGTAATTACTGATGGGAACCATGGACGCGCCAGGCATAACGGGGACAACTTCTGTCTCTCTCCCGTAATGCCTGGCGCGTGCATGTTTCCCAATAATCAAGATAAGAAGCTGCTTAAATAGTTACCCGTTTCGAAACGCGTTGCGTTTCGTATTAACAAGATGTTTAAACGACGTTGACATCAATTTCAACCCCTTCATTTTAACAAAACGCTTAAACGTTTCACATTAACGACACGTTTAAACGTTCCGCATTAACAAAACGTTTAAACATTTCAGAAGGAAACGTTTTCCAGGCTATACGTTAATCTAAACGGCGTATAAGCCGTTTAAACGGAAATGTTTTAAACGTAAATCGGAAAAACGTGTTAGATCCCGAGCCCTAGTGCAGACCGTGAAGATGTCGCATCAATGGCAACGTGGTCACATTTGCATCAGTCATTCAAGAACGTAATGAATGACATGTTGAAACATACTAAGACTGTTCTTGGCTTTATAATGCCTCAATAACTCTAAATTCATTCCAAGAGCGCTCACCACCGACGTCGTATTCCTAATGACTCTGCGGTCCTCAAAGCCGCACAGCGTCAGTCGAAGTCAACTCGGACTCCTCGCACCTCTTACCTTACTCACGTAATGCTAATTAATTGGGGCCCGTGTGTGTTGTGTGTTACATTTTGCTTCCCCTTGACCCCGTGGATAACGGCCTCTGAAGCGGCTTTGCGATAACAAAGTGCTGCTACTCCAAGCGTCCTGCTCACTCCGCCTGTCTTCAGTATTCACATATCTGTTTTGCGGCTTCGCTTTTCGCGTCAAGCAAGGACAAACCATGCTGAATCAGAACGTACAATCAGTCATCCGACGAAAGCTCCCATGGCTGTACGCGTAAAAATAGAAAGACTATCAAGTCACGTCATGCGGGCGTCTTACGCAATGATAAATTCGGTTTCTCTTCCTGATCCATGCCACAGAACAGATCTCCGGAAGCTGCGTGTTCAGTAAGCCATGTTGAGTGCACTGTCGTTTTTATCGCAGCAACAACACGAGCCCATCTGCCTGAGACGCCCATCCTGTGCACATTGAGCAAGGCAGTGGACAGTTACGAATATCCACCGCCAAACATATGTGATTTAATCTTCTTCGCACATGTCGTCTGCGAGAATTTTGGAGACGCCTCGTCACGAGTTCGCGGCATGCTGACAACCCCGTTCAACTTCTTCAAGAAGATGGCCCTCGACCCGCAATATAAGAAGACCAGATTCGGAATTTCCGTTCATGAAAGGTAACAACTTTATTATGAGACGATCAATCGGGAGTTTCATCGCCATTCATGAAAGGTGCACCTCCACATCGTGGTATCCAGGGTGTTTCTTTTTATCTGCAACAAATTTGCATAAAAACGCTTTTGATTGCACGTTTTTACTTTTGTCATTGGATTACTTGACGGAACAGCTCCCAGGCGACCGCATTTATATCTCAATTAGGGGACTAATTAACAGGGATATTTTAATCAGCGTTTTAATTGTTGACTTTAGGGTGCATATATGAATATCAATTGCCATATTGAAGCCTGACCTCCACATGATACGCTCGAAACACTGATGAAGCACAGCAAGTACAGTCACAGCGCCTGCGACAGACCTAACTATTTTAGCTCTGTCGTCTGCTGCAAAGCGCAAGTGACCGGCAAAAGAGCGAGAGTAGATATCTCTGCCTTCACTAATCGTCACAGAAAAACGTCATACGCGTTTTTTGTTTTGCTTGCAATGAGCTTTGTGCGTCGCCACTAGGTATCATGGATTATCGTAGCGGCGAAGGGCAAGAGCCGTGTAGCAGAATGAAAGGAGTGATACGGCAAGCGTCTGCGAACACATGAAGCAAGAAAAGAAAGTAAAAAAGAAAAACACAGCAAAGATCGTGAAAGATACCGAGATAACAGTTTGCCTGAATCGCAAATGACGTTTTTCTGTGGCGTCAAGTCAGGGCGGAGATATCGACGTCACTGTCGCTCTTTTGCCGATCATATTGCCGATCATCTGCCGATTGCGCTCTGCAGCAGACAGCAGAGTTCAAATAGTTAAGTCTGTGGCGCGCGCTGCGATTACGTGTGGGCTTCATCAGTGATTCGAAAGGATCATGTGGAGATCAGGCTGTAATATCGCAATTGCAATGTGCTAACTAGAGTCAATAATTAAAAAGTTGGTTAAAATTTCTATATTAATTATTCAGCCATTTGCGATAAAAATACGGTTGCCTAGTAGCAGCACCGTCGAGTAATCTAATGATAAAAGTAAAAGCGTCCTAAGGCAATTCCCGTTTTTGTTAAAGTTTTTGCAGGCAGAAGGAAACACCCTGTATATCTTGCTCCTTGAGAAAACCACAACAAATTTATTACCACCCGTTAACCTCGTCGAGTCATACGTCTTCCTGTGAATTTCTTCAAATCATCATGAAGCATCAAGATTCATCTGTGGTAGGGTTGAACTAAACAATTTCGTTATGAACATAATATTTATAAGCTAATTTGAATGTACCCCGTTAAACTCATCACTTTTCTCAACAAGAATTATTGATAACGTTATAAACCTCGCCTTCATGTTTTCCCTATCTTGCTCCTTCGACAACAGTAAAGTTCTCCTCAGGTAAAATGACAAAGTCATGCAAGATGCTCGATAATCTCCAACAGAAGAGAAGCTTGAGCATTGGCGAGCCAGAATAAAGATGACATAGCTCTATATTTATCGTCCCTATTTTTGTCATTAGGCTCATGCCCACACAATGGTTTGTAGAGTAATGTCGACCACTCCACCGGGTGGCGCTTTTTCTACAACTAAAACGACGGCTAACGCGTGGGGATTACCTGCCTGATGAGCATGAACTAGGTTTCTTCTCCAGTGGGTGTGGGGCGGTACCACGATAAAACACCGTGTTCATAATGTACTTTCGATGTCAAAGGGAAATTTTAAACCGTTCTTCCTCGCTTGTGAATGTGGGGGCCGAAGCAATTAGGAACCCTAGACTGCGTCGCGGAAACCTCCTTCCTCCTGGTCTGCCCAATCAACGTTCTCACCATATGATCACCACTCTGCTGCTCTAGCTGAAAATCATTTCTGCACATGTTTTAATGTAGCATGTTAGACATTTTGCGCACATGTTTCTTTAGTTTATACCGCGTTATATGAGCTTACTATCTTGATCTGTCACGCACAATATTTCATTTCGGAAGCATGCATGACCTGAGAAAATTGGACATCCAAATATCAGCGCTACCGCGTCTCTCTCGCCCAACTACTTCTCGTGCGTGATCACGTCATGTCAACAGAGCACTCTTTATTGGCTGTCGAGAATCGCCTGCTAGCGAGAAGGACCAGTGGAAACGCGGGACGGACGTCGCAAAACACAACAGCAGAAAGAGACTACGAATAAGAAGGCGTGACGCCTCACTATGAGATAAAACATATGACGTCACAGAGCGGCAGACGAGGGAAGGATTTCACTCTCGAGTGAAAGCCATCTTGTGGACCAGTACTGCGTGTTGCACACGTACTATTTGTGTGAATGTATATCCAGGAGTTTGTAATCCCAATTTCTACCACTCCTGTAATGACATCACCATGAGGACACCCAAAGACTGTGTCCTAGGTGCAACTGTATATTTTTTCACACTCTAGCGGTCAAAGCCAGTTCTCCCCATTCAAGCATCTCTTTCCATTGTCTGCGTATCATTTTCATTTCGCATACAACCCGCATGGTGCCAGTAGAGGGTTCTGACAGTATCACGACGTGCCAAAAGAATTCTTCCAAGTGGAAGAGACGCGTTCACTCAAAGAATGGAGAGCCCAGAAAAGGTGGTGTCGTGGGTGTCGTTAAAGCACAAATCGCCGTAGGAGTGATATGTAGTAAAGATCACCTTAGACACGCATATCGATACAATGTTCTTATAAACTATGCTTTGCCTCTAGAGGAGAACCCCCAAACGAATCGCAAAGAAAGGCAACCCATTGCGATCGCAGTCGCGCGGACTGCGTGCTCTTTTTTTTTCGTGTCAAAGACTTGCCCCCTTTTTTTGTCTTGTGAACATGCAGATCTGCCAGCGACTGTGAAAGAACTTTCAGCACCGACGCTGAGCTCTCGGCACTTTACGACGTCAATATCAAGCACTATGGTCTCCTCAGTGTCACCCTCGAACCTCAGCAGCCGGTGATCAACCTATTGCAGGTACTTGAATTCATACTGAATCCTACTTTGCTCTGGGCTATGGTATCGAACGCTGAAAAAAAAAAAGAAAACCGGAGGTCCATATCAGTTTACAGGATTCCTTCTCTTTTCCTGTCGCTCTTCCTTTGGTTCCGCAGCAAACCGTTTGCTGCTGTGCTGATTGAACCAACAATGCTCGTGATCAATTATTTGCAGTCGACTTCGAATTCGGTAACCTACTTGTAGACGTCACATGCGCTTGACTTTATACAGTAGTTAAAGTAACATGAGCTTGTTTGTGCATATTGTCTCGTGGTACTTCATACGCGCTACATATTCTTCGTACTTTAAACATGTCCTCTGCATTTTCCAGTGCCGCATTGATTTGTGGCAGTGAACAGGTATAACAGTTCGCCCTGAAGTCTGCCCATGTCGGGCCAGAAAATGGCCGTGACACCTTTTGTATAGATAAATCTGATAGGTCCGTATCCAACCCCTGCGATCATGATGGTTACCTCGGCAAGGTTCCGCGGTTTTTCCGCCACGCGGTTCCGCCACTGTTTCTCAACGTAAGCACGCATTTCTTCTTATCTCCATATTTTAGACTTTATCGTAGAAAGATGTGCAGAAAGAAAGAAAGGTGCCCGCGTGCTTTGTCGGCGAAATGCCTACGCTGGGTGCTGTCGTCGTCGTCGTCAGAGGCAGAAAGGAAGTGAATTGCATCACATCGTACAAAACGAGGCGTGTCAACCAAACGAGGCACAGAAGTATATTGAACTGTCCCACATTTTCTGTCCAACATTTTAGGTGATATCCTGCCAATTCGCGTAAGTTCGCCACATTTTCTCGTTGCTTCTAAACTGCTCTCCGACCTGGAGCAAATGACCTTATGTGTAATTCCGCGTTGGCGTCTGATTGGGTGCTACAATTCCGCAAATGATGTAACAGTGGACAGAGGTATCTGGCTGGCGTTGGCGTCTAGTCGCAGTTAACTGAAAAACCAGAGAGAGAACAGAAACACAGAAGAGACGACAGGACAGGTGCTAGTACCCTAACGTGGGATAATAAATGTCTAATCGACGTCTACTACGTCTACGACGTGTGTGTACTGCTTCAGGAATGCGTGCTGTGCGTGTAAAAGTGACATGCAGTAGCTCACACATGAAGCACGTTTTGACAAAACATTATTTCAAGTAAAGCTATTGAAACACTGCAAACGTGACCAGCGTATGCACCTTACGTTCGCGCAGCATTACTAAAAGACAATAATAGTACAGGCACTTATCAAGGAGTAGACAATGACTATATAGTAATGTCCATAATATCACAACACATATCGTTGCAGTTCTAGCAAAAATTATTGAGATATTAAACTCCAGTTACTTATGTTCCCTGATGACACATCTTCAACTCCCGCAGGCTCACTGTGTAAGCCCTCAAACGCAAAATATCAAGTTCAAATAATTCACGAACAAATTTCAATACATAATGAGTGCCCAAAAAAGCTGTCGATTGTACTACCTTTTTGGTAGCATGCCTGCATGCTTAGTGCCTTCCAGGTGGCATACAGAAAGCCATGGACCAGATAGTAATGCTATGTCCATAACACCACAGTCCAATATTTGTCAGTTGAACATTGTTATGTTCAGCTGACAAATATTCGACTAACGTAAATTAACCCGATGAAAAAACGACACCAGGCAATCCTTATAGGTCATTCATTCGCCAAATGATCCAGACGTCCTGGTCTCATACGTGCCAACCTGACGAACTCAAAATTCGAGAGACTGCAAGCAGCACAACCAGGGAGAGGGGACGCATTAATCTTGTGCATTCGAAATAGTACTCCCACTGTATTACAATTCCTCTATGTCAAGTAGCCCTTATCGGGTGCAGCTGCGAGGCGCCATCATTGCTTCCGTCAACCGCAATTGCGAAGACTCATCATTTCAGGACACTTCCTTCGGTGCAGCCGCACCCATTTCAGCGATGATGGCGGTGGTCTTCGTTCTTCCACACCTGTAGTCCTTCGCCCCGTCACTTTTTCGGAACATCTTCTGGAACAGCGATCACACGTGCGCTCTTACGCTCTGCGGGTGGTCGTGCTCAACCAGAAAGCACTTGGAATGTATGAGGAACACGTACAGATATCTCTCCTGTTTGGAGAGCGCGATCGGAGGAGACAAAACTACTGTACCAGAGTGGACTGACAATAGGACGATAGCACGTCTTTTCGAGAAACACTGATACAACGAAACACGCTATCTGCCGCCACCTCCAGCCATGGATGGTCATGCCGCGAAACACGTAGCGGGTTGTCTAATTCTTTAGGAATACGTTCGCGCAGCTCTTATAGGAAAATTAGAGAAGAAAAGTTCGGGTCCCCAATTTGCCGGGAGATTGGAGGCCGCGTCCCTACAATCGCGAGACTGAACGAAATCCAGAAGAGTCGGTAGGTATGTGCTCGACACCCGAGTTCTTTAAAATAAATAACTCTTTCGCGAATGCTTGTTGGAAGGACGGATTATCTATGGTAATTACCATAGATAATCCGTCGTACCAAAATTTCCGGAAATGTTGGATCGCTCGAAAAGAACTGTTTCTTTTCCGGTTTTTTCCCCAAAATTGGGAAAAAAATGGAAACAAACGCGGTTACTGCTGAGTCGAAGCATTGCCGGCCAAACCACAGCATACAATGAGCTAGAAACAGTAGTAGTGTTCACCCTCTAGGCCTAAATGCAGAGCAGATCATCCCGTGAGATTGCTGTCTACTCAGCGATAGCTAACTGGAACAACCCGCCCAGAACTCCGCCATTATGTTAACGCGATGGCGATCGCTTGGAGCAGCCAGTCTGAGCTCTATGTTGCTGGTTGTTGGCGGATTAGAAGCACCTAAGGCACTGTTGGCGGGTTGGAACGTATCGAAGGCACAAAAATTAACTTTCTTGAATTTTGTCCCCTGGAAATTTTGGTAAATTTTTCCGGAGATGAGGAAAAAACCGAAAATAAAAACTTCAAAAACTTCTTTTTTCAAAATTTTCGGTCTTTTTCAGGGGCTTCGCATCTCTACACCTACCAAAGAGTTTGCGAAAAATATTTAACTGCTCTTCAGTTTCGATTGGTCAAAATTTACACAAAAGAAGCGTACCGTATTACAAAGGAACAAGCCGAGAGAGCAGACTTGCCCAAATGAATAAATTTGTAGACGCCGTAACTGCAGAGAAGTTAGATGTATTTTAGGTAAAACTCGGAAAACGTCTATTGGTAGACTGAAGTTTTTTTTCTCTTTATAAAGGAATGGGGAGGGGCGCACGACCTTTGGGTGAAAGAAGGAAGTCACTGAAAAGCTTAGCAAGCTGTAGGGCTTGAACCCACATCTTCTCGATTACCGAGGATTATTACCTGTGTGGCGGCCCGTGGACGAAGATGACGACGTGCCTCTGCTGCCACGCGCTACGGCGCTGGCAGGGCAGTTCTGCCGGCTGGGACATTCCATCATCGCCGGTCAGGACTCATGTAGAGGGACACCACGTCCTCTACATTTTGTGATCCGAACAACGAACACCATGTTCTGTGTAATTCGGCCATTCAACATCCTAATTTTTTCGGCGGGAAACCAGCAGCGAACCACAGGCACAGCAGGCAAAGCGCACCGAGACCACTGTTCCACCGGGGACCTGCAGGGAGACCACAGTAAGCTGACTTTCCGGCCTCCACCTGCTTCATGATTGGCCTCCCCGGCACTTCTCTGGCGGCAACCGGCATTCACGCTGTCGTACCGGTCGCGGTACTGTCGCCCACTCAGCAACGCACTCACCCAGCAACAATCAGCACTCAACAACTCAATCACTCAGCAACAATCAACGCTCGGCAGCAATCTCTCAGCAAGCACTCAGCGCATTCAACAAGGGCTCAACGCACTCAGCAGACAATCAGCAACCACTCAAGCACCCAACTACTCAACCAATCGGCATTCACATCTCATCACTGGAGCCCGCCCGGATCGCAGCACTCTTGTTCCCGCCATCCCGCTGCTGCTGCATCAACAGCCACAAGAAAAGCCGTACGCCCAGCCGTCCACCATCTACGAGCCGTCATCATTCTCCTCTTCGTGGTATCGACGCGAACCTCAACCGCACGCACCGCTCCGCGTCTGAGGGGGGGGGGAGTGATGTGGCGGCCCGTGGACGACGATGACGACGTGCCTTTGCTGCCACGCGCTGCGGCGCTGGCACGGCAGTTCTACCGGTACCGTCCTAGCGTGAGGCCACGCACATCTGCCCGCTGGGACATTCCATTATCGCCGGTCAGGACTCATGTAGAGGAAGACCATCGTCCTCTACACCTGGATTGCTTGACGTTTTGTATGTACCCAGTCAACCACGAAATGTAGAATCATCGTTGAAATAACATTCCAAATCTACAACACCATCGTAGAATCTGCGATAGCGTGCAGCGTAGAAAATGTCCGGTCAAAAACGCGTAGAATCTTCTATAATTTTATAACTCTATTTCTACGTTGACTGTTGTTTTTCTTCGTTGATAGAAAGTTCACCAAATGTTGTGAATTACTGTTTGTCTACTGCTACCTCTTCCTACTATGCTACTTCACTTCTGCTGAGGCAAAAGAGCTGGTATCCCCAAACCTAACTGTGTCCAAGTACAATAGTACAAATGTGTAATAATGAATATTCAATAAGATAATGAGGGGCATGACAGTGTATGTGCTCGTTTATTAAAATCTTAAATCAATAGCTAAACATGTACAAAAAAGGATGACCGCTACGCCTCCTCGCAACGGTGATCTCTGCAAGATAACCAATAACATAGGTCATTCCATCTAGTGGGATAGCAGCTCGAACACTACCATAAATAGACGTCCAAAACAGACACTCTAAACCACTCGGAACACATACATGACCCCTACCGCAGCATCTTTCGGAGTGTAGATGGTGTGATGCGGAAGCAGCCTAATCACTGGCATGTCCAAGCGATGTCTTCGTCTTCTGGTTTATGCCCTGCTCTCCATTGTTGTAGACACACCAGGTCCTTTACACATGCTTGCCTTCACCACTCCCAGTACAAGATATCACGAGCACCTATAAAATAGTGCATGATTCGAAGAGATGCCAACAAAGATATCTGCATTTTGCAACTTGTGACATCTGAAATAACTGCGCCACGTACTGTTGGAACGTGCGACTTCAACAATGAAGTAAAGCTCTGTTGCAAACTGATGTCGACACTCGGAAGGCATTTACAGCAGCCATAAATCAGACAGCATTAAACCTTACCCAACTAGGATATCATCAGAACATATTAAATAAACATTCGGATACACCAAACTACATATCACACACGCACACCACACACAGTCCCACAGTTCGCATAAATTTGTCAGCGATACGCAACCAGATTCTGCAGGTCCAGAAAACATCACAAAGCTGTTTACTTCAGATACTACACTGTTATGCACCACACTTCTACCACATGTGCTCGTTGAGAAAACAAGGACGCACATATCTTAAGTGAGGCAAAATAAAGAAAGAAAACTCACCTGTGAAACTTGAAGGGCGGAGAACAAAGAAAGGTTGCCTCTCGCACACTGCGGCATTCGCTGCTACGCTCAACATAGTTGTTCACCGCATTGGCCAGTTCTGCCTCGATGCTCCAGAGATTGCAGTACAAAATACGCACGATGCTGGCGTTCCCAAGACCTTTCCCTGTGACAAAATGAATGTCTATCCTACCGAATTGTCACGACGACGCGACGCGCCGCTCGCAGGCCTCGACTATTTGAAACGGCGGTTGGAGAATGTCGATGGCGATGAGGCAGACGTAGTTGCGCTCAGGTCGCGCTTGTTGGGAAATTGATTTCTTGTTGTGTCCCTCAACCTCCGTGACCGACCATTATAATGGCGTGGAACAGGTAAAATGTTTCCTTTATTTCTTTCTTGAATACGTGCGATTCGTGACGAGTCGTTTACACATACAGGTAAATAAGTGTAATGCTATAAGGGTATAAACTAAATAAATATTATTAGTAATGGCAGCATGAATGATATAAATACCACGTCATACAGGCCTTACTCTACACGTGAACGGCACAATAGAAGGTAAAAATAAAATACAGTGCGAAACAATTGGGTGCGCACTCAAGAAGCAACAACGGGTTTCCATTCGTGATAAAGGTTGACAATATGTTGAAGGTACAATGTAGAACCAACGCAACTATTTGCTGCGTATAACTACAGTTGATTCTTTCATGAAAAATCAACGTTTTTCTTTACGTTCACAATTCAGCATTGACCAAGTACAGTTGAAACAGCTTTGGTTCAGCGTTATCATTCTAAATTCAACATTGTTCAATATTAGTCAACATTAGACAACGTAGATTCTGCGTTCCACCAACAGTTGGTGCTGACTGGGTACTTGTCCTTTCTATGTGTCATTCGGCGTAGAATGACCCTGATGTAAACATCAGTCTGTAATTTGCATCCTAAATGCTCTGCATTACCGCCGGAACAGCAAGGTCCAAATTCATTCATTTGCACTGCGCCTCTTGCGCTTTCTTCAAATTAGTAGCAGTCTCAAAGCAGCCTCATATCGCGCAACTATTACTTACATGGCTTTCAGAAGCTTTGGGGATCGCTTACAAACAAACACATGAAACAGTGACCAATTACAACACAGTCTTCATTCAGCACTTACATGTCTTTGAAAGCGTACCCTTGGTCACCAACACAAACGCTGTTATCAACAAAGCTTACTCATGGGGCACGTATCCCAAATATCCGTCCAACGAATAACGACGACTAAAAATGTTTGTCAAGCAGTCTGTTCCTCGGCGATGGTGTTCTTCTGTCGTTTCGTAGACTTGGCGACTGGTGATTTCATGTCCAGTTTGCCTTTCTTGATCCAACGTCAGCGAGAACGAGTTTCATTACCAGCTCGCGATGACTCCATACATTTCTTGCCGCTTCGTACGAACTTAACCTGCAAGAAAGATCATTTCAAAACACATTGCTAGACGTGCATGCCACTGTGAAGGAGTCATCAAAATATGTAACATATGTTTGCACAGAGAGCGGTTAGTAACAGTCTCACCGCATTGCATCTTGCGATCTCCCTATCAGCCCTCATACCTGCAAGGAGACCTAAAAGCACAAAAAAGAACGGGAATTCCTGTGTCTCACGAAATAACATCAGATACATCGTCTACATCCCTCGAAAACGGCTGAAATCCAGTAAACCCCTCCTCCCCGCCCCGAGTAAACCAGAAATATCCCAGGGACGTCCCAGAAAAGTCGCGCACTTCACATTTGTCCAAGAGGTCCACCAGACGTTACATTGACGTCCACAATGTGCAGATGTTGAAAATTGTCGGGCACTGTATCTCCCATGGACATCTGCAGGATGTAAAATGAACTGCGCCAGCGCGTGATAGTTTGCGCGCATATCTGGGACACGTGATGATTACTGGAATGATGTAAGAGAGGCGAGAATCATTTTGATTTTACACCCTTGTTTGCATATAGTAATCACATCATGGAAGATAGTTTGAATTAGAAACACAATATTTGTGAGGAAGGGACGCCAGAAGTATCAGCGGTTATACTCCGGCGTTGTTGGCAGATGAACGAATTAATCCAAAAACATTTTCACCATCACAAGCGTAGTTCACCCCACTGTAGACTAAATGAACGTTCTCAAGAACTGTCATTTCAGTATATGTTCCATCCATTACGCCAAATGGGTAGTGCCTTACTCGATGATCACGTACGTGTACGTGCATGCGAGTGCAAGCTGTGTCTCCCACTCTCAGTAGGATACGCAGGTCACGTGGTGTTGACGATAAGTGTTTTACACAGCAGACACAGCTTTTTTCTGAAGCAGATACGAGTTGAGTGCTTATACCTGAACAAGAAAGATCAGAACAGTGACCACAAACGCGCAAACCAAAAATTCTACCTGCCGAAATGCCACGTATATGCCACAGGTGTGGTGCTATCCTATGCTAAGCGGCAGAATCGAATAGGAACTGACTTACCTGTCATCGAGTGGGACGCAGTATTGGTCCTTCTTGAATAGTTGTCGCACTAAGCAAGCAAAGCGGACCTGCCTTCCACTTATCTATCAATTAATTGAAATGCAGAAGTATCCAAGAGGCTGCGAGTTTTTCAGAGTCTGTCTCGACAACATGTTAAAGGGGATATGAACTCTACCAAGCTAGCCCGCCGACTGTGTCGGCTCCAAACGGCGATTTTAACTTGCTGACTGTGACACCTTTTTATAGATGAATCTGATAGGTTTAATCTGATAATCTGATACGTTTACGGCAGCATATACCGATGGCGCGTCCCGAAACAACAAGTCCGCCTCAGCATTCGTCATTCCATCCGAAGGCGTCGTGCACGGAAGACGCCTTTCACATCCAACCTCCTCCACAGCTGCGGAACTCTATGCCATCCTTTCCTTTCTACAACACATCCCTGATTTTACACCCCGGGAATGGGCAGTCTTTACAGGCTCCAAATCTGCACTTCAAGCAATTGAAAATTCCGGCATACGAGGCCCATCCGCACCCATAGTCACAGATGTGTTAATGGCTTACCACACTATCTACGCCGCAGGCCACAGGCTAGTTCTCCAGTGGGTTCCAGCCCATTGTGGGGTCGTGGGGAACGAGCAGGCCGACAGCGCCGCAGAAGCAGCACTCTCGTATCGGAAACGGACCCGTATTGTTCTGCTGAGAGGAGACCGCCGTTCAATTCTGCGACGCCTAGTGACACCCCTGGCTTCCCGCCAACGGACAACCGACATTCTTCCCCCTCTATGTTGAGCAGAGTTGATCCAACGCTCGCTTTCTGCATGCCACGAAACACCTCTCGTCAAGACGCTGCATTAATCCACCGAATGCGCCTCGATGTGGCCTTTACAGCTGAGTGGCGTTACCGCTTGAGACAAGTTGACTCTCCCACCTGCTGCCACTGTGGTGCTCTTGAGGATCTGGAGCATATTCTTCTTCATTGCCCTCACTACCAACCTTCCCGAACCACACCCTCCGAGTCTCTTCGTCAGCTGAACTATCGTCCTTTCTCCCTATAGAAATTGCTTGGTCTCTGGCCCAATCCAGCCCAGCAACGCTCTGCGCTCAAAGCTCTTCTGACATTTGTGTACACCGTCGGACTTCGATCGTTATTGTGAAGGGGCTCGTTACTTTATTCCTCCCATTCCAACCAGCAATGGGGTAGAGTATCGCCTGCGGCGATGAAACTCCCCACTCTCCAAGGTCAAAAATAAAGTTGTTGTTTGTTTGTATCTTCAGTACATATAGCACGCTGCTAGCTAACTATCATCACCAATGACAACGTTCTCGCTCCTGCTTTGTTGATAACGGGAGGCGGAGCCTATTATGTGGACCCATTATGTACCGTATTATGGCTACAAAATAAGCTCCGCCTCCCGTTTTCAACAAATCAGGGACGAGAACGTTGTCGTTCGGGATGATGGTTGGCTAGGAGCGTGCCATGTGGCGAAGTTCATTTTTAAGAGTGTAAAGCAGAACGTTATGTGTACCTCCGCGTTGGCGTCTGATTGGGCGCTACAATTCTTCTGATGACGTAACAATGGATAAAGGTATCTGGATGGCGGTGCGTCTACTCGCCAGTCTCCGGAAAAAAGTGCGTTTTTCTATTAACGCTGCACACGTTATAAAGGAGAAGAATTGAACAATAAACTGTAAATAGAATTGCGAAGCGTAGAAGAACAATATTACATCTATAAAACCCGTAATTAAATACATGCAGATTGGAGTTTTAAGGGAAGGACACTAACAACCAACCAAAGCAGTACGGGCATAGATGCTTTGCTGCACCTACCATATTTCGAAACTTTACGGCGAGCTGCTCCGGCACCACCGACGCGACGTCACCCGCTTGCGCGCACCACGGAAAGTGAATCATTTCAAACCGACCAATGAGTGCTCCCATACCTGGGGAGCGGCCGCAGGAGTCAATGGGCTGGTGAGGTTGAGAGCACGCGCTTCCACGTAAAAAGTTTGGCGTTTCGTGACGCGAAAGGCTCGGCGCCTCAGGTTAGTCCGCAAAGGAACTCGCGAGTTTCATCCTTTTGCTTCGACGTTCCGCAACCGACAGATTAAACCACCGGTTCGCTCAAACGCTTTCACGTACATGCAGTTGCGCAGATTTGAGAAACAATAGCTTAAAGTAAGAGCTTCAGTATGAAGTTACAACCGCACCTGAACCATGAAGGAATTGCCCACAAACATTTGAAATCGCGCGAACTATTTTCAACGCGGTCGAGGTGGCTCTCAGCGCGAAAAGTGTGTACCGACTTGCAAATTCAAAATGAGAGGGTCATGTGTTGCAGAAGTCACGTGGCGCTGGTCGAAAGAGAGGAGGAGAGGGTAAACCAGAGAGGAAAAGAGCGGATAGCACGGAGTCAGAGAGGAGCCATTGGTGCCATTTTTTTTTTCTTCTGTTCTGTCGAAGTTCGGAAGCTCGCTCGAAAAGTTTGCTGGTTGTGGGCTGCTAATTTGAAAAGCACCCTCGACGTTTGTAATTTGACTTGCAGTGTAGCTACACTATTATATCATTGATGGTATGGTCTTATGGCCATCTTCAAGTGTTGCTAGTGCATTGAAAGCTGTGGATCTGCTCGCGAAAACATGCAGCAAATGTGTGCGTTTTGTTTTCTTTCTGCTTCCTCCTTCTCCTTAAAAAAATTGATTTTTGCTGGAGCTGTGTGGTATCGCTTGGGGGCACCTGCACCTCCATTTCTATTAAACTTCTGCGTAATTGCGAAGACGTGACTTGAACGTGCGACGCTCTGACATGAGCGCTACTATTTCCTTCGGTCTCTCATGTGTGCTTTGCGCTATCTATTTGTATTCGAAAAACGCGAAAGCACAAGAGCGACAGACAAACTAATTATGTTGCGTTTCGCTCCAAATGGTCTCTTTCGTCTCTACTTCTCTTGCAGATACTTCGCTTTGTGTGAAAACATGCTCTTTTGTGTATGCATGCCACCTGAACCACAATGGGACTTCGATCCTTATTGTGAAGGGGCTCATTATTTCATTCCCCACATCACCACCAGCAATGGGGTAGAGTATCGCATTTGGCGATGAAACTTCTTCAAATAAACTTGCTGTTGTTACCTCAACCTCTTGCTTTCTTTAAAAAGTTAATGTACCACTACATTACGCGTCGCGTTGCCGAGATCCATGCCCTAGTACCACACATTGTCGCAGTGACGTTGAAGCAACATTGCAAATGTTGCCTAATGTGGAACAATGTTTTCCAACATTCATTACCATTATCATAACATTACCAAAAGTTGGCCAACGTTACGATTCATTTTACGATGTTCCTGCGACGTGGCAGTGTAATGCTTCTCCAGTGTTGCTAGGGAACAGTTTCTGGACGTTCCTCAGTCCCCTTGAGCAACATTACTCATCCAAGCACCTGACCGTATTTTATAGTCTTATAGTCGCGCAATACTTCGCAAGGCAGTTGTGAAAATGTTACCTCAAACATTGCAAGAACGTGAGTGATATCCACTTGAAAAGTTTTTGCCCGCAACGGTGCTGGAGAACATTTCCGCAACAGTGAGACAGCGTCCCAGCCACATTCCTTCAACACAAATAAAACATAGAGAGAACGCCTGTGTTATGCTGCTGCAACATTGGGACAGCGTCCCAGCCATATTCCATCAACGCAAATAAAATATGGAAGCAACATTTGTTATTTTGCTTCAACATTGAGACAGTGTTACTACAATATATCTTTCCAACAAAGAATATAATATTAAGGCAACATTTGTGTTATTTTGCTGCAACATTGAAACTGCGTTACAGCTATATTTTCCAACAAAAAATACAGCAGTAAGGCAACATTTGTGTTATTTTCCTGCAACACTGAGGCAGCGTTACAGCCACATTTTTTCAACACAAATACAATATTGAGACAACATTTGTGTTATGTTTCTGCAGCATTGAGACAGGATTACAGCCATTTCTCCAACACAAATACAGTATATAGGCAACATTTGTGTTACGTTTCTGCAACAATGAGACAGTATTACAGCCATATTTCTCCAACACAAATACAGTATATAGGCAACATTTGTGTTATGTTTTTGCAACGTAGAGACAGCGTTACTGCCATATTTCTCCAACACAAATGCGATTGAGAGGCAAAATTTTGCATTGCATTTCTGCAACACTGAGACGGCATTACAGCCACATTACTTCAATGGCAACATTTGTCTTATGTTTCTGCAACGTAGAGACAGCAGTACACCCATATTTCTGTTCCACAAATACAATGTGGAGGCAACATTTGCGTTGTATTTTTTGTAACATGTAGACAGCGTTACAGCGATGTTTATTGGACAAGAAATCCGACATTTCAGGCAACATATTCGTAATATGTCCATGTTTTGTGAGGGGGTCTCGTGCATTCCTCTCAGTTAACATCCCATGTAGCACGAGCCTGAATGAAAAACATGGTGCTTGACAGGAAGGGATGTCAGGAATGTTGTTGGTATACTTGACTCATTATAGATACATGGTTAATTGGAAATATGCATCATCGTCACCATTACAAATGTTTTACACTTAATGAAAGTAACCCAACAGTTTGTGTTTCAGTATATGCTCCATCCAGTGAGACGCCCAAGTGACAGAGTCTACCTGAATAGGTAGCTCTCCTGCTTCATGACAATACGGGTCTCCCCCACCCCTAGTCATGCGGGAGGGGCACGGCACTTATGTAGTCACGCATTGAAAAATGACGGTGCCGCAGTGTTGTTGCACTACTGCGTACACATTGCCCGAGTGTTACAAATGAATGTTGCAACCGAAGTTAAAGTCGTGGACATTAGCGACGTTTGGGCAACGTCGCAGTATGCCATTGGTGAAATGTTGCCATTATTACCTGGGGTATGTTCAACAAATATAGATGTGATGCTTTACCACGTTGTAGGAACGTTACATAAGTGTTGTCTAAATGGTTTATTGTGTTAAAGAAACATTGCCAGTAACACTGTCATAATGTAGCGAAAACGTTACCCAAATGTTTCCACAATATTGTGTGTGCGTTGAAGAATATTGCTGTAACGGTGTCACAATATTGTGGAAACATGACGGAAATGTTGCCTCAGTATTGTATTTGTGTTGGGGAAACATGGTTCTAGTGCTGTCACAACGTTGCAGAAATGTTTCCCAGCAACATCGCTGCATCAGATTTTCAAGAGGACATTAGTCACGTTTCTGCAACGTTTGAGTAAAACATTACCACAACGTTCCGGTAACAAATTGTGCTACTAGGGTGATGGAACTGGTTTATCTGAGGTCCCAAACGCGGGATACGGGTGAGGGAGGGGGGAGAGAGTGTTGCAATCGAGCTCATGGACGGCTTTGGACGAGCTTGTCCTCTAACTCGATCACCAGCGGGTTCAGTGCAGTAGCTCGGAGAGAAAATAGCCCGACAGAGTAGAACAATTAATTCCAAATAAGAAATAGTACCCACATACGAAAGTACCTGAAAGTTCTCCTAGGGTTCCGGAACAATCCACCATTCCAACGCTCTGCGGCGGACTCCCTGCAACTATTCGTGACAGTCCCAGGCTGGGTCCATAGGCTTTGTCTGCGTCTCGACTTCGACTGCCACTCTGACTGTGACTACTCCAATGCCCCAGTGACCATGTATATCAGTGTGTACTGCCTGCAGCCACGGCCCCGAGCATGATCCATCCCCGGGGCCCGTAATTTCGCTCGCCGGCCTCCTCCCCTCCTCATGATACCGTCGTGATAACACAGTTCGCTATTTCTTATTTGTATGATTACAATCGATAGACCTCCCAAACAGAACAAATCGAGCCTACGGAGGTCCCACGGATCTCTTAAACGGGATCTCACGACATCCTGCGGAACGGTTTTAGCAGGACAAAAGACATCCCACGGACACCGTTTTCTCAGCTCCTCGAACATCCATGTTACTTCCCACGGCGGTCCCGTCTGAAAATGCGGGATGCGTGACGGACGACTGACGGTAGTGATCTTTTATGTTGAAATTTAAATGATTTGTTTATTTTAATCATTAATATAATTATTTTAAGTAAAATATAGAAATCACTATAAAGGACAGAAGTAATTTATTTTTACGCATGATGCATATACAATGCACTTGTGTTGCAAAGACGCTTACACCGCGCAGCAGTACCGTCCATCAGAAGATGTGCTGCAATATACAGGCGAAAAATTGTTATGTCCGGCGTCACAACTGTGGCCTTGACAATCAGAGGCCTCACAACTGCACGCAGGATGACACGATACCTAAGATACATCCTTGAAAGAAGCCGTGCAGTATGATCCTCCTATAAAATAAATTCGAGCAAAACCGAAGCAAGTAAAAGATGCACACCAGCATGAAGTTCAGCATAACTGACATTAAAAACAGCAGCTGATGGTGTAAGGCAGGCGTTAAGAATAAACTTGACCACCACAAAGCATTACACTAAACTGATCTTGTGCCTCTCTTGTGTGCCTCCCGAGCTGTGTGCGCGCCGATGTAGCTCGGGAGGCATTCAAACGTGTGTCTACCGAAAGCCTTGTGATACCGGCAGTTTCCTTGGTTTTGGCTCACAACACACCACGGAGCACAAACGGAGTGTGGTGCGAACGTTATTTCACCCATCTGAACAGTTATCACCCTGCACCGAGTTACGGGCTTCTGAGTACGCGACGATCGTCGATTACTTGGACAAACGTGGCAACCCACGCAGGTTGATTGAGGGCACTCGCAAACCCATGCAAGCATCTGGACCACAGGACGGGAACTGCATTCGCCAGACACGCGTTATCATCCCCTACGTCAAAGGCGTTTCTGAATCTATCCGCCGGGCTTTGCTTCCTTTGGATATCAGGAGTACGTTCAAACCGCATGTTAAACTCCGAAGTCTCATATCGAAACCAAAGGACCCCGTCCCCCGGGAAGACCAGTCTCGAGTAGTCTACAGACTACAATGCGAAGACTGTGACACGTGCTACATTGGCGA
The DNA here is from genome assembly GCF_037126465.1 of Ornithodoros turicata. Lineage (NCBI taxonomy): Eukaryota > Metazoa > Arthropoda > Arachnida > Ixodida > Argasidae > Ornithodoros > Ornithodoros turicata. Next base: position 34,511,027 of record NC_088202.1, read on the forward strand.
GACGGGTAGGAAACGGAACACTCGTTTCAAAGAACATAAGCGGGACATATAGAGCGCGACGCGGTTTAAGACGGAGCTTACTGAACATTGTGGGGACACGGGACATTGTTTTGGCTTCGACAACGCGGTGACCTTGGCTCAAGAACAAAGATAGAGACCCAGAAAGCCTGAAAGCGGAAATAAAGTTGTTGTTGAGTCTTGGCACATACGTGGTGACCCCTCGGTTTGTAACAAAAACCGTGCCCTCTTCCCGAACAATACCCCCATCTCCTTAAATAGCGACTGGTTGTGGAATCTCTCATTACGTTTGGCACTGATGATGTCCGTCGCATGACGGACGAAATGTCTGAGTAAACCTTGTTATTTTGTTATGTTAAAGGTGTTCTGACAGTTGGTTTCCAGTTTTCCCAGATAAATACGAAAAACTATTCTATCATCCGACAAGTTTTCAGGTCCATGACGTGAGCAGGTACGGAGAAAACCGGCCCCGAAGAAGCGACATCGGTGACGTCACACAGGAGCAGCGAGGAAAGACGCGCGTCTCTCAAGCCAAATGGGGTCTGTGAGGTCACACCGTGGGTCGTCGTTTTGTGGCTGCGCCTATTTTCCGGACCGATCTAGCGAGAGGAAAAATTCTTTTTTCCACGGTGGTTCTCATAATGAATACGATGCATATATATTATGCTTCAACACATCAGAGGAAGTGTCGCAACACCTTTAAGTCGGAGTTCTCTACTTTTTTTGTCCAGTTATGTCGTCTCCCGCCTTTTGGAATATTTTTGCATCTATCCGATCCAACCACAGTTCGGCTGCCTTAGGCAGTGTGAGAGAGTACTGCAACCAGGCCACAAAGATTATTCGCTTGGAGTGCCATCAACGCTTCAACCAGGAGTGCCTCAAAAATAAAGTAATCCCTCAAGCTCTCCGTTGTCGGCCGCTTGTGGATACACCGTACGGCCGAAAGCTAGCCTGGACCTTCGGCATCGACTGTTTGAAAGCCCGGGTCCTCGAGAACAAGTCCAAGCTCAACGACTCCCGTCATCAACTTGACTTAGCCGAGAAAGCGGTGTTGCGGACCCTTCAACCCGACGAGATGCGTCAGATTTTCAGCGCCCGGAAAAAGGCGGAGCCAGCCGCTTGAGAGACAGAAACGGACCGATATTCATGACAGGAAGCTGCCCTTCTCCAGCCCAAGAAACCTCTCGTTCGCAACAATGTGTTCAACTTGTAATCGAAGACACTTTCGGACGGTCATGTGAGTCTGCTCTCGAAGGGCTTAGATTTCGCCCTCGCGCCCCGCGCTGTGCCGACAAGGGAGGTCGTAGTGGAAATCGAAGACAAGCTCCGCCACGTCAAGGACTCAACCGGTGTCAATCTGGCACGCAGCCACATCGCGACCACACTGAACAACGTGAAAGGAGTGCGTTCCAATCTGTTCAAACAGGAACAGTCGGCATTGCGTGATCTACGCCTAGGTAAATCCATCATCGTCCTTCCAGCTGACAAAGGTAAAGGTACGGTTGTACTAGACAGAGGGCACTACGATGCAAAGATGAAGGAGATCCTTGACGATGCTACGCATTTTGTCGCCTTGCCGCGTGACCCAACTCCGAACTCGGAACACTCGTTGGTTGACCACCCACGTAATTTAAAGGAGGACCACCTAGATGATGCTACCTATCGTCGCCTTTTCTCCTCGGACGGACCCATCCCTAAGCTCTACGGTCTCCCCAAGATACACAAGCCTGGATGCCCCTTGAGGCCTATTGTCTCGTTCGTTGGGTTACCGACGTACAATCTATCCAAATACTTGGTGGAACTCATAACTCCGGTCACCGGTAACAATCCATACAAAAATAAGTTTAGCCAGTCTATTGACATCATTTGGACGTCCTATTTCCTGAATAATCTTCCTTTGGACTACTGAATATACAGCCTGTAGGTTTCAAGTCTATAGACATCTTTTGGACTATCGTGTATCCTTTCTTTGGCACGTCAATAGGAGATTGGCACCAACAGTCTATAGACAACCTGCTATAGAAAGGAAACAACTATCTGCCATTGGCTGTCTATTGACTTTCTATAGACTGACGATAGACTGGCCACTGGTCAACATTCCCCTTCGACCATCATATCGCCCCTATTCGGATTCATGAGCCGTGATCAGTTGAGTCCGAACCTAGAATTTTGCTGAGGTCGAAAGTGATGTTTTTTTCCCCTGCGTGGAGAAGCAATACATGACCATCATTGGCACACGTCTAGGATCATTGCGAATAATCCTTAGTGCCATCTGCAATAGCTTAACCAGTGCAAGGACGTAGCACCGTCATCGCTTCCAAGCAGAAAAGAGATATCATATATTACTTGACTTTCGGGCTTCCGCAAATTCGAGTGCCCTGCTTGCCTCTGACGTGTCAGAATGAAGGGTGAGGTGTTCCAGTTTAATTCAATTATGTATACATCTAACCCAGAGTTGAGGAATTGCTTGGAGTAGTAGCTCAAGACCAAGATAACGCTTGTGTTTGTAACTGCTTTCGGTCTGAGACATTCAGTAGGTCCATTGAAAGTCAAACTTGTGCAGTGCGTAGTTTCCATGCAGGTTCACATTGATGCAGGTAGCATTCTCACTACATAAGTTTCACTTTCAATGGACCTACTGAATGTCTCAAACCGGAGGCAGTTACAAGCACAGGCGTTACCTTGGTGGTGATTTAATACTCCAAGATATTCCTTACTTCGGTCTTGGATGGGTGCGTAATCGAATCAAGCAGGGATACCTCACCCTTCATTCTAACTTAGAGGCAAGCACGACACTCGAATTTGCGGAAGCTCGCAAGTCAAGCAATGTATGGTATCTGATTTCTCTTACGAAGAAGATGCCAATGCTACATGCTCAGGGGTGGGCGTCCTGAAACCACTAGAATTAAGTAACTGCGAATGGCACATAATGATTATCCACCATGACCCTGGACACGTGCCAATGACGGCCATGCACTCTTAATTTTTTTACACCCTTTAGGGTGTAATCCCAAAGTGCGATAACTCACTCCCTTTAGGGTGTAATATTACACCCTTTTCCACCGGCTATAACCTCAAAAAAGGGTGTAATTTGCTACTTCAAAAACACCCTTTACGGTGTAATCCAAAAGTGCTATAACTCACTCCCTTTAGGGTGTAATTTAACACCCCTGGTAATATTACACCCTTCAAAAAGGTGTTGTTTATCTGTCAAGTAATATGTGTGCTACTTGAGAGATAGATGCTGTAGTTCTCACAAATGCCAGTAGCCCGAAACTGTGAATCTATGCACATGTACGCAGTCCAATAAATGAGGAGTTGAATTACTCATACATAATTCAGGGGAGTGCCTCTCTGCTAATTACTGTGGACACAAGAAATTTCCACGAGGACCAAATGCACAGCCACTGCATCATTTGGGAAATGCACCTGAAAAGAAAAGTCCAGACGTAGGTCAAATATACAGGTTCTTTATTTCATAGGGCTTGAGGTCCAATTGCTACCGCAGTTACAATCCTTTGTATTGCTAATGAGGCCAAACCAGACAAACACCACATATCAATACTAGAACCGTAATTAGCACCGAAGCTATATATGGCATGAAGCTCTTGCTTGCCAGGATACAAAGCACCTGCTTTGTGCATTGCATAACGAAGCTCGGTCTCCCTTAGTTCTGGGGTCTTAAAAGAAACATTCAACAAGAATGATGTAAAGTCCTGCTGGGCAACACTGCTTTAAAACTCCTGACGCCAGTATATCAAAGCGTGCCAAAGCTTAATGTGCCCTCAAGGAGCAGCGGCTTTTTCGCTTCAAAAAAAGTCATATTGAGCTGGACATGTACTGCTGGCGACATACTGTCTGTCATTTGGGTTTCATGGTTTCGCTGCTTTCTGCGGCATGCAGCAGGTAGTGAGTAAAAAACAGGCACAGCAGATTTTTCCCGACCTGCCTGCTGCTTACTACTTGCAACGACTCTTCACAGAGGCTGCAGAATGCTGTGAAAGCCCGAAACTCAAACTTCGGACAAGTACGTCTCAAATAAGTACAATGTACATTCTAAACCCATTGACGGATAGGTGCCGCCTGATCAACTGGCACATTTCTCAAAAAGTGCACCAGGTGACTTCAAGAGGCAGCCTGCGAAACCTGTAGGTGCCCTGTGCCCCCTGAAACAACTGGTACGACATCGCTGCAGACGCCAGGAGCCACAGTGTAAAGGACGTAATGAAGGAATACTTGTACCAACTAATACGCGAGACACGTTATGCCTCTCGAGTTCTCTAAAGAAAATGATCTCCAGGCTTCGCAAAAAAGAAAAAGAAAAAAGAAGAAGAAGAAAATAGGGGGAAAAAATGCACCAAGGACATTGAACTTGAAAGACCAAATTTTATTGGCGTGCACATACCTTTAAATTTCATCCAGTACATCATCGTTGGCCGAATGGAAAGCACACACGGTTCACTAATCCCAACACACACATATGGAGCACACGTTGCATGGGCACAACCCCTCCGATGCACCAGGCTGGCACTGCAAAGCTCAACCAAGGTCATCCTTAGTGACGAACACGACAGTTCCTCAAATGAAATGGCCGACGAATAATTGTCCGAGCATGTGGCACCAGACCTCTCTTCGATGTGAGAAGCAGTTGCAGTTTTGCACGCATATGCGTGACCGTTGACACAGGACACTACCTGTAAAGAAACCGAAGTGAACATCACGCTGGTATTGTTCAAACGTTAATGCTAGAATATTACAGCTTTTTGTAACTCACGTCCTTGCGGTCGATACAGTCACACGTTCACCTATAACGAAAGAATACAATTAGCCTCGCTTATAATATAAATCGTCGCTTCACCGATGTAGCCGATCCACTCCTGCCGCCATTTGCAATGTGTCCATCGTCTGCAACAGAACAATTGTTAAACACAAGTAAAACGCAGGCGTCGTACGTTGCATCACAGCCAGGTTGACTTACCTTAAGCAAACATTAAACTTGTAATTAAAAAGCAAGGTTGTCGTCCTTTCAAAGGCGAGGTTGCAGCGCACATAACAGGCACGAACGCAGCGACGAATGCACAATGCACTGCGGTAGAATACGCGGTGCCACGTCACTCCTCACGGGCGGAGCGCGGAACAACGTAGTACGCTCCAGCGAAGGGCGAAGGCGCACATATTCAGCCGGCACACGGATTGTTCGACAAGCGCACGAGTATACGGCGCAGGAGGCACACATATTATTCTGCGGAGCACACATATTTGGCGATAAGGATCGTTGAGCTTACTATTTGATAGCTGTTACGGCTGCTTCCAGACGGTTACGGCTGTGTACCGGCTGTACTTTCTGAGGGAACTTTTTTAACCGGCACATGTTCGTCACAGGATTTAGAGTGTCGACTCAAAATTTCTACTGAGTTGCCCTACTGTATGCATCTGTAGGTAACATGAAGCATATCATTGTGCTTTCAAAAGAAATACAGTTCATGTAGAAGCTCTATGCCCGCTACACCCATTTTACGCCTCTTTTACACCCGAGCTCAATGGACGTTGTAAATAAGGTGTTACGTTATTATTACACCCATTTAACACCCCTCATCCCAGGATGTTTCTTCGAGCTGGTGTAATTTGGGAGTAAAAATTAGTTTACACCCCAGTTACACCCGGATGACACCCTAAAGGGTGTTTTAAATTTAAGAGTGTGTATTGCCTGCCAGTATAAGTCAAAAACATCAATACATATTCACAAAACAGGAACTCAACATAATTACGGATTCATACTCAACATATCACAGTTCATGAATCCGAATTGGGTGAATATAACGATAATAGAAAGGCAATCGTGGATTGCCTTTCTATTGAGAAGTGAATGATCAGTCTATAGAAACCCAATAGACAGGCAATGGCAGTTGATAATTTTCCTTTCTATAGTAGGTTGTCTATAGACAGTTGTTGCCAATCTTTCATTGACCGTCTATGGGAAGGAAACAGGTGCGATCAAAGGTGGTCTATGGGAAGGCAATGGACCGTCTATAGCTTCAATGCATGTTTTGTCCATTACTTGTCTATTGACTGACCAAACAATTTTTCACAAGGAAAACAGCCTGACGGTTCGCAACTCGAAGGAGTTTGTAGAGTTGGTCCGGACGCAAGTTCTCAACGAAAATGAGGTTATGGTATCCTTTGATGTGGTGTCTCTGTTCACCAACGTTCCTAATGATCTCGCGGTACAGGTGGCGGAGGCACGACTACGCCAGGACAGCAGCCTGCCAGCTCGAACGTCGCTCACAGTTGAAGAGGTGGTTATTCTTTTGAGATTTTGCCCCAATCAGACGCACGACACCTTCAACGGCAGGACTTACCACCAGATTGAAGGTTGCCCCATGGGTAGTGCCGTGTGGCTAATCTTGTAAACGAGCACATTGAAGAAGCTGCCATGGAGCGATTTTGCCACCCGGTCAAGTTCTATCGCCGCTACGTCGACGACACGTTCGTGATTCTCAACAGTGACCACGTTGATGAGTCCCACTCGGTTCTAAACAGCATTGAGCCATAGATCAATTTGACTTACGAGATGGAACAAAATGGCAGGCTTGTGTGTGCGCGCCGATGTAGATCGGGAGGCATTCAAACGTGTGTCTACCGAAAGCCTTGTGATACCGGCAGTTTCCCTGGTTTTGGCTCACACCACCCTACGGAGCACAAACGGAGTGTGTTACGAGCGTTATTTCACCGATCTGAACAGTTATCATCCTGCACCGCGTTACGGGCTTCTGAGGACGCGACGATCGCCGACTACTTGGACAAACGTAGCTAGCCACGCAGGTTTATTGAGGACACTCGCAAACGCATGCAAGCTTCTGGGCCGCAGGACGGGAACCGCACCCGCCAGACACCCTTTGTCGTCCCCAATGTCAAAGGCGTTTCTGAATCTATCCGCAGGGCTTCGCTTCCTTTGGATATCAGGACTGCGTTCAAACCGCGTGTTAAACTTCGAAGTCTCATATGCAAACCAAAGGACCCTGTCCCCCCGGAAGACCAGTCTGGAGTAGTCTACAAGCTACAATGCCAAGACTGACACGTGCTACATTGGCGGGACAGGCAGGAAACGGAACACTCGTTTCAAACAACATAAGCAGGACATAAAGAGCCCGACGCACGCCACACGGTTTAACACGAAGCTTACTGAACCTTGTTGGGACACGGGACATTGTTTTGACTTCGACAACGCGGTGACCTTGGCTCGAAAACAAAGATGGGAGCCAGAAAGCTTCTAGAGTCTTGGCACATACGTGGTGACCCCTCGGTTTGTAACAAAAACCGTGGCCCCCTTCCCCAACAATACTCTCATCTCCTTAAATAGCGACCGGTTGTGGAATCTCTCATTCAGTTTGGCACAGATAATGTCCGTCGCATGACGGACGAAACGTCTTGTCCTTGTTATTTTGTTATGTTAAGTCGGAGTTCTCTACTTTTTTGTCCAGTTATGTCGTCTCCCGGCTTTTGGAGTATTTTTGTACTTACGTGAGGACGGGGCAGAAGTCCCCATGCTCTCATGCTAACGTGGTCTGCCTTGGTGAACCCTGCGAAGGTTGGGGGTCAGTAATGCTTGCACTACTGCTCCATGGAAAGAATTTGTCTAATTGTTTTACAACTTCGTGGACTTAGTGGTCTATCTCTCTTGAGTGCAGTGATCTGTGCATTTTGTTTTGGTATGAAATAGCGTACCGCGGCATATGCACGAAGTCCGTGCAACATCCGCGTAGCTCCGCGTTAGATCCAGATATAGTCAGGGAACGGACGTTCCAGGGAAGGTCCGAACCCCGGCCACTCGTACGTCCGTGGAATGTCCTAGGAGAAATGGCTTTCTCCCACGGAGGTTGCAATGTCAGTAAGCGGATGACCCATGGAAATGCCCAGGACATTTTGTTCTGTCCCCAGTCAGAAAATTCTGTCCTACGGATGTCCATCGGATATACTTTCACGGAGATACGGATATCCGTAGAATAATGAAATTCCTCCAGCGGAGATACTACGGAGATGCACTTGGCCGGGCTTCGAACTTCCTACGAACGTGCACTTTGCGGACATAACCAGGAGATACGGACAGAAACAGGAGCTCTCTGGGATGTAGCGTGTATCTCGAGCGCGTGTTACCTTTCATTTTTCAGAAGTCAGTATACGCTTTGTAGTAAAATATAAAGCGTGTTTCCGCCATTTTTTAAACATCTGCCACCGTCGCCGCTCGTTTCACTTTCTGTTGCTCCGCTTTGCTTCCCATGAGGGAAAATCAGCGCGGCGTTTAGAAATAAATAAATAAATAAAACAAAATAAAAAGAAAAGAAAGAAGAAACAGCAACAAAAGATTGGGCCACTCAGCCGAAATGCTTTGGAAATGAAGATTCATTCACTTCCAAACAGGGAACAGACACTGTACAGTGGTGTCCTCGCGAGCTTCTACACATTCGAGAGCCCTGTTCGCCTGTGAGTCGAAATGAAGGGTTAGCTGTCTAAGTTTAAAGGTCAGCTACGCCGATTTCCCGATGTGTTGAAACGGTTGTGATATTCAGAACGAGCACATCCAACTGCCCCCGAAACGCACCTTCGTTTCTCAATTTTGTCTTCCTATTACGAAAATTAATTCACCAAAGAAACCAAAACAAGCCATGGACGCAGCCATTTTTGTGACGTAGATGGGATAAACCTGCTCCATCTACGTAGATAGAGAATCGTGCGTCTGATTGGACGAAAGCTGAGGCTTTCTCTGACTTCCCTGGCGTCTTCTCCCGTTTGCGAGGAAATCCAGTTATGGCCGCCGGCTACGATGAGCGTTTCGTCCGAGGTAATCCCGAGAACTATTGAACGATGGAAACAACAACCGCGAACTCACCTCAACATAATTTTCGGCGTGAAATTGTGATTATGTGCTCGAGAACTTCGCAGTTCAACCGTTCAGCTGCCATTCACGTCAACCCGTTTGCTGTTTTTACTACAAGTGCAGGAATGGGAGCGATTGAGCAACAACGTGAGACTTTGTGATTGTTTGAGCATATACCTGCAGAGGACTGGTCTTAAACGAAAGAAGGCCGTATCTCTGCCCATGCACATCGTGCGATTGCCAGGCTTGTTACACGAGATACATATATTGTGCAGCATCATAGCGCGACTGCAATGAACGACGTAGGAATGTATCGTGACCACTCGAACTGCATTCGTTGAACCATTCGTCGGTTATATGAAAGTGCTCATTAGAGTTGCCCCGCACAAAAAGTGTTGGATGTAGTTTTGTAGTGTGTTGTTTATCTCGTAGAGCGCATCGCGGCATGTAGGTCGAGAGCCCTTATACGTGTTTTTTGCATGTTTACTTGAGTGTGCGCATTGTTCTATACCACACAGGCCATATTTCATTCATAATAGTTTCGCAAATAAACACGTACGGGTCGATCTCATATTGCTTTTGAGTTAGGCATAGTGCCTTCAGATCAGGGTATGTATATCCTGTTTGCTGGGCCCAACAGATGTTAAGGGTAGTGCAACATTTTCCACTTCTTGAACCATGCTAACATTGCCAGAATAAGGAACATTACACTGTGCTGTGTATTCCACGCTCAGTTGTCTCGCGACGTAAACCCCCAATTATTATATTGGGTACTCCACATGTTCAACCAGTCAGCACTTCCCATATCCTATTTTTTTTAAACATGTGCTTAAAATTGCAGAACTGGCACTCAAGTAACTTTGCCACCAAATTAGTCAGTGACAAAAGGTATATGTACTTTATCACAAATTTAATGACCTTGGTGGAAATGGTTGATGGTGTCCTCTGCCTTGTACTTCATAGCAAAATACACAATAGTCCAAATGTTTTCCTTGTCCACAAATGCCCTGTCAAAGCTGAAAGACTCTTATCAAAATGGGGAAGCGGGCTTGCTTGTCCAGAGAAACAAATATGAAACTGCAGCGCTCAACGTAAATAACTGCATGCTCAGCAACTAAGGCTGGTGATGCCGAAGACCTAATATTTCTAGGTTAAAAGGAACAAAGGAGAAAAGACCACTGCGGCGTATTAATGTTGTTTCAAAAGTATAACACCACAAAATTTGTGAGAGTCAGTTGGTGTATCTAGTTATGTTGGTCACCTCCTGCACCAATTTTTAATAAGATTCAAATGCGTTGCTACCAACCAGGGCCTAAGCCTGACCTATGATCTAATAATAATAATAGTATCTATCTATGACCTATATGGACCTTCACCACTAGTTTGGTGTAGGTTTCACACGTGGCTTCTAGTGAAATTCGAAGCTGCTCTGTAGAGCTGACAGGAGACTTGCAGAGTAGAGAATTTTTTATTTATATTTTCCAAAGAACATGTAAAAAACCATGTGCTGTACCAACTGTATTCAAAGAAATACAAATATACTTTGTTGTAGCTATGTGCATATTAGCAGATTACAGGTGACCGCTGACACACAATGGGCGTCAAGGGTGAGAACACAAGAATACTACCACTGCAGGCACTGTCCTGAAATTCTAAGTCACCATTTGTCAGAAAGCAATGACCACGCACAGCCTAAGGATCATATTGAGCTCCTTCCATTATTCTTTTTATTGACAGCATGTTGGCTGCCATCCAGTCCATGAAAGTGACCCTTATCGCTGAAAGAACGGTTCAACAGCAAGCAAGCCATCAGCAGTCCATGATGGCGAGACCTGAAGAGGAGATACAAGAAGAGAAATACACACACTATGTTGAGACATTGTGTATGTCCCTTCCTATCCCTCGTCTCAGGGTTTTTCGCAATGAACCTTCATGATGTTTCCTTCGGCAAACTTTACATATTTTTATGTAGAATTGTGAAGGTACAGCCAGGCGCTGTTAGCAAATCACACAGTACTTTTCTTGAATCAAGAATCCATAGAAGGTACACAGTCATCTTCAGCATTGCACACATCTATGGGACATGTTAATCACTTTGGAATGTCACAGACATGTCATGGAGGCCGGCACATGATTAGTGGTGCTGAACAGACAACTATTTGTCATAGTTTAGGCATAAAAAGCAGTTTTGTCACCTGCATGTTGAGACAGATTGTATCTCTACATACTTTGCATTGACACTAATATATGAAGCAACAAATGTACCCTCTACTTTATTATGATTATTAGTCAACACTGCCAAGAATGTGGGAACACAGTCTTTTACCACCTATACTCTTCAAAATGACCTTCACACACGACACATTGTAGGTCAACGAGACTCCAGAATGATGTCCTCTCCCTCCCCATTAGCTGAAAACATTTTTCTACAACCGTGCATAAGGGGAAGTTACTACAAGAAACGCACACATTCCTTTTTTGAGCAACTCAGAGCGTTACCATACTGTGGTAGGCCTGCAGTGCATTACGTAGTACAGCATACACTGTAAAAAATTTCACCGTAGAACATGTACCCCATTCTAATGACAGTCTTCACCAGTTTTTCAAACTGCCATTTCCCATAGTGCTTTATGGTATGACACAGTATTTCTAAATCTTTACTTTAGTTTACTGGTTGTAGCAGAAAAAAAAGCACCACTGTTTCCAATCACAGGACGCAAGCCATAAGTGCTATACGGAAACAGTACATGCTGCTCTCTAGCAGTTGTTCGTGTTTGGACATGGTATGGTGCATGCAGGGTAAATTCCATAGTTAAAATATCTAAACGTGAACAACTGTTAGATTACATAATGTAGAATGCTCTATAGTACAGTAAAACCTCCAAAGTCGGACACCTCCCTACCTCGGACAACTCCCCATGATTTCACTGCACGGGCAGGCTCCCATTGAAACTACATGGCGACGAAATTCTCTGTCAGACACCTCCCTATCTTGGAAGTAGGATAGGGTTTTCCCTGCAAAGTCGGACAAAACCCTGGCCAAATTACCTCAATATCGGCCCATCTTTGCACCAAAGAGACCTAAAATGAGCCAGTGGCCTTGACTTTTGCCCCTTTTTTCCCCTATACTGGTCTCAGCATTTTGTTGGTTTAGTTTTTAGAGTCCAAAAACATTGTCTACAACAACAGTCTACATTGTAATTCTTTATGTGAGCACTTGTCTTCAGTTTGTCTGAGAGCCTTTGAACGAGCACTGCACCAAAGCTATGAGAAGTGGGCTGACGCTTCAGAGGCAAGTCCTTGCTGCTCGAAAAGCTCCAGAGGTAATGCCATTGAGTAGAATCTGAACGGAATTGAATATACTAAAATCAGTAATAATTATCAGTGAAGAGTGGGTAGAGGTACCACTACCAGGCACCACCACCAGGTACCACTAAGGACGTTAAATTGAAGAAGGGGGTCATTCCTCACAGCTGTGATCTCTTCCATTTTTTGTTGCCGTCATATTCTGTAACTCGGTAACCTCTATAAGCAGGCAACATAGGAAGGTTTCACTGTATTTATGTTCCGTGTCATGTGACCACAAACAATATATCCTTTTGCTCATGCTGCACAGCACAGGCGAACTGAGCTGCATGTGAGGATAATAACATGAAACCAGAGGCGCGGAGGAAAAGGCATGGCTTTACGGTCTGTGTCAGTTGTTTCACGTTGTAATTGCGTACCAGCTGGCCTGTACCTGAGAATAGGTTTGATGCATTGTACACGCACCATAGACATGCAGTATGTGGTGTGTTGTGATAGTAATGCCACTGCCAATTGAAGAATAATGCTCCAGGTGGATTGTTTCGGTACAATCTTGAACTATGCATACCAAGGGATAGGGCATCTGCGTGACAGGTTTACCTGGAAGTAAGAATGTAAATGTTAGCTGAAGTCATTGAATAATTAACATTATCAACATACTGCTGCAGATGATACAAACAATAGCACACAAGATGCTCCAATATGTTCTGCAGGAATGTCTCTGTACTCACAATATTAGTACAGCAGCTACAGAAAGGCATAAAACAAGTTTTTGTATACATGATACCACTTGAATGCAACAAAAGCTTCTGCTGCACTGCCAGAACAGCACGGCGGACAGATTTACCTTACTTCACCTGAGAAAAAGTATGTACTGTTGCACACATGATGCTGCTTGAATGTCTCGAAAAACCTAATTTATGACCGAAAGACATCAACTGGAAGATTTCGATTTACCTTAGTCAAAACTGAGAAAAAATATGTGCTGTTGCACACATGAAACTGCTTGAACTGCCCTTGAGCGCTCTGGAAGAACACCTTATTTGTGACCAAAATGCAACAGCTGAGCCAACGTTGAATTTATAGCTTAATCAAAATACACAAGATGTGCTGCCGTGTATATGATACGATGATACTGCTTAAATGTACTCTGAAAGCGCTGCACCTCAGGCATGGTTGCTCTAAGCTAGCGAGCAACAGCAAGGGTATACGAACACAAGAACTCGAGCACAAGTGATGGAATGCACTTGATTAATCAGAAAATGAAATGTCTCAGTACCAGGTGTTACTGTTCCGTCAACAAAAACAGATGAACTTTGAAGGGGCGACTGGTTGGCACTGGTGACAGCCTTCAGCTTGAAACCCAGACGGTGATAGTTGAGACGTGGAGTGCAAGCTTTTCGGTGGTGCCAGAATGCCTGCGAAATCATTTAACAAGTAAGGCAATTCCAAATCTGTACTGAGAATACACCCGCTGGGGCGTAATCTCTAAAGGATGAAGCAGTAACTGACAGATAGCGTATTTCTCTCTTCTACGTGATGCAATTTGCACCGCATGACTGACTTGTCTAACATTACGCGTCTTACCTTTATCTGCTGCCTAGTCCTGCCCCTCCAATCTCCTGCTGCAGATAAGGTTGGCACAGCATCCCGGACGAGACGTCTTCGGCTTCATGTGAACAAGTTGCGCATTGCTTCCGTAACATTCGTGTGAGCCAAATGAACAGGTCAAATCGCTGCTTTCGAAGGTGGCACCCAGACGGAGTTGTAACCGATTGTTGCAGTCAATAGATTTCTCTTTCGCCTTTCGGAAAATTGTGGTTTGAAACATTGGAACTGCATGCCGAAGTGTTCTTGCAGACGGGAGCAAAACGCCCAAAACGCTCACGCATTCTCGGCACGCAGCACAGAACATGAATCACACCAGGAAGACTGTACTGGCATAGCAAATGTTTTGCAGTCGAAGGAAGCAAAACTCACGTTCCTCGTGTGTTTATAGTGAAGTCCAGAAATATACTGGCTCCCTAATAGCGAACCGTTTATCACTTCCCCAATGTGAATCTGCGCAGCAGACGGCTTGGCAGAAGAAACTGGCCGGCTTGGCGGAAGAAACCAAGCCAAAAGTCATGCCAAGCCAGAGCGCGGGCAGACCACGAATGTGTCGTCGACACAGGGTTTGCGGGCCACAAGATGGGATGTCAGTGAAACTAAAAATTCACTTTTTCGGAAAACCGCGAGGAGTTTGGGATAACTGTTTTGCATACATAATCAGTGTTCCCTTATGAACACATCGTGTGAGTACCATTCCATTCCGTAACACTCGAAAATCGGCGTAGCTGAGCTTTAACTCGATTGGGTGCACAAACAACGGCGAAATGAGAAATTCTTTAGCGTATTAAGTCGGCGTAGAGGTAATGTCTGTTTCTTACTCATGTAGCTTGAGAAAGTGAGTTGGTTCATGGGAAGCCGAATTTCTGCAGAGCTACATCGTCCCGCGTTTCTCTCTCTCTTCAAATACATGATCCGTACAGCATCCCATCACGGAGCTGATTCGGACAATCCGTGAAATGGCCGCAACAGGACCTCCTGTGGATATATGGCTACGGATATCATTCCATCAATATCCGAGGAGAGTCCCACGGAGGTCAGCTTTCGGATATGGACACTGGGATCTATTTCAGACGTCCGTAAGAGATGGTGTTCTGTCTGGGATCGAGAGTCTTTAAGTGTCACTCATAGTGTGTAAGTGTGTAACTCATATGAGCTACTATACGACGGGAACGGGAGATTTTTAGCCTGGAACGTCTCGGGGGTGTCTCGTGGACCATTTTAGTACATGTCTAAATAACATATAAACCTGCAGAAGTCTAGTAGACTTCCAAATTGCGATGTTTACTAAACTTATAACCCCCCCCCCCCGCAAGAACACACACGGTCTTCAAGATGTCCTGAAAGTGTCATCACGTCCTCGTACGTGATGGATATAAACGTGTGAGGTCCATAGGCTGTCATCATAGGACCTTCCAGTGATTGGCATTTGCGTACATCCTGCGATCGTCAACCGGAGGACAAGCACAGGAGAAGTAAATTATTTTAATACTGCGTTGTGCATTTTAATACCCGCTAGAAGTAATCAAGTTCCCGAATTGTTTATCATTACCCAATGCCCAATCAAACGAGGAGTGCTGATGCATAAATTAAAAGAAAAATACGAACGAAAATATCATATAAGAACAGGTGTAGGGGTCCAAATACTGATCGTCGGATTTTAAAGGAATCCGTCCATGTGCTACGTTTGACGTGCAGTAAAATACAGTTTGCTAGACCTTTCACTGCGGTCTTATTGCATGAGTGTCCGCAAAGGGTCCCTGGCAGGAGGTTGCACGGAGCATTTTATTTCCGAAGAGACAAAAAATATTAGCGTTTCACTGCCCAAGCTTCACTTACGATGCATGTATCAAACCAAAGCAGTGAGAAACACGGACACTGCCTTGATAGCGATTTAATACTCCAAGGAATTTCTCACTTTATTGTTGGTTATGTGCGAAATCAAGTTACACTTAGATACCTCACCTTTTTGACTGAGATGCGAAGAGGACTCCCGAATCTGCTGAAGTTCGGAATACAAGCAATAAGTTGTATCTGTTCTGTTTTGGAAAGGAAATGCTGCTGCATCATATGCATTTGTGAGTGGTTTCGCTGGTCTCAGTGGCCTAGGGGCCTTTCATATATCTCTCTTGTTTTGCTTTTTAAACTGTGCCGCTCATTGTTTGTGATGAGAAATACGCTGAACAAATACAGATTAGAAACCACGAATGGTAGCTGGTGTCCGAGGTTGAAAATATATAAAAAACGTACACACGCTGACTGGGTGCTGCCAATGTGCCCTCACTCCCCAAAATAAATAATTCACTAAGGTATCTGCTTGCTCCCAGAATTGTACTAGCCGCGTCATTTGGTAGCTCCCATAGGAGGTCCTGAGGATATGACGAGGAGTGTTACTTTGTCACATTTCTAACAAATTGAGGACCTGGTAGGGAAGTCCTGGGGCTGTTATCCCTGTCCGGTGATGACTTTCCTCGGACGTACACAGGAGGTCATTGTGTTCTTGGGGCCCGTAGACGTCTAGTAGACATCTAGATGCGGACATGCACTAAACATCTAACCCCATAGAGGTCTCGTAGACGTCTTCCTTTAGACCAGCCATAAGGTCTCAACTTATCCCTGGGTTAGACGTCTGTTATCCCGCCATGTGCTGCATGGGCTGTCCCCCAAGAACACGCTGGCATCCCTCACTTATCCTGAGGATGTCACTGTTAGACAGAAGTGACATCCTGGGAATATCCCCACAGTATCCTCAATTTGTTAGAAAAGTGTTAGAATGAGACTCCAGAGGTGATCCTAGGGACATCTGAGGACAAAAATTGGATAGTCTTAGTAGCACTATAGGGTCATGCCCTTCTGCATGTAGCTATCGTGAATGTTTCATTTCTCTCTTTTAGAAGTGAGGAGACGTTTACAGCGGAACTCTCTTTCCTGCAGTTTTTCAACCTCGGCCACCAGCTTGTCATTTTCCCTTTCTCCTCTTCGATTGTTTTCGATTACGAAGAATGGGTGCCGCGGTATAAAAAGCAAAAATATAAAAGCTCCTGTGCCACTAAGTCTACGGTAGCCCACTTGAAAGAAATACGTGGCAGTGACATTTCCTTTCGCCGATAAAACATATACTACATATTGCTAGTGTTGCGAACTCCCGCATGTGCGGGAGTCATCCTAGCATCTCAGTCAGAACGAAAGGTGAGGTAGCTAAGTTTAATTTAATTTCATGTATAAGCAACACTGCAGTGACGAGTTCCTTTGAGTATTAGGTTACAAACAAGGCAACGTCCGTTCCTGCTTAGTTCATTTAAAACATGCATCGGAAGTCAAGCACGTGCTGTAATATGCTATCACTTTTCTGTATCTTCCACGGAAATGCCCCGTGTTGCATCTCGCCAGGGACCTTACGCTGATGTTCATGGCAACATCACAATGAAAGGTGATTATATATAATAGAGCAGGCGCGAGAAGACTGCGCCGATGGCTGCTTTCTGTTTTTGTAGACTGATTGTGCAACGGCAATACACTGCGCGATCTGCTACATAGACTTCCGTTAATACGACTTCCGATAATTCGTTTTTCCGCCTAATTCGACCGAATTCGAAGGTCCCGTCAAATGCCCATATGTTTCTATTGATAAAAAAGTTCGTTATTTCGAACGTGAAATCAGTGCACATCGTATAATTCGATCGATGCGTGCGCGAACCAGGTACCCGCGTCGCCCGCGTTGCACCGCACATAGCAACAGAACGTTCATCATAAAGCTCAGGTGGCAGATTGGCAGATGGCGACTGAACTGTATACCAGTCCGTTCCGATAACCGCGAGTTTTTGTGCACCGTACGCTGTCGGATTTGCGTACGTAAGCGATAGTGTTGCTGGTTCTACGAACGCACAAAAGAGGTTGCGAGGGCCTCGTTCTCTTACACTCTAGATCCTGTGACGGACATGTGCCAGTTAAACAAGTTCCCTCAGAAAGTGCAGACGGTACACAGCCGTAACGCTAATCAAATAGGAAGCACAGCGATCCTCACCGCCAAATTTCAGCTGGTACAAAGCCGTCACGTTGGTATGAGACGGCTTTGTGCCCGCTGAATAATATGTGTGCTTCCTGAACGGTGTATTCGTGTGCTTGTTGAATAATGCGTGTAACGGCTGAATATGCGTGGCTTCGTTGGAGCGTACTACGTTATTCCGCGCTCCGCCGGTGAGGAGTGACATGGCGCAACGTATTCTCCCGCAGTACATTCCTTCCCGGTTCCCGCTATCTTCGTTGCAACCTCGCCTTGATACCTTGCTTTTTAAGTACAGGTCTAATGTTTGCTTAAGGTAAGCCAACCTAGCTGTGATGCATCGTACGACGCGTGCGCTTTACTCGTGTTTAACAGTCGAAGTACATTCTGTTGCAGACGGTGGACGCATTGCAAATGGCGGCAGGAGAGGATCAGCTGCATCGGTGAAGCGACGATGTACATTATACGCGAGGTTAATTGTATTCTTTCGTTATAAGTGACCGTGGAACTGTATCGATTGCGAGGAGGTGAGTTACAAAATTTTCCAGCATTAACGTTGGAACAATACCAGCGTGATATTCACTTCGGTTTCTTTACAGGTTGTTTCCTGTCTCAACGGTCACACATACGCGTGCAAGATTGCAATTGTTCCTCGGCCATTTCGTTTGAGGAACCGTTGTGTTTGTCACGAAGGATCTTCATTGAGCTTTCAGTGCCAGCCTGTTCGAAGTTTCGAGGATTGTGTGTTCGGCGTTTGGAGGACTGCGGTGCATCGGATCATCGGATGGGTTGTGTGTCCGTGCAACGTGTGCTCCATATGTGTGTGTTGGGATTAGTGAACCGTGTATGCTTTCTATTCGACAAACGATGATGTACTGGATGCAATTTAAAGGTATGTGCAAGCCAATAAAATTTGGCGTTTCATGTTCGATGTGCTTGGAGCATTTTCTTCCTTGCTTTTTCTTTCTTTGCGAAGCGTGGAGGTAATTTTTCTGTTAGGGAACTGGAAAGGCGCAATGTGTTTCGCGTATTAATGGGTAAATGTAACCCTTCGATACGTCCGGTACACTGTTGCTCCTGGCGTCAGCGGGGATGTCGTACCAGTTGCTTCAGGGGGCACATGGCACCTACAGGTTTCGCAGGCACCGAGTGCCCCTTGAAGTCATGTCCCAGACAGAACATCGTGTCCCATAATATTCCCAAATCGATCATCTATGTCCGCATCCTTGGCAAATGTCCTAGGGAAGTCCCATACGGATGTGAATATCCCCCCATCCAAATGGCTGTGCTCAAGCTGTCCGGCGACGATCCGTCCAGGACTGGAAAGGGATGCACCTGCGCTGTGTCACGTGGTCGCAACGGACGTTGCATGTTGCACTGTGAAGAGCAATCATTGCGCAATCGAAACGACGCGGCAGGGCGTAATGTGTGTGTTGTTTCGAAATGGAAATTGTGTAGGAAGATGGCTAGATTCAGTTTCTTGGCATTTCTTAATTTATTTTGCAATACGCCATGCTGGAATACGAATAAATATTATTACTATGTGTCTTTGCACAAGTTTCGCATTCGCAAATATCATGGGTACGAAACTTGTGCTTGGTATGTAGATGGGTAGAAATCCAGCGAACCGGTAGAATGTAGGAAAGGAGTTGCCTCAGGACAGTGCTTGGTACGTATGTTCTGCTAAATCTAGACCAACCGCCCGTGCTGTTTGAATGGGTTTGAGGTGCGATGGTGAAGCGGTCTCTGCGTCTGTCATGGAAATGTTGATTGGACAGCCTGATTTTGAATGTTCCGATTTTGAACCGATGTGTTCCGGAATCCGCTTTTCAGTCTGATAATGCAGGTGAGTTGTTTTCCGCTAGCATCCATGCGCCGTTTGACTGATTTCATGCCACACGAGTGCCCTTGTCAGGTCATCTGTCTGTAGTGCGAAGCTTCAACCACAATGAAAAGGGCATACCTCGAAACTGCTAAGGTAAGATCAGTTTGGTGTAATGCTTTGTGGTGGTCAAATTTATTCTTAACGCCTGCTTAAGTGGCCTGCCTTACACCATCAGTTCCTGTTTTTAATGTCAGTTATGCTGAACTTCATGATGGTGTGCATCTTTTACTTGCTTCGATTTTCCTTGAATTTCTTCTATCGGAAGATCATACTGCACGGTTATGAGACGCATGATTTAAGGGTACTGCAGAGTGATTTTAGTGCTCATGCCAAACAGCGTCTGCTTACTCTTCACGTCAACAGGCATACATGAAAACCAGATATCGTGGCATTATTTGAGTAACGCTGTGTAACTAAGTTAGATACTAACATTTCACCTTGGAGGAATATAAGTGTGTTTTACTTTTCTTAATGTGATTTGTGTGAATCTTCTTTCAAGGATGTATCTTGGGTCTCGTCTCACCTTGCGTACAGTTGTGACGCCGCCGACATAGTTGAGGCAAACGACTCTTCCCATCGGAAGCAACACAAGAAAACCTGAAATTTTGGCACACTGAGTAAGTTTATTATGTCCCAATCTGCCACTTTGGAGGAATATAAGTGCATGTGCTTCAGATTTGATAATGTGATTAGCATGCATGTTTTTTGAAGCTCAATGTACCAACAATAAATGTTTAATCTCAAGCGCTGTCAACTTTCATTTGATGTTTAGGTTGCTTTACCTGGCATGACGACACGATTCCTGCACAAAGTTGAGCGCAACGTAGAAGCAATCAAGTCGTGGTTTATAGGATGCATCAGAACACCTGTTGCGAAAGATTCAATGAGTTCCCTACAAGGAAGCATCAAGCTGCACAAATTGAAAAGACTGTTTCACAACGTACTCGTTTGTCTGTGGGTGTGTGCGTACAGAGGAACATGTGCCTTGCATGTTGACTACTCCAATTGTTTTGCCTCTCCCAACATCCTTATTTCTGACGAATTTACAAAACACTTTCGATCGAGAAATTTTGGGTGTTGGGGAACTGATGCTTAGGGTTTAGCATACATTAAGCATTTAATTTTCCGTAAAGTGTTTTTGTCTCATTCAAGGGATTGAAGAGCACGTTTATGATCTAGCATAATATCAGGATTTCAGCATTTGGAAGTGCTACGATTTTTCCATTTGTTCTGAGTCAGCTCACATTACACTTTTCAGAGATTCAGTTTGGGATACGTTGAGGTAGAATTTGCAGTTGATTATAATTTACTTCATTACTGAACATTCTATGCATATTTCTGTGTGTGGGACCGCAAAAATATGTGACATATGTGCTCTGGCAATATAGTTCTGCTGCTGTATGTCGTTCTGTCACTTGTCTGAGAGCTCCCACACTCTGAGAAAAGGCCCATTCAAACCTTGCCTGTAATGATTACTTGTTCGGTGTACTGTGGAGTTTGCCCTAATTTGGCGTGTTACGGGGTTGTAAAATATTCGTGTACCTATATCTTATGTTCTCTATGCATTACAGTGTAACTGTGTGAGTGACTGTCCTCATGATTTTTGTAAAACGGAAATTTTCGAATCAAATTTACAACTCGTGTAAAAATGTAGCGTATGCGCTGCTGAATGAGAATTTGCATGTTTTTATATCATGGTCCCACAAGTGCTCGAGGAAAAATGTCTTAACAATTACTTGTAAAATCTGCCCAGGAACATGCCGCGACACTCATAGGCAGGCCTCTCGACTTACGCCACCGACAACTTTGTCGTGTTGTCATTGCGCGATGCATTTCCCTGAAACGTTTAAGGCTTAGGTTAGGCTGAATTCATAACATTACTTCTGTGTGCTGTACAGACATTCGACAAACTCACTTTGTGTGTGCTGCTTGAGACTGGACATAACTTTTCAACAATTGTCCACCTTATATTGTAGCACATGTTCTCATGGACGGTACTGCTGCGGAGTGTAAGCGTCATTGCAACACAAGTGCCTTGTATATGTATCATAGGTAAAAATAAACCACTTCTGTCCTTTATAGTGATTTAATTCATATAGTGATTAAAAATAAACAAATCATTTCAATTCCAAAATGAAAGGGTACTTCCGTCCGTCGTCCGTCACGCATCCCGCATTTTCAAATGGGACCGTCGTAGGAAGTCACTGGGATGATCGAGGAGCTGACAAAACGGTGTCCGTGGGACGTCTTTTGTCCCGCTAGACACGTTCCGCAGGAAGTCCTAATATCCCATTTAAGACGTCCGTGGGACTTCCGTGGGACCGATTTGTTCTGTCTGGGGTGGCACATTTAAAAAAAAAAATCTGCCAGTTGATCAGACGGCACCTATCCGTCACTGGGTTTAGAGTGTACATACAGGGTGTTTATATTTATCCTGTACAGATTTTTTCATAAAAGAGCTATCAGAATATTGTACATGTCGTTTTTGCAGTTGAGTTATAAGCCCAGGCCGATATCTTCGCGAAGAAAGTATATGCAACTACAAGATGACTAATTACCTAAAATTCATTAGTTCACTCTATAATTGGGAGATTTTCCCAAAGAACACACGCGGTCCTCAGGACGTCCCCACAGTGTCATCGTGTCTTCGTCCTTAGAGGTTATCCTCAGGACGTCCTGAGATTAACGCTCTCAGACTGTCCGTGAAGAGTCATTCCGGTACGTCCTGTGCCTGTACCTGTGGGTAGCTAGCGAGACGAGAAATATTACTTTGTTCAGTTTACCTGTTCAGACTTTCTAAACACATTTGTTTTCTTTTTGGGCGGATCCTGGGACCTGATTGACATTTTTCTGAAATAAAGGGTGGTCCAGGGTAAAATTCTCTGCATCTAAAAAGGATGACTGTCTATGATAAATGGAGCGCATTACTTGTGGAATGGAGAGAAACGCGCGATTCTGTCCCACTTTTGACTTTCAAAGCTCCTACCTGAACGTCTCAAACCAAAAGGAGCAAGAAACACCGACTTTGCATTGATGTGGACCTAATACTTCAAAATACGGAGGATCGCGTTATAAGCAGTAAACAGTGTCTGTTTTGGCTTCGGAAGAGAATTATAGTACCTCTCGGAGTGGGTTTCTCGGACTCCGTGCCCCTGACAAGATTTTTTTGTGTCTGTTATATTTCTCTCTGCTTTCTTTTTAAACCGCTGCACTGGTTGTCGGTTGTGAATTGTACTAGAAACAAAAGCGAGATTGTATTGCGGAAGTTAATCAAGATGGATGGAAAAAGAGAAGTTATCAGGACTGCGTCTGGTTTCGTATAAATTATACGCAGAAAAATGAGGTACAGGTGGGTGCAGGTGAAGTCGTCCTCACAATGTCCTGCGAGTGTTCCAGGTTGACACCCTGAGGATGTGCAGATGACATGACCGGGAGTCCCACTTTAACACGGAGGTAACACTGGGAGGACCAGTTGATAACTTCCTGAGGATGTCATCGTCGTCCGGGGTTGACATCCTGGGGACGATCGCAGGACGTTTTTGTGTTGTTGGGGTTGGGCGAAATCTGGATAGCAGAATGGGAGATATCCTCGTTGAAAGTCATTTCAAGTACAGAAGATGTTGAAACACACACGTGGGTTAAAATATCAATCCCTGAATGTTGATATGCTAATTGAGCCAAAACCGAAACGGCGGCGACCAGGAACCTAGGAAGCACAAAGCGCATTGCACATCAGATGGCCACGTGATTTGGAGCGATAGGGATGATTGGAGTAGCTGCCGATCTGATGACCAGATAAACAGCGTTTTTTTTTTCTTTTTCGGCTTGCTTACGTACGAAAATTCAGCAATCGATATTTCATGGTACTCGCTCTTTTCAGGAATTTTAAGATATAATCTTTCAATAAGGATTGTATCCCGTTCTGCTAAATTCCTAATTAAATAGTGAATGAATGCATAGCTAATTAATAAATTGTAGGTAATTAATCATTGTGTATACTCTCTTCCAGAGGATTTCCGTTTGGCCGTATAATTCAATTGCAAAAATGACGTCACTGCTGGTCTCACAGTTTTTTTGTAAATATTCTGTAAAAGATAAAGAGAAGAAAAAAACGCCTTCTATATGCTCTTCGAAGGTTCACTTTCGAGATCTTTGAAGTGGACGGTTTCTGGAGGTTGTGCAGATCAGGTGCCTTTCTATAACGCTACAAGCGACCACTGGTCTTGGTTTCTTCGAATGAGCTCATGGTATTGCCCAAACAACACAACGATGTCCAGGGGACGTCACATGGCGTCCAGCACGGAGGCTACAGGATGTCCTGGGGAATTATCTATAATGTCTGTGGGATGTACCCTGGACCTGCCGGTGGCACATCTCAAGACACCTTGGAGGAGTCCACACGTCATCCTAGCTAATGTCTGTGGGACGTACGTTGGACCTGTCGGTGGCACACCCCAGTACATCTTGAGAGGGTCCACATGTCATCCTGGCTGACGTAATTTGGACATAACTTGTACCATTCTGGGGTGCGTTGCAGTGACAATAATACAAAGACCTTATCAGAGACACAGATATGATACTCTAAAAGCGTTCGTTTGTTCTTCACGGTCTTATTCATCTCAGCCAGAAAAATCTGTCCCACGGATGCCCATCGGATATATTTTCACGGAGATAGGGATATCCGCAGAATAATGAAATTGGTCCATCGGGTATACTACGGCGATCTACTTGGCCGGGATTCGAACTTCCTACAAACGTCTACTTTGCGGACATAACCAGGAGAGACGGACGTAAGCAGGAGCTCTCTGGGATGCAGCGTGTATCTCGAGCGAATGTTACTTTATGTATGTTTTAGAAGTCGGCATACGCTTTGTAGTAGAATATAAAGCGTCTTTCCGCCATTTTTTTACATTTGTGTTTTCTGTTGCTCCGCTTTGTTACCCATGAGGGAAAATAAGCGCGGCGTTTCAAAAAAGAAAAAAAAAAGGAAAACAGCAACGAGAGATTGAGCCACCCAGCCGAAAATCTTTGCAAACGAAGTGGCATTCACTTCCATACAGACACTGTACATTGATGGTCTCGCGAGCTTCTACGCATTCGAAAGCCCTGTTCGCCTGTGAGTCTAAATGAAGGGTGAGATGTCTAAGTTTAGTTCGATTGCGTACACGAACAACAATGAAATGAGAAATTGCTTGGAGAATTAAGTCACCGTGGAGGTAGTGTCTCGGTTTGTTACTCATTTGGTTTGGGAAAGTGAGTTGATTCATAGAAAGTCGAATTTGTGGAGTGCTACATGGTTCCGCGTTTCTCTATCACTTGCAATACATGGTCCGCAAAACAACCGTAACAGGACTTCCTGTGGATATACGGCTACGGATATCCCTCTATAAATATCCCAGGAGAGTCAATTTTCAGACATGAGGAGGTGCATTTGGGGGTCCATTTTCGGATATGAACATTGGGATCTATTTTGGACGTCTGTGGCAGATGGTGTTCTGTCTGGGATATAGATACATATGATATGTATCTTGTCTTGCGAATATTTCCACCTCAGGCTAAACGCGGAGTTCGATTACAGGTTGCATATCTCATCTGAGAACAGAACCCAAAAGTAGACACTGCTTGCACTGTAAACATCACTATATCAGGCCCAATGTGGTGCGAAATATACAAGTTCAAATAGAAAAAGCACAATTCCGCCAGAGAGTAAGCCTAACTCAACAAGGTACAGCGGCCGTTTCGTAAGTCGTAAATTAAATCTACATGAGAACTTCGATGCAATAGAATACTCAAAAAATTATAAATGGCAATCTTAGCTGCAAGCAAATGAGGCGTACGAAGTGCAGTAGCGAATTGAAAATCGTTATACCTTATGCGTTTCTGCGATTCTAGGATGTCAGAGTGGGTAAAGCATGTTCCCAACTGCTTGCTTTCGCTAAGTCAGTTGCATTGCCTTTCAAACTAAGATATGATAAACTGTTGGTCGATAACAAGCGCTATCGTTTTAACGACAGTAACGAACAAATTGAGCAATGTAAATAGCAACCATTTTCGCTTGCGGTATCGGCGCCCCCGCCTGTTCAATCCACGCTTCCTCTTTCTGTTGTGTTTACAAACATTAGAAGCCTTCTCCTCAAAAAGGAAGACCTGTCAAACATATCTTCTACCTCGTGCGATATTCTTGTACTAACTGAAACCTGGTTATCGCAGGGCATTCTTGATACTGAACTTATTCGCGACTTCCCTCACTTTGCGTTTTATCGCCATGATGGCGAGGGTAGATAGGGCGGTGGCGTTCTGATAGCCGTTCAAGAACACGTGCCATCCTTTTGTGTACCAGTATCTTCAGCATTGGAGATAATTTGGATTTGCATCGAGTGTTGTTTCACTAATTGATTACTTGGTGTGTGTTATAGGCATCCAACCTGTATCGATGGCTTTGTATCAAGATTTGCAAGTTGTCACGAACGATATTGTCGCACGTTACGCAACCCATAAATTGCGTTTCTCGGTGATTTCAACCTTCCTGCTGTTCACTGGCAAACACATTCTATAAAACCAGGCCCAGTTGTCATTGCAATGAATTTCTTAGATGTTTGTGCTGATTTCAACCTTAGCCAAATGTTTACTTTTCCTACAAGAATTTCATCATCATTACTACTCTCGACTTAATACTGACGAATCATCCCGACATGATTGCTGACATCTCTTCACTTGCCCCTCTCAGTGATCACCAGGCTATCCATTTCTTAGTGTCGGTCACGTTGCATAAGCGACAACTAAGAAAGAAAGTAGTACGCAATTACAACAGAGCTGACTTTCCAGTCATAAATGGCTGCCATAACGAAGCCATGAACGCCATAACGAAGCCAGCCATACACGAAGGTTTGTCAAACTACCTGGATTACTTTGTCTCTACCTGTTGCACTCGGTCGGTAGAGGACAACTGGTCTCTTTTCAAAGCCAAAATCACTGATCTAGTCGAGAAACGCATTCCACTTCTTACCATAGTCGTTTCGCCGACAGCTCCTTGGTTCAACCGTACCATTAAGTCCTTGTTAAATAAAAAGAAGCGGCTTTTCAGACGGGCCAACTTTCTAAATACTGATGCTGCTTGGGAAAAGTATGACTCTTGTGCATGTACATACAAGAAAGCTGTTCGCCAATCCAAAGAAAAATTCTATGGTCAGGACCTAGCTACGTTCATCAACACTGACCCCAAAAGGTTCTGGCACGCGATAAATCCTAAGCATACCCCCGAAGCTTCTTTGACAGACGATCGCGGTAACAAGATACCTGAAAATACATGCCCGAATATATTCAAGTTCTTCGCTAACGTGTTTACTTCTGAAGACACTAACAACCTGCCATCCCTTTCTAGAGTAAATATCAAACCGATGGGTACAGTTGCTATCTCCCCGTCTGGCATTTGTCATCGTGTGGTCGAGTGTGTCATCGTGTGGTGGTGTGTCATCTCCGTCATCGTGTGGTCTGGACAACATAAACTCTAAAATCTTAAAAGGTACGAAGCAACTGTCGAGCCTTTTTTCGTCCATTATATTCCAACAGTCGCTAGACCATAGTTACGTCCCTCATGATTGGCGCACTGCAAATGTTATACCGCTTTATAAATCGGGCGACAGATATTCCCCTCAGAACTACGGTCCGATATCCCTTACAAGCATTCCATCTAAAATATTAGAACACATAATTGATTCTAACATAATTAGGTACTTGGAGGCAAATTCCCTTATTTTTCAAATTCCACAAACACAAATTTTGGCAAATTTTCCACAGCAACACGGTTTTCGTAAGGGTCACTCCTGTGAAACGCAACTTTCGGTATTCGT
The DNA here is from genome assembly GCF_037126465.1 of Ornithodoros turicata. NCBI lineage: Eukaryota > Metazoa > Arthropoda > Arachnida > Ixodida > Argasidae > Ornithodoros > Ornithodoros turicata. The sequence continues at coordinate 34,538,572 of NC_088202.1, forward strand.
CCACGATATTCATTAAGCGCTTGATAATCTCCTTCAACTCGATGCCATCTTTCTCGTCTTTTCAAAAGCTTTCGACAGAGTTCCACACAAGCGCCTTTTATTAAAACTATCTCATCTAAACATTGACCCTACTCTTCTCTCCTGGATATCTGCGTTTCTCTTATCCCGTTCACAGCGTGTCACTGTTAGCCAGTTCTCTTCGGATTTTAGCCCTGTCACTTCCGGAATTCCCCAGGGTTCCGTCCTCGGCCCCCTTCTGTTCCTCGTATACGTAGATGATTTACCTGCTTCCATTTCTAGTTCTATTCGCTTGTTCGCAGATGATTGTGTCTTATACCGTGTAATATCCTCCAATTCCAAAATTCGCGGTCAGTCCCCCCCCCCCCTTCCCGCCGGCGCACTCCGCCACTATGCTCCGCCACTATGCTCAGCCGCTATGCCGGAAGCGGCCCTTCAGGATGTGAATTCAATGGGAGACAGCGTTTATGCCAATTTGTCATCAACGTGTCATCGTCTAATAGACAAGAACACCATGTAAAGAACCTCTGGACACACGAAAGGCGCTAGCAGAATATAAACCTAGTGCACCCTGGTCAAAGGAATTTTAATGCATTGCGCCTATGGCGATTCCGTCGATTTTTGCAGAGCGCCCACGTTTAGACTACGCTTTTTCGACAAAGACAGTCAAATTCTGCAAATATCATCGCCTATTTTTGTTCAGTACGTCCTCCAGGCCACATACCAACCACGGCACGATGTATGAGTGTTAATCCCCAGACAGAACACGATCTCCTGCGGATGTCCAAAATAGATCCTAACGTCCAGGTCCTGAAATGGATATCAGGTGGACATCCCTCGGAGCTGCATAAATGGACATCCCTAACCGTAAAGGCCGTTTGAAGAATTGTCCAAATAGGGTCCCTGACGGGATGTTACGTGGAGCATTATCGCAGGAGAGAGAGAAACATGGCAAGGTGCATCGCGGCGTGAGTTCGACTTTCGAAGAACGAACTAAACGCCTTACAGCAAAAGGAGTAAGAAACACAAATGTTGCATCATAATGAGTTAATGCGCCAAGTAGTTCTTCAGTCCACTGTTATTGGTATACGCAATCACGTTAACGTTGAACACCCCACCTTTTAGTTTGACTCACAGGCAAACTGGACTCTCGAATTTGTGGAAGATCGCGACACAAGCAATATATAGTATCTGTTTTCGCTTTGGAAAGGTATGACACTGCCTTTCTAAGTGATCTTCATGGTTCTAAGAGATTGTATATGTACGTCATTATTTTTGTTTTTTAAAACTTTGTGCTCATTGTCCGTAACGGAAATACGAGAAACAAACGAAAAGGAGCCACGAAGCAGTGGCCGAACCCGAAACAAAATGGCTGGAAATAACGCCTACGGGCCTAGTAAGAATCTGTCCACTTACGCGGCAACTCAATAAAGCAGTATGAATAATAATGAGAAAATGCAGGGCCCTGAGCACGTACGCAAGTAAGTCCGTGCAACGTCCGGGTATCTCCGTGTAACTTCCTGTGAGGACAAACGACGGATATTTGTGGGAAGTCCAAATCATGGCCACTCGGAGATGTGGGGGACGTCCGTCGGAAAAATGTCTGTCTCCCACGGAGATCCGAATTTCCGGGAAAGGATATCCCCAGGAACACCATAGGAAGTTTTGTTCCGTTTGGGTCCTGATGCACCCAGAGCCTTCAAAGTTGCGACTCAGACAGCGTTCCCCTCCAAGGCGCTTGACGGAGCAAGTCCGAGTATTATCGTAATACGCATGCGCTGAGACTGTACGGCCGGTCTGAAGGAGTTCGAAAGGCGAACGGTAATTTTTTCCAGAACTCGAAAGGGCTGACAGAATAGACAGCTTTATGTTGAGTGAGTAATATACTACAAATGATACCGTTTTGTATTTTATAGCGCTTTTATATTAAACTATACAACTTGATAAAACTGTCCGTTTCGAGTGCCGTTTTGGAAGTGATTTTGTCAAACGCGACCTTTCAGGGTGCAACAGGAGAACAACATACGGGGTTCAAACCCCGTGGTCTTAATTTCTCATATACATGTAACAAAATCAGCTTACATCTTTAATATTATTTTTATATAAAATGATATTAAGCCCTGGAGTTCACGAAATTAGCCATTTGGACATTTCGAGTGCCGTTTTGGAAGCGATTTTGTCAAACGCGACATCTCAGGGTGCAATAGGGGAACAAGGTACGGGGTTCAAACCCCGTGATCTTACCTTCACATATACATATTACAAAATTAGCTTAGGACATCTTTAATAGTACTTCTATATCAAATGATATTAAGCCCCAATGTTGACGAAATTGGCCATTTTGTCATTTCGAGTGCCGTTTTGAAAGCGATTTTGTCAAACGCGACCTCTCAGGGTGCAACAGGGGAACAAGGTACGGGGTTCAAACCCCGTGATCTTACCTTCACATATACATATTAGAAAATTAGCTTAGGACATATTTAATAATATTTTATATCAAATGATATTAAGCCCCGAAGTTGACGAAATTGGCCATTTGGCCATTTCGAGTGCCGGTTTGGAAGCGATTTTCTCAAACGGGACCTCTCAGGGTGCAGGGTGGTGCACGATTAAAGCGGCTTCGAACGTTTTAAAGGGCTCGATCTGCTGCCAAACGTTGCGGTAGCCTCTGTTACAATCGCTGTACATGCCGTAGTATCTTTTTGGCACCATGATACAAGTCATTTGAGTCATTGTAAAGGGCCCTGCTGCCGCCTTTTCCAAATTTTGCTGTGCTTTCCGATGGAATCACAGGAGAGGGGCATAACATAAGCCGTCTCCTCTTTATATGTGTGTAAAATGTCTGCCACCATGATTAAAGGGATCTGCTGGAACCTTTTATGGAGTTTGCGGCCGCGTCCGTTACAATTCCAGTAGAATGGCAATGGTACAACTATGGTATAATGAATGACTATGATATGATACAATGAATGGAACTATCATGCAAGGGGTGTCGACCGTTTTAAAGGGCTCTGCTTCCCCATTTTCCGTATTTTGCGGAGCCTCTGTTATAATCCCAGTAGAAGGGCATAGCACCAGCCATTGATGATATGTCATTGACAGCATGATACAAGGGGTCTCGCCCGTTTTGAAGGGCTACGCTGCATCCTTTTCCGATATTTGCGGTCGCCTGCGTTATGATCTCAGTAGAATGGCATAGTATACGTTGTTGATAATAAGTCTTGGGCAGCATGACACAGGGGGTTTTGCTCGTTTAAGAGGGCTCAGCTGCCACGTTTTCCGAATTCAGCGATCGCCTGTGTTATAACTCCAGCAGGATAGCATTGCACAAGTCACTGATAACTTTCTTTCGCTCCATGATACAGGGAGTGTCGCCCGTTTTAAAAGGCCTTGTTGCCGCCTATCCGAATTTTGCGGTCCTCTCATGCGCAATCCCGGTAGAAAGGCATTGCGTAAGCCGTCATGAATATGCCTTTGGTACCACGATACAAAGGGTTTCGCCCGTTTTAAAGGGCTTTGCCGGCGCCTTTTCCAAATTTTGCGGTCACCACTGTTAAAATCCCAGTACAACCCCAAGAACACAGAAACGTCCTGCGATTGTCACCAGGATATCAACCCCGGACGACGATGACATCCTCAGGAAGTTATCAACTGGTCCTCCCAGTGTTACCTCCGTGTTAAAGTGGGACTCCCGGTCATATCACCTGCACATCCTCAGGGTGTCAACCTGGAACACTCGCAGGACCTTGTGAGGACGACTTCACCTGCACCTCATTTTTCTGCGTATAACTTATACGGCACCAGACGGAGTCCTGATAACTTCTCTTTTTCCATACATCTCGTTTAGCTTCCGCAATACAATCTCGCTGTTTGTTTCTAGTACAATTCATAACGGACAACGAGCGCAGCGGTTTAAAGAGAAAGCAGAGAGAAACATAAAAGACGCAAAAAAAAAAATCTTGTCAGGGGTACGAAGTCCGAGAAACCCTGTCTCGCCAACTGTAGGATGGGACAGCGTTAGCTTGCCCACATAACGCTTCAAAAATAAAGCGCCACCTGTGTATTGTCATCAAGCAGGAGAGCTACCTATGGAGGTAGTCCCCTGTAAAGCGCCACCTGTGGCACGCAAGGGCTCACTCTGAAAGGTACTAGAATTCTCTTCCGAAGCCAAAACAGACACGGCTTATTGCTTACAAGGCGATCCTCTGTACGTTCGAGAGTCCTGCTCGCCTGTGACACAAAACGAAGGGTGAGTTATCCATGTTTCTTTCGATTACGCAAAGAAGGAATACTCAAAGTGAGGAATTGAATGAAGTATTAGGTAAACATCAATGCAAAGGCTATGTTTCTTACTCCTTTTGGTTTGAGACGTTCAGGTAGGAGCTTTGAAAGTCAAAAGCAATGGGACAGAATCGCGCGTTTCTCTCCATTCCACGAGCAATGCGCTCCATTTATCATAGACAGTCATCCTTTTTAGATGCAGAGAATTTTATCCTGGACCACCCTTTTATTTCAGAAAAATGTCAATCAGGTCCCAGGATCGGCCCAAAAAGAAAACGAATTTGTTTACAAAGTCTGAACAGCTAAACTAAACAAAGTAATATTTCGCGTCCCCCTAGCTACCCACGGGTACGGGCACAGGACGTACCTGAATGACTCTTCACGGACAGTCCGAGAGTGTTATCCTCAGGAAGTCCTGAGGATAACCTCGAAGGACGGGGACACGATGACACTGTGGGGACGTCCTGAGGACCGCGTGTGTTCTTTGGGAAGGGCCTAGTATAAGTCGTTGATAATGGCTTCGCTATGCAGAATACACCAGTCACTCTTTGTGGTGTATTCCTTGGATGCCCCTGGCATCATCGGGGTTCCAGAAAGGTTGCTTTTTACTTATCTCAAAGAAGTTGGCGAGTGATGCAATGTTTCAGTAGGAGACTGCCCTTATGAAAAAAAAATTCTATTTTCTACAGGATTTCTATAGGAAACCCTAGATAGAGGGCATATTTCTTTAATAGTATGGAGTAACACTGGCTTGCATAACAAGTTGTAAAAAAAGAAGAAAAGCGTGAACGTTTCGACACCTATTCGGGCGTCATCATCAGCACAGGAAAATGAAACGGGGGCTTAAAACGGGAATCCTTTTAAACCCTTGTAACAGACTGGTAAGGGCCCCTTGTGACTGTTACAGGCATTTATCTCGCTATGAATGTGCCAAGATTCAAGGAATTTTCTCACCCCCCATCTGTGTTCAAAGGTCAATGTTGTCGCGTTGTCAAAATTGAAAGTATGTCCTGTTCTTAACACGTGATCGACAAGTTCGGTGCGTTGATTCTTTGCTGGTGGTTTTGTCAATTGTGCCTTGTGCTCCTTCATTCTGGTGACCTTCTTCCTCGCAGTTTCCCCTACATAGCACGTGTCGCATTGTTGACATTCCAGTTTGTATACAACCCCTGCTTTGTACATGTGGGGCACAGAGTCCTTGGGATGGCACAGAATGTTGCGTAATGTTTGACGGGGCTTGAAAGTGGTAGAGGGCATAAGAAATAGATTAAAACTTGTATCTACTCCGAATGGAATTTCTATGAATAAATGGGAATACTATCGGATAGAAAATAGATAAAGCATTTATATATACATTGAAAACAAAGTAGTTAGACATAGGATAGAAAGTTGCCCCATTTTTCTACACAGATTGTGTTCATGTAGGACACAAAGTTGCCTCATTTTTCTATACTGACTGTATTTATGTACTATATGAAGTGGACCTTACAGTCAATAGATGGTGCGTCACGAAACGGGTTACGAAATAATTTTGAAGAGGGAGCCGATGGCAGTAGCTCGATAATCTTCTGTATTTCAAAAACCAGGAACTTTCCATATATTTCACCGCCACATCCCACCCACTGCGCAAAACTCCAAACCGCAAAAAAAAAAGAAAGAAAAAAACGAACGAAAAAGAAACCGAAGAAATACGCTTGCACACGCTCACGCCTGTCACGTGTTTGCAGAGGAACAGAGACTAATAAAACACGCAACGAAAAGGCTAGGCCACATGTGGAGCCGTCTTAGCTAGAGATGCAACCACATGGGTGAGGAGCGCACGCATAGATTGTTATTTCGGTAGCGAATAACAACCACAAAAAATATTTCCTCCAACTGGTTAGTATATTACTGCATTAAGGACTGTGTTTATTACTCGAATTACTCGAACTAACCCAGCACAATCTCCACACCAAATTAATGTGGTGCTGCACGTTGCGCATGCATGAAGCCAGCCCCGTACTATACGATTAGCTACATGCTATCAGTGAGTTACACTTGGTTTAAACGATAGTATAGACAGTTGAAATAGGTACAAAAATGGCACTTCAGCCCTGGTTTACACATACACTTTTTATACCTTTTCTTCTGACAGTGTAGAAGCAGCAGTTCGTCAAGTGCAACATTAAAAAATAATAAACGGTAAATGTTGCCTGAAGTGATAAGTCACAATATTGCTATTAGCATTTGTGTCTATGCCCATACATGCACAAATCACGTGTACTAGTTGTTCTTCAAATGTACAGCAAAAACAAGTAACACATGTCCCTAAAAAAGACCTTTTCGGCGCCTAGTATTAGCTCTATAGAGACTGTATAGAAAATGTATACATTCTAGTTCCTGAATCCTGTATAGAATGTGTATAGAGTTTAGCAGTTAAAAACCCTATACAGCTTTTATCTATTTCCTATGCAGAAAATTGACACTAGATACGATAAATAGATTATGTATAGGTCCTGTATAGAAACTAGAAAATCATTCTTATTGCCTGCGTGCCGGCTGCTTTTCCCGTCGGCACAGGGTGCGGGCCATCACCGCTCCTGTGGCTATTGGCGACCGGCACTCGGTGTCTGGATAGCTGGCGGTGGTTTTCTCGCCGGTAGCGGGATTTTGAACACCGTGGGAGTATTACTAGGATTTATATTGACACGGTTTATTTCAGCACGATTTATTTCGGAACGACTTATTTTGGACGGTTTATTTCGGTCACCACCCGAGGAGAGCACGCATAGATTGTTATTTCAGTAGCGAATAACAGTCACTGAAAGCCTTTCCTCCAACTGTTAATATATTACTGCATTAAGGACTGTGTTTATTATTCAAATTACGCGAACTAGACCAGCACAATCTCCACACCAAATTAATGAGCCAGCCCCGTACTATACGATTAGCTACTGCGATCAGTGAGTTACACTTGGTTTAAACGATGGTATAGACAGTTGAAATATGTACAAAAATATTACTTCCGCCCTCGTTTACCTTTTTATACATACGCTTTTTATACCTTTTCCCCTGACAGTGTAGAAGCAGCAGTTCTTCAAGTGCAACATTAAAAAGTACTAAACGGCAAATGTTCACATTGTCTGAAGTGATAAGTCACAATATTGCTATTAGCATTTGTATCCGTATTCATACATGCACACATCACATGTATTAGTTGTTCTTCAAATGTACAGCAAAAAACAAGTAGCACATGTTCGTAAATAAGATCTTTCGGGGCAGCTATAGTATTAGCTCTATAGAGACTGTATAGAAAATGTATACATTCTAGAGTCTGAATCCTGTTTAGAAACTGTATAGAGTTTACCAGTTAAAAACCCTATACAGCTTCTATCTATTTCCTATGCACAAGATTCACACTAGACACGATAGATAGATTCTCTATAGGTCTCGTATAGAAAGTAGAAAATCATTTTCATAAGGGTGTGGGTCATTTCTTGCAGGTAGACGTGTAAGCGAATCATGGACTTCTCTATGCGTGCTGCACTTCGAGAAAAATTGGTTGATTACCATGAACAGTAAAATTCAAACGGTTTCGTAACGGATTGTATTTTCGTCTATGATGTCTTTTCCTCAGACTTTAGCACCAGTGCTCGTAGGTGTCTGTTGCCGTGTAAGTGTTTGGGCTGCCGGCGATTTGCCGTGCAAGTTCACTTTTGTGCCCCGTATCTTGGCAAGTTTTTTTCCTTGCCATATCGTCGGCCCTCTCATGCTGAATTCAAACGGCAGGTATCAGCTTTTAGTCCTTTGCGCAACTCGTATCAGCACCGAAGAGCAACGACAATTTCTTCTTTGTCATTGTTGTTGCAGCTGGCACTATCATCGATGCGCATAGAAGCCAACATGCGGTACCCGGCGTGATAAGATGTCTGCGTGATGTCGAGTGGAGCGAACCATAGGGGGGTATATCTTTATGGATACATATCTATGGGTATATGCACTGGTGGTCACGCTGTATCAGGAAATCTCATGAATTACAGGGGGGTGGTTGGAAAAATTCAGGGGGAGTGTACACCTCCCTGGGGGGGGGGGGGGGTACAATAAAAATGTACAGTAAAATAAAATTCACTCAGTGTTCTCTACTACTTCACCGCCTCGTGTGTCGGTGACCTTCTGTATTCCTACCCACTGCTGGGATTTGGGAATATACACGCCTTCGATTCTGAATGTATTTAGTTCTGCACGAAAATCTCTGGTCCAACGAAGTCGCGTTTGATCAAATCATTGCCACTCACAGACGCCACACTCGCATCGCCACAGCACTCGCAGACGCCAAATTGTCCATATCTACCACTTCATTTAGTAATAACTCTGGACATAAACGTGATATCGAAGATGTCATCATTTAATTACGTAGTCTGTATATCCATGCTTAATAGCTATGAGTCCGCGGCCCATACCTGTTTGCTTGCTACCGCCTGCGAAGTAACGTTTGGTCAAATCGTTAACTTCGAAGCGACCAAAGAACAAACAGGAGACAAGATCACATACAAGTCGCTCTGTTGCTACTTACGTGTTTGTTCTTTGGTCGCTTGTGGATTTACACCAACCAGCCCAATCAATATACTTCAGACGTTTCGCAAAATCGTCGCCCAAGTGGCACTCATTGGCGCCAAATTGTCAGTTTCCTCTATTTTAGCTCGTAATAACTCTTGATACCAACATGATACTGACGGTATCATCATCAAATTACGTAGTCTGTGTATCGTCTGCGGACCGTAGCTGTTGTCCTTGCTGCACCCTTAGAACTCGCATTTAGTCAATTTGTCGTCCAGAATGCTATCACAGGCGCCAACCTGCCAATTTCATCCGGCAATCTCCCGATATCTGGAAAGTCTCATGCTCGTTCCCACAGTTATACATCACGTCTTATTCTTTATCTTACGCGAAAGCTCCCGGGCGTGTTATCGGTGTTGTTATCAGGTCAGGGCGTGAAAAGGGAATTGTTCGCCTCAGATATGTCCTCCTCTCTCTGCCCAAATATGTTCCTCCTCACATACTCACGCACCACCCTGTAAAGTTAGCTTCCTTGTGTACCCCTCTGCTATCAGGTCAAGCCGGGTTTCAGAAGGGGATGTTCCGGAATGCTGCTCTTGTGATGCTGACCAAACCGCCCTACCAAAAGACCTAACATTAGTACATAACTGGTGTATAAAATGGCTAATATCATTAAATATCGATAAATGTGCTCATGTCTGCTTTCGCCGAACTACATCACCGTCCTTGCGCACATATTCCATCGACGGGAGCCCTATTCCATGTTCCTCTTCATACAACTACCTTGGTGTTCACCTTCAATCGAATCTCTCGTGGGTAGAGCATATCCAGCCAGTGTCTCGAAAAGCCAATCGAACTCTAGGTTACTTGCGTAGGAACCTTAAGTCATCCCCATCTAATGTAAAACTCCTCGCCTACACCACATTAGTGCGGCCTCAGCTGGATCGAGTACGCGTCCGTTATATGGGATCCGCATAATAAATGTTTAATCACTGAAATCGAAAAAATTCAAAACCGGGCTGCCCGATACATTATATCTGATTATTCTCCTTTCTCTAGTGTATCCCAGATAAAGCAACGTCTTCAGCTAGCTGACCTCTCTCATCGTCCCCGGATTTCTCGTCTCTGTCTCTTCAACCACATTTATCGCTCAAACTTGTTACGCTCCCATTACATATTGCCTCCTACTCGCATTACAGCTCGACTCGATCGTTCTTACAAGGTTTCCCGTATTCGGTCTCGCACCACTTGTTTCAGTAAATCATTCTTTCCAAATACTATCATCGGCTGGAACAACTTACCTGAGGACACTGTCAGTGTCATCGACCCCCATCACTTCCGCATTGCATTACATCGTCACTTCGCTGTGCCATAAACATTTTTTTTTTCGTTTTTCTTTGCACAAAATTTTGTTCGCGTTATTTCCCTCCTATTCCCTTATTTGTTGTACACTTATTCTTGAGTATGTACATGTTGTGGGGCCCACCCCCTCATGTAATGCACTCTGGGCCCTTGAGGTGTATGGAAATAAATAAATAAATGTCCTACGAGCATTTGGGATCAAGATGGGATGTCCCGGGATATCATGTGTTGTCTGGATGGTTGCACAACATCCCGCGGCTAACAGTGAAAATTCAACCCTTAACCTCATCACGGGATGTGATAGTAAACAGTTTTCCATGTCCAAGATCCCACCAGCAATAATCCCTGCTGATTACTTTTTCTCTTTTCGTTTTCGTCTGACACATGGTTATAGGACAAAATGCGTCGATATCCTGGTATGGGAAGGATAAGCCAGTGTTGTATCTCAAAATGATGAGCTCCATAGTAAGATATTGTAGGGGGCGCTTCGTTGACCACGGCAACTGGGACATAACAGCGATTCAGTGCAGCCGTTTATGTATCATCTCAACACTAAATTATACGATCGCTAAATTGTATAAAAAACAGGTCGTGTAAAATTAGTTTAGTGAGATCAGCTGTAAAGTTACTTCGCTATGCTACAAGTTTTGTTATACCCCTGTCACACGGGCATTTCGATCCTTCTCGAATCCAATCTGCATCGAACTTCCCGAGCACGCTCGAGTTTTGACGCTGCTACACCGCCACTTTCAATGCGCATTGAATGGTTGACCTGTGCAAATGAATAAACGGCACTCATTAATTTCGCGTTTCCTATATAACAGCGATATTAGTGGTAATTTATCGTATACCGATGTAAGCATCATTTGTAGCTTCGCGCGCATGTCCGTCTTAAGTTATGACAGTTCACCGGTGTCGAGGATGCAAATGGCGGCCGTCGAGCCGTCTTGAAATTCTCAATCCTGTTATGGGAACTGTCTTGAGTCAAGCAGGATCAAAGTTCGATCCTGCTTGGAAGCGACCGTGTAGCACCATCCGATCTGCATTGGGTTCATGCAGGTTCGGTCGAGCAGGATCGAAAATGCCCGTGTGACAGGGGTATTAAGCATGTTACCATAACGCAGTAATACTCGTTTTGAAGTACTTAAACAACCTTCTGCGAATAAGAACGTTGCGCGTCGCCTTGTCTCTCTCTTCGTCCGTGTTGTCAAAGGGGTGCTTTTATCATGTTTGTTCACATACACAAATGTAGACCGACTGGTCCGGATACCTCACAGCGAAAGCAATAAAAAGAAGGTTTACTCGTTTGAGTGGTGCTTGTTGTGTTGTTTTCTTCGTGTTCCCCATACAATTTCACATATACCCCCTAAGTTTTTCGTATTCTGTGCATTGACGGCCGCGATCCTTGTACTGTGCACCAACCATGACAAGTACGACATGGGCTACAGTGGACCTTGTGCTGGGTGCCTAGTCGCGTAAGTATACCTACCAACGTGTGTCCCGATTGAGCAGCGTTAAGTTAAGGAGCCGCGGGTGGGCAAAATTGATCCACGCACCGACAACTGTGGCGCCGCTCATGATCATAGTTGTTTCGCGACGTAAAGCGACGAATTATAATTTTTTATTAGAAGACTTGTCGTTTTACAGGGGTATTTTCATGCCAGCTAGTTTTGTACGTGGGGCCATGCGCCGCAAATTTCTGCCCTGAGCGCGAACGCCGTGTCATAAGCCGTTCATGTCTGATAGCAGATTTGTAAAACAGTTTTCTGCCGCTGCATCACGCTCTCTTTAGTTTTATATATGGCCATTATTACTTTATTATGCAAATAATAATTAACCGAACTGCAATGTGGATATAATTATATATTCACAATTTTCATTGATACTGATGGCCAGTATACCTGTACCAACCATGACAAGTACGACATGGGCTACAGTGGACCTTGTGCTGGGTGCCTAGTCGCGTAAGCATACCTGCCAACGTGTGTCCCGATTGAGCAGCAGCACTTGGAGCGTGTGGGGATACATTTATTCGACATTCCACTCCATGACATTAGTTGAGTCCCAAGGAAGGCTATCTGCACAAAATAACGAGATCACTGGGAAGAAGCAGCTTTTCGACGAGCAGTTTCAAGTGGCATAAGAAAAGCAGCGGTGCGTGTGTTACTCCCATGCCACACAAAACTCTCCTCCCTTCCCAACTTGCTACCCTTTCTACTTCCTTCCCAACTTGCTCCCTTGTGCAGACAAAATAACCAATGTGGCTCTAAAAGCGACGTCGGAGCAGATCGTGACGACAGCTCCAACCGCGATTAGTGCCCTGAGGGCTGTCATGCATCAGTCAAATTTACGTCCTCGGCACGAATCGTAGTTATCTGAGATGCAGAGCTACTAATTATAGCCATTACCTACGCTGCTGATGACTGTTGACGTACCGTTGACACGCTAAGAGATGGCAAAACGAGCACAAACAGAAGGGACCATGCAACACAGGTTTCCTGGTCTCCGTGTGACCATATAAGCCGCCACGAAAACGGATCGATACAACGGGAAGTCTTCTATATAAATCATCTTAAAAGATGCGTAAAAACACTAGAAAGAACGAATACCTTCGCGGGCAGCTCGAGGTCAAGACCGAACGAACACCAACCTCTTCCACAGAACGTCACTTGGTCGTCACCATGACCATGGAGTGTTCGATGTCGCACGTGCCTTGTTCTCGTCATTTGTCTGTAGAAATTCACTATCTGACAACAAGGATCAACAACTATCGCATATTACAGTATGAAATACTGAAGAGCTGTGTTGGGTCTCGTGTCATCACTCCTCATTGGGTGGAAGAGCGATTGCAAAAGCAATCGGCATATAATTGGTGCAGAAGTACGAACTTGTACCTTTCCAGGAAGATCACATCCGAAATAGATTGGAGAAAGACGAACCGGACAAAATCAAGGCAAAAGAGGTAATTCAATATCCTCACCCTTTGTTACATCCAAGTGCAGTTGTAAGGCAACATGCAACCGAAACACTTGCTGGATCACGAGAAGAAGGAACACAGACTGAGGAGGGGGAAAGGTGACACAATTGTTGGTTTTATGAGTAGTAGTTATAAGGTGAGAGCAAATCAACTTCTGCAACTTCTATAACCAACAATCTCCTGGAATGAGAAAACTTCTGAAGTAATTGTTGACGGTCAAACGTTGGAGAATAGTAACATAATCGATCATGTTCGTTATCTTGTGTAAAGAGCGAGAAATGTTCCAACTTGTCCTTAGTTCGATCGCATCTTGCCACTATTAGTCAAACTGAATCTAGCAACATTCATTGCGCATTCAAATGAATTAAAAAAGCACAGAGTCGCTGAAACACTCGAGCACAGAGTCGCACTCGAGCAGCACCTGCTGCAAGTGAAGCAGGTACACCTGAACAACCAAGACAACAAAAGGTATTAGCACTACTCAAGCTGATGATAACTGTTCTAGCTTACGGCGAGTGCGGAGGAATTATATGTCCCTGGAAGGTAGTGCCACACTCATCCGTTGTCGAATTGTTGAAGTATGAACTTCACAACAGACAGCCTTCCTGGATGAGAGATATGTCAGCTACGATAAATGTGTATTCAGCCCTTTGACACTCTTCGAGTTCGCAGCAGAAGAAAGCAGCAATGGCCGCCTATTACGACCTACAACATGTCGGCAGTTTTGGTGGAGTGCAGAGACTCGCTCGAGTCATTGGTGAAAAGGAGGACAAAGTTGCTAAATATCTGGAGACAAGTCATGGAGCTTCACTTCAGATTCATCATTGCTCAACTACAAGTTTGAGACAAGACTGGTATTCCAACACGCTATAGAGTTATTGTCACAGTGCTTGACATTGGTGAACATCAGTCATAGCTTTTACGATCACGAGTGTGTAGAAGTATGATGCTTGTGTGAGGAGAGCGAGCTAAAAGTTCACCGCTGTGCACAAAATGTATACACACTCGGTCGAATACCTGGCTGACATCAATTTCACTTTCAATTTTATTATTGGTTATGCCATACACAGTACACAGTGGGAGCCCCGTAGCATAGCTATGATTCTTGATATGGAATTAAGCTGTCGAAGAGGGCAGTGATATTGTTGTTGAAGTATCTCAATAAAAAGATGTAATTCGAGAACCACTAGTATATTTATTCGGTTTTAGTGAATAGAAATATCTACATAATAACCAGTCACTTTGAAGACATTACTCTTTCGTTAACTGGTTTCATTTTTTTTCACTCTTCCTCTATATGTGTCTATCGTGCGCTGTCGTTCCGTGGCAAACAAGGTCGCCTCTCTGAAAGTGATGAAAAGCAGATGCAAGTGGATAGCAGATTTCGGAAACTATTTCTCAAACTCTCTTTTTGCAAACGAAGCGTGATTAGGTTAGCAAAGAGTTGGACAGTGATTAATGGGCATGATGACAGCAGAGATGTAACACGCAGACGTATGCGTGAAGTGATCACAGGGAACGAAGTGGTTCTGCCAATGATGTAACACGAAGGCATATGCATGAAATGATCACATTGAACGAAAGTGAGTCTGCAAACGATGCAACACGATGTCGTATGCGTGGAAGTGATCACGTAGAACGAAGTCAGAGTAGGCTAACGTCGAGTTTGCGGAAAAGTAATTAAAGAGTATCTGTGACGTCTGCAACGCACGCTGTCATCACGTGGAAGTTGTCAATAATGACATGGGGAAAAGAACTTAACATAAAGATCACTGAAACATTCAACAGAGCTCCTAGCACAGCGTCGAATCTAGAGGGAGGCAATCATGTGACCTTCCTGGCCTGCAGTGTCTCCCTCTGACCCTCTCAGGATTCCTTCTGGGAGCAGTCGCTCTTGCGGCAGAGCCCTCTCTGGCGTGCGCGTGTGTATGTTGAGTTCAGTTCATTGTAGCAGTCACAGAGTGCAGTACGAACAGTCCACGATTGTCTCTGTCACTTCGTCATACCACCTGGTTCACTGTAGAAACTTCAGCGGCTCGTCAGCATGAACAGTCACGTACATATAGCAGCGACTTCACTCCTCACCAGACACTAGCCGATGCATCCTTCTAAAAAAATACCATCTCTCATGCAATGGGAAAGTCGTCCTACAACTTCATCAGTCAAGACTCTTGTGTGGTGATGTCATTTTTTTTTCGAAGAACCTCTAGAAACAGAGCCGCGATCTGCTCTGATCTGATCTGATTCTGTTTGCTATCCTCTTTCGATACCTCAACTCAAAACCAGCATTGCCTCATCGTCGACCTGACTGAGTCACGTGAATAGAAGAAATATATATCCATACAGCAGGACGTGTGTAATTGCCTTACAATAATATGTCCGCTTGATACTTTGCAGAACAGGGTAAATTAGGGTATGAAATCCAAATGTCATCAATTTTTGTTTCAGGAGAAGCTCAACCGTTTTTTAACTGGAGTATGACTAGACTATGCTTTGCTCACTCTTTGAAGTGACTATATGCTTGAAAGGTATCTGTGATCTATCCGTTATAATAAAAATGTGTCACAGAAAAACCGTTGGATTTCTTCGCTTTTTTATACTCGCCTCTTTAGTGGAGGGAAAGCTAAAAAAATGTTGCTTTCTCTGGCAAGAAACTTAACTTGCTCTGTCATGCATACAGTATAGGGGAGGCTAGTCTCCGATATGCCATTAACGATATCTGTGACATTATTAATTGCAAATAGGATCTTCACCTCAGCCATAGCAACCTCCCATTTTCCATCTAATTGCACTGGGTGAGCGAGTTTAATTCTGAACTTGCTCATTGTGTTACTAGGAAATACATCGCTCGAGGTGTTTGAGAGTAAACTGACATAGAAGTGGTTCACCATTGATTTGTTCTTGCTGAAATGCAATCATCGTGAGGACTTCTTTAGCGAGAGCGAAGACTATGGGCGCGAAATTTAAACTTTGGTGTAGCGCCATCTGTTGAGCATAACACGAAAAGTCTATGGAAGGTAAATTTATATACGCCATAGCACCATCTGTTGAACAGGAGGCAAAAGTTGACGGAAATTCCCTGTAGCGCCATCTGTTTATACATGACACAAAGTCTACGGCGGGAAATTTCAAATGTGGCGTAAATGTCACCATCTGTTGAACATGACGCGAAAATCTACGTCAGGAAATTCAAAATTCGGCGGAAGTAGCGCCATCTGTTGAACAGGAACTACACCAAGGCAAAGCTGCGGCCATTAATTTAAAATCTGGCTGTAGTGGTGCCGTATCTTGAACTATAGCAACTGCGTGGCGCCATCTGTCTTAAACAAAGAAAACTACGTCATCCCCACAATTTCACTTTGAATGCCGATCATTCTGAACATGTTGAGCCAATGGGCCAGTGGTTTAAGAGGGGATACGACTTCCGGTGGCCCCATGTATTCTCTATGGGCGAAACAATGCGATCTTTTGCAGCTAATACTGAACCGATTTGGACCAAAATGGCCTTGTTCGATAGATTTTGGAATTTCAAACAATTGGCATTCGAGACATTTGCATTTTTTTTTTTGCAGAAGTTTCTAAAAACCTTACGGAAGCTGCAAAAAATTGATAAGTTCTGTCTCTCGCTTTTGGAAGTTCGTGGTTTTCGTTCTCATTTACTGTAGCACATATGTGAAATGTAATCATTAGCATTTACGCAGAATTCTTTCTTGAATATTTACGTGTCAGTGTCATGTCTGTCCATGCCTCCAGCTGTTCACAATATCGAAAAACTTGTACAGCTCCGTGAACTGCCCTGCCTGAAGCGCCACATTGCCGGTTACAAGGGAACTTCATATCGTTCCGCGGAATGCAGTCACTCTTCTGGCACCCTATCCCAGAAGGGGTTTCCCCGGCAGCGGAAGCGCCAAATTGAGGTCGTGAAACCTGTTTGAGGAAATCCGCGTTGGGTAGGTCGTTGCAAAATAATGGGAAGGCCTTGAGAATAGGGAGAATAGGCGGCATAGACCAGGAGAACTTTGCTACAGAGCCTGCCAATGGACTTACACAATATTCGTCTCTCATCGCATGCACGTAAGAAGAACGGTAGGGTTGGGGGAGGTAAGGCGCAGTGAGACCGAGTGGTGTTATCATTCGCTCTCCGGATGTGTTGAAATTGAAAGGCAGTTTTCTTTCTTTTTTAATGAGGTAATATCAAGCTCAAGCAAATCAAGCTGCTGCTTGCAGTTTCTTTTGCACTGGGCCTCCCACATTGTACTTCCTACAATGTGAAATAAAGTTTCAATTCATTCAATTCAATATCAAACAATCGAAGACGGGATTATGAAAAGGCCGAAAAATAACGAATTCCAAGAGGATGTCTCCGAAATAAATAATTTAAGAATGAAACGTTGAAAAAGAATCCACGTAGAAAATAACTTTTCCAAATAAGCTCTTTCTCTATCCACAGCTGTAAGATCAACCCCAGTACACGAGGGATTGTGCCAGAAAGCGGCATGCGCTGGACAAGGTCATACAAAGTTATTTTAAATGCATAAAACGCATCTAGCACATTAATTCCCAATACCTGTTCTGAGCACAGCGTTGTGGAACTACCTTATGTAGCAGATGTAACTTTTCGAATATATATTTTTCATTTCTTGTTGGCTTGTGGCTTTCGATAGTTCTGTCTTCCGAGTTCTCGGCCTCAGTTTTCAGCCTACAGAGTGAAGCATGTAGTGTCACACACAAACATGTCGTTAGATTAATGTCTTAGATCGATGTCTCATAAGTGCTCGTAAGTGTCCCAGGCTCGGGCGGGTCCAGAGAAAAATGTTCCCCAAAAAATGTCCCCGCAAGAAATGTCCCCGGAAAAAATGTTCCCTGAAGAAACGTGCCCTGGAAAAAATGGCACCTGAGGAATACCTGGCAACCTGGCCACTGGTTATTTTAAGACCTTTGTCATATACCAACAACACAGCTGAACAGAACAGTGGGAACAATCCGACGAACTACACATATTGCAGAAAGTGGCCTCACGTTGGGAGCAGCCGCCAGTCTGTGCTTCTTCTGGGCACCCTTCTCATTGCTGGCAGCAAATTTAAAGGGAAATGTCTGAAATGGGATATCCATATGTGTGCGAAAGCCACTCGAAGTCTGTGGATACCAAGAAAGAAATTTCGCCATGGTACACAAAACACATTAAATTAACAACATATAAAGCATTAGCCCCGAGTGGCTCGGGACTAACATCTCAATTTTTTTCTTTTACAAATCAATCAATCAAAACATTAGTTCCACCTTATTTAGAGTATGCATCTGCAGTCTTGGATCTCTGCACATCCACACTATCCGCCGCCCCCCCCCCCAGGCCTAGCTGTGCGTGGCTCTCCCGTGTCTGGGGAAAAGGGGACCCTGGCGGTTGAGTGGCCCCAGAGGATGTTTAGGACCCTTAAGGCCCCTCCGGGAAAGCAACACACCGCTTTGGTCCCAGCTTCCCATAGTCGGGTGGTCCTGGAAGGCCCGGCCACGGCTATCCAGCTTAGTCGCTGCGGCGGCAAGGGTCAACCTCGTGCAGAGCTACCCGCCTGCGCCTGGGTATAGTGTGAGGGCACGTGCCACCGTGCGGAGCACGGCCCCCTGGTTCGGCTCGGTGGTGGGCGGCACGGCCTCCGCACTGAATCACACACACAACACATATGGCAAACAAACCCCTTAAAAACCCCCATGATCGGCGCCTGAAGAGGCGCTGCACCGAAGATAATCCAGCAACCGAGTTTTTCTACCAGAAACAGCCAGCCATGGTTCCCTAGAGTCCTTGTCATACACGCAGATGAATCGATCAAGTCACTGTCAAAGCTGTCTCCATTTGCAACTGCTAAAGTTCTGGAACAGATGATTGGCAAAATTTACACCGCTCGAAAGCTCCGCTCTGGTGACATCCAGGTGGAGGTCCAAGAAAAGGGACAGAGCGTATCCCTCCAGTCCCTGAAGGCAATTGCCGACATACTTGTCACGGTCACTCCGCACAAGACACTCAACATCGTAAAAGGCGTCATTTCAGAGGAAGAGCTCCTGATGTGCTCTGACTCTGAAATTGAGGAGGGTCTCAGAGAGCATGGAGTGGTCAGTGCACGGAGAATAATTATGCGTAGAGACGGCAACGAAATACCAACAAAACATGTCGTACTATCATTCCAACTTCACACTCTTCCATCTACAATACATGCTGGCTACCTCAACTGTAATGTACGGCACTACGTTCCAAACCCAAGGCGCTGTTTTAAATGCCAGCGCTTTGGGCATGGCTCACAGAAATGCCGTGGGCAAACAACATGTGCAAAGTGTGCGGGGAAAGACCACGAGTCGCCAACATGTGAAAATGCCGTGAAATGCATCAACTGTAGTGGCAGCCACCCAGCATACTCCAGGTCCTGCCCACAGTGGAAGGACGAAAAGGAAATCCTGAAAAGTAAAGTTGAGCAGAATCTTTCTTATACTGCAGCGAAGGCACAGTTGGCATTTTCTAGAAAGGGCTCGTACTCCGAGGTTATGCGCAGGGGAGTGGCGCCACCTCGGAAATCTGTGGAGACTTAGACTGAGTCCCCACACAACACTCCCAACACAAACGTTGGGGACACAGCTCATGTGTCTCCCAAGGGAAACGTGGCCTGCCCAAGGGCTGGCCACAAGGAGGTCGCGAGCCCCAATCAGGCTGGCAATACCTCTTCCGAAGGGAATGGGGGCGGTGAAGGTTCGGTCCAAACCGTACCCCAGTCGATGGATGTCGATGACTGCTGCACGCCGCAGAAGGCATCGCCAACCTCTCAGAATTCCCCAGATCTACAGAAGGGGAAACAGCCGGGTCGAGGTAGAGGACATTCGCAGAAAGTGTCACCGAAGGCACCTCCAGCCAGGGTGCAAGCGCCCTAAGTTCACCAAACATGCTGAATACGCAAAAGATTTTCATGCAGTGGAACTGCAGGGGAGTGCTTCCAAATGTTGATGATGTGCATGACCTCCTGGAGGCGCACAGGCCAATTGGCGTCTGCTTCCAAGAGACGTATTTGAACTCTGGACACACAAATCCGTTGCAACAATACCAAATGTTTAGGAGGGATCGCCCGGTGGTTTCGCGATCCTCAGGTGGAGTGGCGATCCTAGCATCCCGGTCTGTTGCTGCAGTTGAGGTGCCGTTGACAACAACATTGGAATCTGTGGCTGTTCGATTGAATCTCTCTCCACCACTTACGCTCTGCTCAATATATCTTCCTCCTGCAGCAGATGTGCAGCGACAGGATATCGAAGATATCTTAGACCAGCTGGCAGCCCCATTCCTCATTATGGGGGATTTTAATGCACACAGCCGTTTGTGGGGATGTTCAGATTTGGATTCGAGGGGCAGACTTCTTGAGGATTTACTCCTCCACCACTCCATCACACTCCTGAACACAACACAACCAACATACTGCAGCACATCAACAAGGACATTCTCTGCATTGGACCTTTCCATCTGTAGTGCGACCATTGCACAAGATCTGCAGTGGCACGTGATCCAAAACCCCTATGACAGTGACCATTTTCCAACTTGGGTCGAGTATCAGTGTGACGATGCTGTGCTGTGTATGCGAAAACCCCGCTGGAGGCTGCAGGATGCGAACTTGGCGGTGTTCAGCGTGCTGGCTGACCTGACCCTACACAACACTGACAACATGAGTATCGACGAGGCCAACGAATTCATAACAAACACGATAACACATGCTGCTACACAATCCATATCCAAGACGTCGTTCTCTCTGCCCAAGTGTTCAAAGCCTTGGTGGAACGACGACTGTAAACAGACGCGCAAGGAACAACAAAAGGCGTGGGCTCGTTTGCGTCGATACCCGACAGTTGACAACATGATCCAATACAAAAGGAAGCGTGCTGCAGCCAAGCGCACAAGGGAGGAGGCGCAACTCGTGGAAGGAGTTTGTGGGTACATTGAGCTCGCGAACTCCAGCCAAAGTTGTGTGGGACCGTATCAATAAGATCTCCGGGAAATACAAAGGGTTTACACTGCCTTGTCTTTCACAGAATGGCGTTCCCTGTACGTCCTTGGAGGAACAGGCTAACGTACTTGGCGGACACTTTGAACACGTGTCTAGCTCCTCGCATTACAGCCAGCGTTTCCTGTTGCACAAAACTGCAGCTGAAAAACGCATCATTAAACAACCTAAATAAGATACAGCACCTTACAATGTACCCTTCAACGCACATGAACTTCAGAGAGCCTTGCAGGCAAGAAAGAACACTGCACCTGGCCCTGACGGCATACACTATGACATGTTGTGCATTCAACACCCCAGTCGCAACAAATCTTACTCCACTTTTTTAACCGTGTGTGGAGAGAAGGAACTATTGCGTTGTCCTGGAAGCTAGCCGAAGTGGTTCCGGTTCTCTAGCCAGGGAAAGACCCGTCTGCTGCTATTAGTTATCGCCCCATCGCATTATCCAGCTGCCTTGGGAAGACTTTCGAGCGCATGGTAAATGCAAGGCTTGTATATCTTTTGGAAGAGACAGGCATCTTTGACAAACACCAAAGTGGTTTTCGTTCCGGCCGGAGCACCCAGGACAACCTACTCCGCCTAGAACCAAAAATCAGAGAGGCTTTTGTTCATGGGCAGTTCTGCGTATCCGTGTTTTTTTTATCTCGAAAAGGCGTACGATACAACATGGCGCTTCGGGATTCTGCAAGATCTACACGCATGTGGTATCACAGGGTGCATGTACAGGTGCATTGAGAATTTCCTCAGGGATAGAAAGTTTCGTGTCCGTCTGGGCTCCACTTTATCTAACGTCTTTGTACAAGAGAATGGGGTTCCACAGGGGTCTGTGCTCAGCGTTACGCTATTCGTTGTGAAAATGAACTCGATAGCGAGAGCCGTCCCACCTGGCGTCCGGTACTCCCTTTACGTAGACGATGTCCAGGTTTCCTACTCAGCATCAAGTCTTTCAACAGCTGAGAGGCAAGTGCAGCTCAGGATCAACCGCCTTTCTAAGTGGGCTGATGAAAACGGCTTCAGGTTTTCCGCGCAAAAGACAGCGTGTGTTGTCTTTACTAGGAGGCGAGCGACATTTGCTGAGCCCTCGCTGCTCCTCGGTGGCAGCACACTACCAGTTTCTGATGAGCAAAAATTTCTGGGGGTGGTGTTTGACAAGAAGCTGTCTTTTGTGCCACACATAAACTATATAAAACAGAAGTGCCATCGATCGTGGGGAGCCGACACAGTCACACTGTTGCGGGTCTATGACTCGGTTGTGCGATCAGTAATTGAGTACGGGAGTGTCGTGTATGGCTCGGCGCGGCCTTCGGCATTGAAGGTGTTGGACCCCATCCACCACGAAGGCACCCGACTCGCCACCGGTGCCTTCCGGACGTCCCCTGTGAAGAGTTTGTATGTTGAGGGCAACGAATGGTCGCTCGGGAGACGGATACAATTTGAACATGTGAAGGCTGCGATAAAGTACAGATGCCAGTGCGATGACCCAGTTGTACACTGTAGTGTGCACCCCGCTCTGGAGCGACTCTTCCTTGCAAAGCCCTCTGTTGTACCCTCGTTTCCGCTTCGCGTGAAGGCGGCGAGTTCCCGTCTGGGATTCAGTCCCTATGGCGTTCCCCTGCAGCAGGCAGTCCTCGATGCTGCGCCTTGGCAGAGACATCTCATACAATCCAATTTAAAAATGACACAGTTTGACAAACAATCCACTGCACACACTGTCATTCTCCAGGAATTCCTGGAGATTCACCGTAACTTCGGGAACCACCATGCAATCTACACTGATGGGACCAAAGTAAGCAATGGTGTGGCGGCCGTTGCCCTTGAAGGTGATTCTGTCGGGTCGCCACAAGTAAAGGCACGAAGAACACGGAAGCAGTTGAGTGTGTTTAAAAGCAATCTATTTACTTCAAAGGTCGGAGGCCCACTGGCCTGTATTTACAGCTTTTCAGCCGCAGAGCGCGGCAAGGGAAAAAGGGAAGCGAGAGGAAGGAAAGAGAGGACGGGAGCGCAGTGTTTTCTGAGAAGGAGAAAAGAGAAAGTAAAGGTAAAGAAAACCGTTGTACATCTGGCTGTGCGACTGTACTTGGCGAGTCGCTACAGTACTCCCCCTCTAGTGAGGAACGAGCGAGAAAATAACAAAAATACTCGTCAGTGTCCCAGCACAAGTCGTTGTGGCCACCGTACCCGTCTGCCGGAGCGGGTGATATAAGGCTCTTCTGCATGTGTCCTCTGCGCTGCAGGTGGCTTGCCGGAGGGGTTTTCAAGACGTGTGGGTGTCTTTTGTTGAGGCAGGGTTCCCGTTCTGTCGCTGCTCCCGTTGCCAATTATTGCTGGCTTTAGTCTGTCAACACTGACGACTTCGGTGCGTCCGTTGATAAGTATAGTAAAGTGCTTTCGGCTGCGCTTGAGAACGCGGTATGGGCCGTCGTAGGGGGGCTACAGTGACTTCCTGACTGCATCGTGGCGAAGAAACACGTGCGAGCAAGATTCCATTTCCGGGCTCACGAACGATGCGTCGTTGTCCAGTGCTCTTGGTTGGACGGCGCGTAGTGTGGCCATAAACTGTTGAAGTTGGTGGGCATAGTTAGCGGGATCCGGAATCTTTGCTGCAGGGAGAGGTGTAATAAACTCGCCAGGGAGACGCAGCGGGGTGCCGTAAACGAGCTCCGAAGCACTGCAGCCGATGTCAGCTTTGAGAGCTGTTCTTATGCCGAGCAAGACAAAAGGGAGGGCATCTGTCCATCGAACATCCCCACGAGCCATGATAGATGACTTTAGCTGCCTGTGGAAACGCTCGACGAGGCCGTTTGAAGCTGGATGGTAGGCTGTCGTGCGTAATCTGTCGCATCCTATGATGTTGAGAAGTTCCTTGAAGAGGGATGACTCGAATTGGGCGCCTCTATCTGTTGTTACTGTTGATGGTACGCCGAAGCGAGCAACCCAGGTAGAAACGAAAGTGCGGGCCACCGTCGGGGCGGTAATGTCCTCCATGGGCGTTGCCTCGGGCCAACGGGTGAAGCGGTCTACCGCGGTGAGGATGTAGCGGTAGCCTTGGGATGGGGGAAGAGGACCCACAATATCTAAATGAACTCGCGCGAAGCGTGCTTCTGGTGCCGGAAAGGTTGAGATGGGGCTTGACGTGTGACGATGAATTTTAGAGCGCTGGCACGCGTCACATGTGTGAGCCCAGTGCCTGACGTCTCTGTTCATTAATGGCCAGAAGAATCTTGACGTGATGAGTCGTTGGGAAGCTCTGATGCCAGGGTGGGAAAGGTTGTGGATGCTGTGAAAGATGTCCTTTCGAAAGACTAGAGGGATGAATGGTCGGGCTTTTCCAGTCGATGTTTCGCACACAAGGGTAGTGTTCGAATCGGGAAGAGTGATGCTCTGGAAAGTCAGCGTTCCTGGACTACTTGAAATTTGGATGAGATCTTGGTCATCTTTCTGAGCTTCAGAAATGGCGTTGTAGTCGGTGCGAGCCGGTGGCGTTGAGTTTACAGCGTGTATCCGAGAAAGACAGTCGGCGACGTCGTTGTTCTTGCCTTTCACGTACTGGATGTCGGAGGTGAATTCAAGTATGAACGACATCTGCCGGAGTTCTCTAGATGTGTGGGATCCGGAGTGGGCCTTCACCGATCTCAGAGCAAATGTCAGTGGTTTATGATCTGTGAATACGGTGAATTCGCGTCCTTCGAGGAAGTGACTGAAATGGCGAATTGAAGAGTATACTGCAAGGAGTTCTCGTCCGAATGTACTGTAGTTGCGTTCTGTCGGACTCAGCTTGCGAGAAAAGAAAGAGATGGGCTGCCACTCGTCGTTGATGCGTTGTTGGAGGACGGCGCCGATGGCGGTGTCTGACGCATCCGTCATAAGAGATGTTGGCGCGTCCGGCTGTGGATACGCAAGCAGAGTTGCGTTGGCGAGATGGCGTTTGATATCCTCAAAGGCAGCGTTCTCTCGATCGCCCCACTCCAACGGTCCAATTTTGTCGTTTTTATGCTTCTTGCTGAGAAGCTTGTGGAGAGGCTCGATGGTTTCGGCGCAGTTGGGAACGAATCGGCGATAGTAATTGACAAGTCCCAGGAACTCCCTCAGGCGACGTTTCGTCGTTGGAGCTGGGAAGTCCGTGATTGCCTGAACCTTCGTTGGTAGTGGTCGAATTCCGTTGCTGTCGATTTTGTGTCCGAGAAAGTCTAGTGATGACACTCCGAATTCGCACTTCGCCGTGTTGATGACTATGCCGAATTGTTCCAATTTTGCGAACAAAGCATTTAGGTGTTCCTCATGCTCTTCAGGTGACGCACTTGCAACAAGAATGTCGTCAATGTACGCGTGGCAGTAGTCCATACCGCGGACGACGTGATCGATGAAGCGCTGAAACGTTTGCGCGGCGTTTCGCAATCCGAAGGGCATACGAACGAATTCGAACAGTCCGAATGGTGTGGTGACTGCCGTCCTCGGTATGTCATCGGGGTGGACGGGTATCTGATGGTAGGCCCGCTTCAGATCTATCCGTGAAAAGACCGTCGCTCCACGGAGTGATGCGGTCAGGTCTTGTATGTGCGGTACGGGATAGCGGTCTGGGACCGTAACTCGGTTAAGAGCACGATAGTCCCCGCACGGCCTCCAATCACCTGAAGTAGCCTTGGGCACCATGTGCAGCGGCGAAGCCCAGGGGCTCGACGATGGTCGGATGATGCCTAGCTGCAGCATGTGTTCAAATTCACGCCGGGCAATCTGCAGCTTTTCAGGTGACAATCGACGGGGTCGTGCAAATGTCGGCGGTCCGTTGGTCTCGATGTGGTGGCCGATATCGTGGCTGACAGGTAGCTCAGTGTTTACAGGACGGGTGAGAGACGGATACTTTTCCAAGATGTTGGAAAACGTGTTTGAAAGGCCGGGACGGATGGTAGTGAGGTTCAGTGAAAGAAGGCGTGATAGCGTGCCAGGAGTAGTCATAGATGTCACTGAATCTAGAAGGCGATTTTGGCGAATGTCCACTAGTAGTCCAAAATAGCGTAGAAAATCCACTCCGATGATGGCGTAGGGAATATCAGCAACCACAAAGATCCAACGGAATGTTCGTCGCAGGCCAATGTCCAAGGTAAGGGAACGCTCACCGTACGTGTGAATCGCGGAGCCGTTCACAGCGTAGAGTTCAGGTGCAGCCGGTTTGCCACGGCGATCCGTTGTTGACGCCGGGATGATGCTCACTTGTGCACCTGTGTCGACGAGGAACTGCTGTTTGGTGACGCGATCCGTGACATAGAAGAGTCGGTGGCGGGTGGGTGGGTGACCAGCTTCGCTTACCGCCGTTAGCTGCTGGCCGTCCCGTTTCCCGCTCTCGAACACGGTGGTTGGCACTGTCTGGCATTGTCGCCGAATGTTTGGTGGTACCAGCAAAGTGCATTACCATTGTTGCTCGGCGCTGGTGACTGTCGTCGGGCTGGCGCTGGTCGGCGTGAAGCTGATCGGCTCCGGCCTCGCTGCGTTGGGCCGAGCGACTGCACCATCTTGACCAGCTTGTTCATCTCGGCGCGGAGGTCATCGATGGCGTGACTGTCCCGTGCGGCTAACGTGTCTTTGAGGTCTATGATGTCCTTCCGGAGCTCCATAATAGCCGGGGGTTCGTGTTGGGATCCGACGGCAGCGATGACCGGGGAGCCAACGTCCATGATGTTGTCGGCCATGTTGGCGATGTCCGACAACGTTGTGCTCTTCGCTGACGCCAGTATCATACGAACGCTGGCTGGGAGGCGCTGAAGGAAAAGCTCCCGCAATAGAGTCTCATCAATGGTGCTGGCCTTTTCTCCGAGCAGTTGTTGCAGACGACGGAGAAGTTGAGTAGGCCTCCTGTCGCCCAGCTCCTCCGATGTGAGCAGCTGTTGTATACGTCGTTGTTCTGACGCTGATGTCCGGCTGATCAGTTGTTCTTTCAGCGTGTCGTACGGTTTTTCATCTGGTGGCGAAAGAAGTACATCACGTCCGGGTCACCAATATGTCGGGTCGCCACAAGTAAAGGCACGAAGAACACGGAAGCAGTTGAGTGTGTTTAAAAGCAATCTATTTACTTCAAAGGTCGGAGGCCCACTGGCCTGTATTTACAGCTTTTCAGCCGCAGAGCGCGGCAAGGGAAAAAGGGAAGCGAGAGGAAGGAAAGAGAGGACGGGAGCGCAGTGTTTTCTGAGAAGGAGAAAAGAGAAAGTAAAGGTAAAGAAAACCGTTGTACATCTGGCTGTGCGACTGTACTTGGCGAGTCGCTACAATTCTATTATGACGGCACGCCTGAACACGAACGCCACAGTTTTCACCGCAGAGCTTTACGCGATTCTCCTGGCTCTGCAGCACATTCAACAAAACGACCTTCAAAATTCAGTAATTTATTCCGATTCGCTAAGCTCTGTGGGTGCGCTGCTTTCATGCTATGACAGCAAGAATCACCTTGTCAAGCGAGTACGAGCGCTTGCGACCCAACTTTGTTCCCGAGGCTTTTCCATCTGTCTCTGCTGGGTCCCCAGCCACACTGGGATCCCGCGGAATGAACGAGCCGACCGTGAGGCTCGGCGAGCGTTGGCACAAGAGGAGTCAGTTCTCGGACTACCCTACCAAGACATCCTGCCAGTGTTAAAGAGAGCTGTCTACACATAGTGGCAGCAGGAGTGGAACATGGAAGAAAATAACAAGCTACACCTCACACAGCCACACGTTTCCCCCCCCCCCCTCGAATCCGACTGAACACATCAACAGATCATCAGAAGTTCTTTACGCGAGATTGAGGATTGGGCACACATGGCTCACGCATCACCACCTACTGAGAGGTCAGGATCCGCCAGCTTGTGCGCACTGCGGTGACAGCTTGACTGTGTTGCACGTACTGGCATCCTGCCCTCACTTCGAACACCAACGCCAACAGTATTTCACCGCATTCTACAGATACCATGTCCCACTCCACCCAGCCCTTCTACTGGGTGACACTCCTCTTGTGCCGTTTGATAATGTCATCCAATTTTTGACCATGTGTGGATTACATAGTCAGATGTAGATGTTAAGTATTGCTCCGCTTTTATCCAATACCACCGAACTCCTCATGTAAACATCTCATCCTGGATCACCTCATCGCTCACACTTGTAGATACTCACTTGTTATCGTCCGCCAAGCACGTTAGCCTGTTCACCCTCCTCTCTTTCTTATCCTGGTCCATCTCATAGCTCATACCTGTACATAGTTTTAACTACCACACACTTTCACATCCCACTCTCATCTCTCCCATAAGCATCTCTCACACAGTCACCGTAGTTTTGGCGCTCTATGGCCTTTGTGCCATTAAAACCATAATCTCTCTCTCTCTCTCTCACTATCCGAGAAAAAACAAAGAAAGAAGACAAAATGCAAAGGTCTGCTGCACGGCTTATCTTGTCTAGGTTTCGAAGGACTTATTCGGTTCATGTTTGTAGTGACAAATTTAGATTTACTTGCACAAAGACGCAACCTAAATACACTAAAACTGAATAGTCAGTTAAATACAAACATTCCGTTATAAATACATTCCGTCTGCAAAATGTTTTAGTGTGAGAACTCAGCGCCAAAGAAAAATTAGCAGGTGAATATAAATAAGCGAGGGCCAACGAAATATAACATTTGGAGTCCGCGCTGTGTCCAGAAAGTCAGACAAGGTAAGATAACATAACACCAAGAAATCACCAGATGCAGTCCACAAAGGGACGAAAGGGAAGAATTGGCGTTCGTCGGGACCTCTTTCTTTCGTTCCTTCTTTTTCTGTAGCTGAGTTGACCTTGGCAACCCAAACATGACGTGAGATCCCTGCATCTCAATAGTCAAGGAGGCCACACGTGTTTATGGGACTTCACAATCCTGCGGAGGAGTGAGTTATTTGTACTAAGGGTAATGGTTACAGCTTCCTCCAGGCTGAGACCCGTATGTTCGTGTGACACGCGAAAAAATCGTGAATCGGAGATTCCGCCTCAATCGTATCCCCTCTTAAGGTGCTCAGCTGACAACCAGAATACCCAGGTTCAGTTTCTAGCTTGTTTCAACCATGACGTCGTTAATCGATACTTAATCTTATCAATGATATATCACTGAATTAACCATGATATGATATCACTGATTACCTATCTTAACCAGTGACGTCATGATCACCTCACTGATGTGAGGGCGGAGCGACTGCGGCCGTGAATGACGTCATACGACCTTGATGACGTCATTTCCATTGTTTGGCTGCATAGTTAATGTCATGTACCACTCACAGCACAGTGTCAAGTTCCTTATTATGCCAGTGTTTAGATAATTATTTGCATATCAAGTTTCTCGGGTTGAGGAAGTGAGCAATGTGGTGCTATACATTTTACTACATATGTGGCCCAGCAAACAGGACAGTTGTACCTGATGTGAAGGTACTATGCCTGGTGGCGCAAAAGCAGTATGAGGTGCAACCCTATGTATTTATATGCGAAACCATTGTGAATGCAATATGGCAAGTGTGGGTTGAGCCATGTGAAACATGCGAAAACACATAAGGGCTTTTCATCAACATAACACGACGCGCTCTGCAAGATAAGCACTTTTGGGGGGACAACTCCAACAATCACTTTCATTAATAGACAGTGCTATTCGAATGATGGTGGTGCGATGTTCAAAGGAAGAGGAGTGAGGTCACAACACATCTGTAGGTCGTTCATTGTGGGCGCGCTATGATGCTGAAGAACGTGCAGTCACAGAGCTTCGGTTATTTTTCCTTTGTATATGTACTTGCTGGCATGCACTGCGGCCTCCACAGGTGGCGCCGACAGCGTCGAACACGGTTGTCTCGCCGAGACATACTCTTAGCGCAGACCCAAGATCGTGTCACTTCCCTGCGCCGGGCTGACAAGTTCCAAGTAGAACGAAACAGCTGTCCTCGGCTGGGAGCACACGATCAAATTATAACCACGTGTTCAACGTGCAGCCACAGAGCTTCGGCTATTTTTCCTTTACATATGTACTTGCTGAAGCACTGCGGCCTCCACGGGTGGCGCCGTCACCGTGGAACACTGATATCTTGCCGAGACACACTGTTAGCGCCGACACAAGATCGTGTCACTTCCCTGCGCCGTGCTGACGAGTTCCAAGCAGAACGAAACAGCTGTCCTCGGCTGGGAGCACACGATCAAATTATAACCATATGTTCAACGTGCAGCCACAGAGCTTCGGCTATTTTTCCTTTACATATGTACTTGCTAGCTTGCACTGCGGCCTCCATGGCTGGCGCCGTCACCGTGGAACACTGGTGTTTTGCCGAGACACACTGTTAGCGCCGATCCAAGATCGTGTCACTTCCCTGCTCTGGGGTGACGAGTTCCAAATAGAACGAAACAGCTGTCCTCGGCTGGCAGCACACGATCAAATTATAACCATGTGCACAACGTGCAGCCACAGAACTCCTGCTATTTCTCGTGTGTATATGTACTTGCTGGCTTGCACTGTGGCTTCCACAGGTGGTGCCGTCACCGTGGAACACTGGTGTCTCGCCTAGACACTCTGTTAGCGCCGACTCAAAATCGTGTCACTTCCCTGCGCCTAGCTAACGAGCTCCAGTAGAACGAAACAACTGTCCTCGGCTGAGAGCACACGATCCAATTATAAACATATGTTCAACGTGCAGCCACAGAACTTCGGCTATTTTTCCTTTGTATATGTACTTGCTGGCTTGCGCTGCGGACTTTACAGGTAGCACCGTCACCGTGCAACACTGATGTCTCGCCGAGGCACACTGTTAGGGCCGACCCACGGCCCTGCCACTTCCCTGCGCCGGGCTGACGAGCTCCAAGTAGAACGAAACATCTGAACGAAACAGTTGTCCTCGGCTGGGAGTGTGCGGTCAAATTATAGACATATGCTCAAAGTGCAGTCACATAGCTCGGGCAACATTCCCTTTGTATATATATTAAGGGTGTCCCAGAAAACATGTCATTGAATTTTAATAACAAAACTATGCCACATAGAAGCATGCGCTCAACGGCATTTGTTCTTACTTGGTTTTTGCCACCTCCTTATGTGCATGTCATGTAACCTAAGTTTAATTATTTAATTAAATTTATTTAATTAGTTATTAGTTGTTTAATTTACGAACTTAACTCGGAAATTTGCCAAGTAAAGGTCACTTTTTTACCCGACCAATGTGAAGAGCGTGGCTAATTTACTCAAATTAATGATAACTAACAGGGATGTTGAGGAGCTATCGTATCGAAAAAAATCGGCGAAAATCATGGTCTACGGAGCTCCCAGAGAAATAACGGCTCATTGCATCACAACGAAACAACTGCGTAGTATTACTAGTAGCCTAAAGTGTTTCAGGGTATTTTTTACCGCACTTGACTAAGTAATAAGGGGAAATTAATAACTTTTTAATTACCAGGATTACAACGAAGATGACAACTGTGAAGTTGTAGGCGCTGCCATTAGAAAACGAATCCAGTTGGTAGCAATTCTCTAGCTCTAACAAATCGTTTTTCCCGAGTCTGCAGAAATGGGCCCGAACTTCCGAAATTTGGACTTCCGTCGCGTCAAAAGAGCGCTGCATCGCAGAGCCCTCTCATGTCCACTTGACGAACAAGGAGATATGCGATCAATTCCACCTACACCCTTATGTATCACTCTTGCATGGTGCAGTATCTGCTAGACTATCAAAAGGCACGCTGACCATGACAACGCGGCACTTTGTCTTTTTATTGTTTGTTTGATTTCCTCCTGTTTTTTCGTTCTTTCGCCATGAAGCAACTCAAAGCATGCGACAAGGAATGTTATCTTTCCACGGAAGCACCTTGAACCTGTAGCATGTGTTTACAAAAAGAAAAAAAAAAAAGCAAGCAAACCAGAAAACACAAGGAAGAGCTGTCGCGGGTGGCATTTCTTCAGCCGCTCTTTTAACGTTTACGCATTTACTCATTTACAGCCACTCTCTGTAAAATGGTTTGTGGCACAGGCAGTGCTTTATTCCAGCGAAGAGCAAGCGGGTATGATGCTTCCCCGAAGTGCTGCATAGGGGAAACAGAAAATAACAAGCAACAATAATTTCCTCTTTTTGGTGCAACTTATTTTAATGAC
Source organism: Ornithodoros turicata (assembly GCF_037126465.1). NCBI lineage: Eukaryota > Metazoa > Arthropoda > Arachnida > Ixodida > Argasidae > Ornithodoros > Ornithodoros turicata. The sequence goes on from NC_088202.1 coordinate 34,570,871, forward strand.
AACTTATTTTAAGATAGAACAACCTGAGTCTGCATTTCGCACATGTATTCCAACATAACAGAAACAATATTATGGACATTCAGAGCAGGTGCCCGAAGAGGTCGCCGTGCATCATCACACAAAATCGGCATCTCCTGATTGTGCTCTCGGTCGCCCTCCGCACCATGTCCTCGGGGATTTCACGGCAAACTTGAGTGATCTTCGCCTTGAGGGCATCACGTGTTGTCGTGTCCTCGACGTACATGCGGTCCTTCACATATCCCCATAAGAAGAAATCCAGAGGCGTAAGGTCCGAGGACCTGGCAGGCCACGGTTGCATTGTAAGATCAACTTGTTTGTAACACAGGGTTTATAGAAATGCTGTCATTTCTTTTATTTTTTTGACAGCTCTTCGTGTTAGAGATTATTTCTACAGTTAGCGTGGGCTACGTACACTCACGTTGGGTAGGCCGGCTGCTGTTTCAAACACGTTGATTATTCAAACACTGGAGCATATATCCCAGCTTCCTCCGCGTGCCTGGGTGGTCTACACCGATTCACGGGCTGCTCTGCAATGTGTGGCAACCATGGAGTGCGTGTACGGAGACGAAAGTGAACAAAGAATCAAGGTGATTCGGTTGAAAGATAACATTCCTTGCCCAGTACTTTCAGCTGCATCACGGCGAAAGAAGAAAAAACAGGAGGAAATCAAACAAACAATAAAAAGACAAAACGCCGCGTTGTCATCGTCACTGCGCCCTCTGAGCGTCTAGCAGATACGGCACCAGGCAAGGATGATAGATAAGAGTGTAGGTGGAATGGATCGCATATCTCCTTTTCGTCAAGTGGACGTGGGAGGGTGCTGCGACCGAGCGCTCTTTTCGCGTAACGGGAACATGCTCCATCCACGTTTCGGAAGTCCGGGCACATTGCTGTATACCCGGGGAAAAACGAGCCGTTAGAGCTCGAGTGTTGCAAGCCATTGGATTCGTTTTCTCATGGCAGCGCGTACAACTTCACAATTCACATCTTCGTTGTAATCCTCGTAACTAGAAAGTTATAAAATTAATTTCCACTAATTAATTAATGGCGCTGAAAAAATACTCTGAAACACTTTAGGCTACTAGTAATACTATGCAGTTGGTTTCCGTGTGATGCAATGAGCCGTTATTTTTTTAAGGTGGGGTTCGAGTTAAATGAAACGCCCTGTATATCACTGCTCACTCTGTTGCTCAATTGCTCCCGTACTTGCAACTTATAGCATTAAACGGGGTGACGGAAATGTCAGTTGAAATGCGAACTTCTCGATCATATAATCACAATTTCGCGTCGAGAATATTGTTGAGAAAAGTTCGCAATTTCCATCGTACAATAGTTCTGGGGGTTACCTGGGTCGGACAGAACCTCATAGCTGACCTCCATAACTCGATTTTCTCGCAAACGGGAGAGGCCGCCAGGAAAGTCTGAAAAAGCCTCAGCTTTAATCCAATCAGAAGTACGATACTTCATCTACGTAAATGGGGCAGATTTTCCACGTCTACGTCACAAAAAAGGCTGCGCCCATGGCTTTGTAGAGGAGGTGGTGTTCCCCTACATGAGTCCTGACCGGCGATGATGGAATGTCCCAGCGGGCAGGTGGACGTGGCCTCACACTAGGACGGTGCCGGTAGAACTGCCGTGCCAGCGCCGTAGCGCGTGGCAGCAGAGGCGCGTCGTCGTCGTCTTTCACGGGCCGCCACATCACTCCCCCCCTCAGACGCGGAGCGGTGCGTGCGGTTGAGGTCCGCGTCGATGCCATGAAGAGGAGAATGAGGACGACTCGTGGACGGTGGACGATTGGAGATACGGCTGGCGATTGTGGCTGTTGATGCAGCAGCGGGATGGTGGGAACAAGGGCGCTGCGGTCCGGGCGGGTTCCAGAGATGAGTTGTGAGTGCTGAGTGGTTGGGTGCTTGAGTGCGTTGTGTGGCGTTGAGTTGCTGCGTTGCTTGTTGCTGAGGGAGTGCGTTGAGTGATCGTTGTTGAGAGCTGTTTGTTGCTGATTGTGTTGAGTTGCTGAGTGGGCGACAGTACCGCGACCGGTACGACAGCGTGAATGCCGGTTGCCGCCAGAGAAGTGCCGGGGAGGACCATCATGAAGCAGGTGGAGGCCGGAAAGACAGCTTGCTGTGGTCTCCCTGCGGGTCCCCGGTGGAACAGTGGTCCCGGTGCGCCTTGCCTGCTAGAGGGTGGTTCGCTGCTGGTTTGCCGACGAAAAATTTAGGATGTTGCATGGCCGAATTACACCGAACATGGTGTTCGTTGTTCGGGTCACCAAATGTAGAGGAGGTGGTGTTCCCCTACATGAGTCCTGACCGGCGATGATGGAATGTCCCAGCGGGCAGGTGGACCTGGCCTCACACTAGGACGGTGCCGGTAGAACTGCCGTGCCAGCGCCGTAGCGCGTGGCAGCAGAGGCGCGTCGTCGTCGTCTTTCACGGGCCGCCACAGCTTGTTTCGATTTCTTTGATTAATTAATTTTCGTAATAAAAACACAAAATTCAAAAAAGAACGTGCGTTTCAGGGCTCGTTCAGAATATCACAACCGTTTCAAGATATCGGGATATCGGCGTAGCTGACCTTTCAATACATTTTTCAGTAAGTTCTACTCATTTTGCAGGTTAGTTTCAAGGTACTCTGCACGCTTACGGAGGTCTCGGCAGTGCGCTTTTTGCTGTACATATGCTTTATCGTCTCATATATTCGCGTCATCTATGTCGCTCTCGGGATGGAGTGAACTGGCCAATGCGGTGCTGTTGGAGATCTAGAGCACATTCTTCTCCATTGCCCACATTACCAACCTTCCCGAACCGTACTCTCCCGATCCCTTAACTAGCTAGACTCTCGCCCCTCACTCTCACAAAAGTGCTTGGTCCCTGGCCACATCCAGCCCACCAACGCTCTGCCCTCAAGGCTCTCTTCACCTTTCTGGACACCATAGGGCTTCGATCCATATTGTGAAGGGACTCATTATTTCATTCCCCGCATCACCACCAGCAATGGGGTAGAGTATCGCCACTGGCGATGGAACTCCCCAGTCATCACCTCGTAATAAAATTGTTGTTCGGGATGGGGTAGCGTGCAGCGCCTCGGGTTTGGGAGCATGCATGACCCTGTATTCACACGAGTCAGTTTTCTGCCGGCTGACGCTCAGGCGGCAGGGAACGTCATCGCTCTCTGGTGCCACGTGACCGGCGCTCTTCGCCACGTCACCACTTTCTGATCTCCGGAGCGGCAGTCGGAGGCAGCCGGATATCTTGTCCTCCCGGCACAGATTCTGACGACCGACGCCGTCTGCTGCCGGCAGAAGGAGAAGGTGACTCAACGGATGCTTATCGCGCTTGCTTTATATTTCATCAGGAATGATCTGCATGTGTCCATTCAACGGCGTTCACTGTACTATGGCCAATTCTGAATTGGAACGCCAACGATGGTTGGCTTTACCACGAAAGTGATGCAACGACACACCGGCGCAGCAGCGTCAGAACAATTATGCAATGCATAGATGGAAGCCTACAATGTAGTGTGCGCAAAGGAAGCTTTTTCTCTACATGAGGCGAAACAAATACGGAATACAAAGTATGAATTTTATAAACGCGGATATTTCTTTCCCTGGACAAACGTTGACTACACGTAATATTTGGCTCGCACCTTTCCTATACATGTACAAAACCGTAATAATTGGAAGCTACTCGTCCTACCGAAAGGAAAATAAAAATTTATTTTATTTTACTTCATTTAATTAATTATTGACTACCTGTAGCTCGACATCACAGCGTTGTCGCCAGTCGATCACTTGTTGGGACGCTATCGCGCCTATATTGGCGCTCAGCATCGAGATACGCTTCATTTGTGGAAAATAAAATCGAATGTGACAACGTCTCTTCTCAAAATACTCCGACAGGCGTTTGGGTCGTCCACACGGAGATTTGGGTTAATACTGTACATTCCATAGCGCTTTTTCGGAATCTATTCTTTGGCACATATCTCTGTGCCGTTTCTCACGTGAATGCACTCAGCATCATCGACAAGGAGCGCAAGTGCAATAAGCTTTTTCTTTCATTGGTCAATCCTACGCTAGACACAGACGAAATGCAGCGCGAATACAGAAGGGATCGGAAAACTGACAGCCGCCGGGAAACTGACTCGTGCGAATGCTAGAGAATGAGCGGGCGTCTTCAGACGCGTAGTGACCTTGTTTATCTCACATATCCTCTCACTCCTGCTGCTCACTTGCTGCCGGCAGAAACCTGACTCGTGTGAATACAGGGTGAGGCGACGTGTTGAACTGAAGGGCATGCGGGGCCAAAATATTAGGGGTCGGTCGGTCGGTGCGTAGTTCGCTGGCAAGGAACCAATCGGAGACAGGCCAGAAAGAGTTCCCTGTAACTGTAGTGGAAAGACTGCCTCTATACGTGTGCCGTAATCGCTTCTTAATAAAAAAGAAACAGATGCGCTGTAAATATTCTTTCTCAGAACAATAATAAGCGTACTCCCCCTCGTATTCGAAATTGCGGCTGTGGTGTTTTCCGATATTCTCTACGGAGAGTTTCTGACGTTCAGACTGACTAGCACAAATATTAATACACTGCGAGGTTTCCTAGGAACGGAACTTTCTGACGAACCATTGCGCCATCTACGGAGTTGCGACCGAGTACATGGAATCTACTGCGGCGGCGGCAGTGTTTCCGGTTCGTTCAGGAGTCCCCGAAACAGAACGATTGGAAGCTAGCTTATGGTGACCTCAGAGCGGTCAGGAGCGCCTGGAGTCACTAAATAAACTTCGCTTCAGCGTAGTCCAAGGGAGAGCAGAAGCGCCATATTGTTTCCGCACTACACCGGTATTATCCGCAGTTGAGGATCAGTGACGGCTAATATAATGGTCGCTGTGGGACAGAGAAGCGTGTATGGTTTTAGCGCCATAATCCATGTATTGTCCACCTGAGGATGTCAAGGTGAGCTCAAGGATGTCAACCTTGATGAGATGCTTGCAAGAGAAAGGAACATTTCACCCGCGCACGATAGATGGCATCGTGCACTAAAGTACGCCAGGCTCTGAAGTGCGCATGCACGTGGCTGCCCTGGCGCGGAAACAAGATGGCGCATGCTCGCTCTTGAAACTCAGTGTCGATACCCTGAAACGAAGCTTATTTAGTGACTCTAACCCCACGAGGTAAAGCGCATGCCCGTCACATTTGTCTCTCCCAACTTATTGTACCTAGTGTGCTCAACCGGTTCGCGAAAACTCTCTATTGAGACCCCTATTAGGCCGGATTGAAGACTCGTACCGAAAGCTGTAGCCAGGAACACGTAAAATATTAACTCTTCATGAGGGTATTCTTCATAGAACATTCTTTCGCATCTGTAGAGCGCCTGTTCCGTATTGGGTACAATACGTGTTTTTAAAAAAACCGAGCACGCAATCGGATAGTAACGTCAGAAAGCAATTGTTCCTGCGAGCTAATAACGCTTTTTGGCATTATCATTTCCAGGTTCACGCTCTTCGAATTCTTTTGATAGCAAATTCCGACTGTGACGTCAAAGTATCTCGAAAGTAACGAGTTATTTAAAAAGTATTTAATACTTTATCTTAAATATTTTTCAACTTGGGTATTTAGTACTCTACTCAGCTATTTTTTGCACGCCGCTCAGTAACTTGAGTATCTTATATAAGCATGATTGATAGGCAGGAGAGTGGGGCATCATGGCAGACTTCATGATTTTTTTTTTGCTTGTTCATGATTCCCTGCAACAGTTGCCACTTTGTTTAATATTTTACCCGAAGCAGTGCACAAACTATTCCACTGAATCACGAACAAGCCAATAAATCCTGAAGTCTAGCATGACAACCCACTCTCCTGCCTTTCAACATCAACATTTTGTATACCATCCTCAATGATGATTTTTTAAAATTGTGTTTGCTTGTTGTTCCGAAGGTCAGATGTTTTGTATAAAATAATGTAGCGGGTAGCGCTTCATTCTAAGCTTGTTTTGTGCAGATGTGTGTTCGTCTTAAAAGTTTCACGCAGTCACTGTACATATATACGACGCATGTCCCGTTTGCAGTTTATTGACGATCGATTTCCGCTATGTTGAAATCGTCAACTCTGTCACATTGACGCTCCATAAGCGTGCCTGCTCTCATTAACTGATTTGTTCTCGTATCCCCGTATCCCACGTATAATTTTCAACGTCGTATATCAAATTCAAATGTCGTGTACGATGGGTGTATGAGACGTACCACCGTTTTCGACATCTCACTTTACACCTTTAACGAAGCACGAATAATCTGCTTGTACATGTAGACTGAGCTGCGGCTATGAAACCGCAGCATGTCTTTTGACGTGAATTCGCCTTTAAAATCTGCACAGAGGAGGAGTGGCTTCCTGGAAAGCTGACTGGCACGAAAACTGTCACTTTCGTCACTCAAAGTGTTAATGAGCGATTGCATGGCAAAGGGGGTGAGGCACCCAACCAGACCCCACCCCTCGGTCTCATGGTCCCTGGGTCTCTGGAAGGCTGAAAGGAACAACAACAAAAGAAAAAGACGTCCACGGCCTTCCCGTCAGTTCCTGCGTGTGGGGCACATGTTTGAAGATCACTGTGAAAAGTCTGATGCATTCTTGTCGCCTTGCTGAATGCACCTGGCGATTCGTCTATACAGCACAGACAGCACTACAGGCTACAATTTGTGACAATCTGTAGACAAGTGCATGATATACAGGGTGTCCCAGCTAAATATATTTTTTTAAACACACACACACACACACACACACACATATATATATATATATATATATATATATATATATATCTTGAAAAGTTGGAGTTGGATCGGACTGCTACGTAATTATAGTTGAAATAAATGGGAGACAGAAGACGAAAGTAGGGGAAGTAACAAAAAAGGGGTTTATTAAAACTTAAAAATCATAAAAGTTAGGGAGGATGTCTACGTTACGGCGGAAGCTCCGCCTTCTTCGGGACAAAAGAGCTAAAATTTTTTTTTAGCTCTTTTGTCCCGAAGAAGGCGGAGCTTCCGCCGTAACGTAGGTATCCTCCCTAACTTTTATGATATATATATATATATATATATATATATATATATTCTTGAAGGTCTTGAAGATTCAGACGGCGCCGTATTAATACACAGAAGAAATAAGTTCGCACAGAGCACCACCACACAAATGCGTCTTAGGGAAAGACCCCCCCCCCCCCCAAAACCCCCACCCACGTGCGAAACACACTCGACAGGACCCCGCACACAGAATTTATGACCTCCCTTCGGCAACCTCAACGCACTGCGATTTCCCTTCCCCCACCACTGTCGAAGCACACGAAAGTGAGTGTTTTCTGTTTGACCAACTCATTATATCTTTTCACTTGAAAAAGAACGGTCCACCGTTCGAAACGTCGTGTCTGTGTAATTTCAAAATGAATTAAATGAAGTCATCTGAAAATATTCCTTTGGTGGTGCTCTGTGCGAACTTATTTCTTCTGTGTATATATATATATATATAGGACAAATAGGTTAATATATCAGACGGCTACGAAGTTGAATAAAAGTGAAATAATAAGACTTGGACTACAGATTACAGGAACGTTAACAAAAACTAATTCATTTAATGGGCAATTTAACCCATAGATTAAAAAAAGAATGGTCTTCGTTTCGACAGTGGCACTGTCTTCGTCAGGACAAAAAAAAAAAAAAAAAAAACGACGACTGACGAAGACAGTGCCACTGTCGAAACGTCGACCATTCTTTTTTTAATCTGTGTGTTAAATTGCCCATTAAATAAATTAGTTTTTGTTAACGTTCCTGTAATCTGTAGTCCAAGTCTTATTATTTCACTTTTATATATATATATATATATATATATATATATATAGCTGAAATGAAAATTGAAACACAGACTACGAAGGTACGGGAAGTAAGAAAAAAGGGATAATTTATTTACATTTAAGATACTTGGAATGCTAAAAGGGTTGTCTACGTTACGGCGGAAGCTCCGCCTTCGTCAGGACAGAAATATGTCAGTGATACACAGAGCTTATAAAGGCTCGCTTAGTGACGTCATCGGGAAAGGGAAAACCCCGCCACCTGGCGGTTGTCAATGGGTCACGTTCGTGAATGTTGACGTGTCAGGTTCAAGTGTGATGTCATCGTCCTTGGGGGAGTGACTTTGTCCAGGTTGCGCCACCCATCCGTCTGAAAAGGAATTGGAAAAAAGTGCCTTATCTACGAGGTTAGACTTCTTATTGTTGATAGCATGCCGGGGTCTTCGTTAATGGTCGATTGGAATTTGTAGATTAGGTAGGATTCGCGTTGCTCTCGGGAGCGGTCAGAGTTGAAGTTTGACTGGAGAATAAAGATTGATACATCTTTAATAGAATGACCTGGCTGCTTGAAATGGCGGGAAACTGGAAGATTAGGTTTTTTGGTGACATCCGATCGGTGGTTGTTGAATCTGACTCTGAAAGAAGTTTTTGTCTGACCCACATATTGTGCTTGACCTGCGTTACATTGGATTGCATAGATGACGTTCGAGGAATGGCAGTCTAGGTCTGCAATGATCTTGGCGGTAAAATTAGAGTTTGTACTTTTGACTTCCTGCGTGGTCTGCATTAGTTTGCAAATCTGACAACGTCGGCCATTACATGGGTGACAACCAATCGAAGGGTTTATCGTACTGTTTACTTTAGAGCGGACTAAGTTATCCTGCAGATTACGTGTACGTCTGTAAGCGACACGTGGTGGTTCGGGAAAAATTTCCTTAGTGCATTGGGACTGGAGGAGGATACTATGGTGGCGATTAAGTATGATGTTAATGTTTGGGATATTTCCGGTGAATGTTACAGTTAAGTTTACCGAATTGGTTTTCGAGTTATTTTTCTTTTTTTCAAACAAGCTAATGCGATCTACTTTGCGAGCCCTGTTGAGAGCATCTTGCACCAGGTTCAGTGGATATTGACGATCAACGCAAGTTTGTTGCAGCTGTTCTAAAGTTTTTTCCAGATCGCCATCATTTGAGCATATTTTCCTGTATCTAAGGGCTTGACTATAGGGGATGGCCAGTTTCGTGTGGCGCGGATGGCAGCTTTGAAATGATAAGTATTGTTGAGAATCCGTTGGCTTACGGAACAGATCAGTTGTTAAACCACCATTAGTGAATTTAACCGGAACATCTAGGAAGTTAACAATGGTGGCTGAATTAGAATGAGTGAAGTTAATGGAGGGGTGGAAGTTCTTGAAGTTGCGTATAAAATCTAACAGGCTGTCTTCCGAGTGTGGCCAGATCATAAATATGTCGTCCAGGTAACGCTTATAGAGAGTAGGTTTTAGCTCGCACTGGCTCAAGAAAATGTCTTCCAAACTGCCCATGAATATATTTGCGTAACTGGGTACCATCTTAGTGCCCATAGCTGTGCCGCTGATTTGTAGATATTGTCTGCCATTAAATCCGAAGTTATTGTTCCTCAGGATCAGTTTCAGTAGAGCAGATAGCACAGTCGAATCACAAGGGGAATCGGAGTACTTTGAAAAAGCCTGCTGCTGCGGTGATCCCGTCTTCGTGTGGGATATTGGTGTATAAGGATGACACGTCTAGCGTAACTAGGAGACTAGAAGCGGGTGGCTGACATTGGTTTAGTACTTGGAGGAAGTGATTAGTGTCCTTAATATACGAAAGGAGTTGTGGGGGTATGTCTTTAAGGAGATAGTCTACAAAGCTAGAGAGATTTTCTGTGGCTGTTCCATTACAAGAAACGATTGGGCGTCCGGGATTTCCCGATTTGTGAATTTTCGGGAGCATGTAGAACCTGCCTGGTTTTGCGTTACGTCGGAGAAGGTAATCATATAATGCCGAATCGATTTTCTTTGTTGCCTTTAGTGTTTATTAGATTTGCAAACTAATGCAGACCACACAGGAAGACAAAAGTACAAACTCTAATTTTACCGCCAAGATCATTGCAGACCTAGACTGCAATTCCTCGAACGTCATCTATGCAATCCAATGTAACGCATGTCAGGGACAATATGTGGGTCAGACAAAAACTTCTTTCAGAGTCAGATTCAACAACCACCGATCGGATGTCACCAAAAAACCTAATCTTCCAGTTTCCCGCCATTTCAAGCAGCCAGGTCATTCTATTAAAGATGTATCAATCTTTATTCTCCAGTCAAACTTCAACTCTGACCGCTCCCGAGAGCAACGCGAATCCTACCTAATCTACAAATTCCAATCGACCATTAACGAAGACCCCGGCATGCTATCAACAATAAGAAGTCTAACCTCGTAGATAAGGCACTTTTTTCCAATTCCTTTGCAGACGGATGGGTGGCGCAACCTGGACAAAGCCACTCCCCCAAGGACGATGACATCACACTTGAACCTGACAAGTCAACATTCTCGAACGTGACCCATTGACAACCGCCAGGTTGTGGGGTTTTCCCTTTCTCGATGACGTCACTATGCGAGCCTTTATAAGCTCTGTGTATCACTGACATATTTTTGTCCTGACGAAGGCGGAGCTTCCGCCGTAACGTAGACAACCCTTTTAGCGTTCCAAGTATCTTAAATGTAAATAAATTATGCCTTTTTTCTTACTTCCCGTACCTTCGTAGTCTGTGTTTCAATTTTCATTTCAGCTACATATATTCGCGGTCGTCCGAACCCCATTCACCATGTATATATATATATATATATATATATATATATATATAAAGAGAGGAAAAAAGCCATTAAAAAATAAGAAAAATGACGCTAGATGTGTTTGAAACTCAAACTTATATATATATTTGTATTAAAATAAGCTTCTAATCTATATATATATATATATAACCTAATAACCCAGTCCCGTCGAAGCCAGCGCTGACTGCCGAAACGTCGACCCCTATCCCTATATGTGTTAATAAACTCCCCTTTGTGTTTTCCTGTAAGCTCTTTGGCGTCTTCTGATTTTTGCTTATATATATACATATATATATATATACTCATTGAACGATGCGACAGCACCAGAGGACACGTGTTTCGCCGTGTTTGCGGCTCGTCGGCCCTGGGTAGCTGCGCATCGTTCGGGATTGGCAAACCAGGGGTCACTCAGCGAGCGATATACACCTGGGAGGGTGACTGAGCACTCCTCAAGGCCACAGTGCAAGTCCCGAACGATGCGCAGCTACCCAGGGCCGACGAGCCGCAAACACGGCGAAACACGTGTCCTCTGGTGCTGTCGCATCGTTCAATGAGTATCTGTTTCTCTACGTGCAGCCATAGAAGCCATTTTAATCTGTAAGTTTGAATTTCAAACACGTCTAGCATCATTTACTTATTTTTTAATGGCTTTTCCCCCCTCTTTATAATTCACTGGCTTGCACTGTGGCATTGAGGAGTGCTCAGTCACCCTCCCAGGTGTATATCGCTCGCTGAGTGACCCCTGGTTTGCCAATCCCGAACGATGCGCAGCTACCCAGGGCCGACGAGCCGCAAACACGGCGAAACACGTGTCCTCTGGTGCTGTCGCATCGTTCAATGAGTATCTGTTTCTCTACGTGCAGCCATAGAAGCCATTTTAATCTGTAAGTTTGAATTTCAAACACGTCTAGCATCATTTACTTATTTTTTTAATGGCTTTTCCCCCTCTTTATAATTCACTGTCTTGCACTGTGGCATTGAGGAGTGCTCAGTCACCCTCCCAGGTGTATATCGCTGGCTGAGTGACCCCTCGTTTGCCAATCCCGAACGATGCGCAGCTACCCAGGGCCGACGAGCCGAAAACACGGCGAAGCACGTGTCCTCTGGTGCTGTCGCATCGTTCAATGAGTATCTGTTTCTCTACGTGCAGCCATAGAAGCCATTTTAATCTGTAAGTTTGAATTTCAAACACGTCTAGCATCATTTACTTATTTTTTTAATGGCTTTTCCCCCATCTTTATAATTCACTGGCTTGCACTGTGGCATTGAGGAGTGCTCAGTCACCCTCCCAGGTGTATGTCGCTCGCTGAGTGACCCCTGGTTTGCCAATCCCGAACGATGCGCAGCTACCCAGGGCCGACGAGCCGCAAACACGGCGAAACACGTGTCCTCTGGTGCTGTCGCATCGTTCAATGAGTATCTGTTTCTCTACGTGCAGCCATAGAAGCCATTTTAATCTGTAAGTTTGAATTTCAAACACGTCTAGCATCATTTACTTATTTTCTAATGGCTTTTTCCCCCTCTTTATAATTTACTGGCTTGCACTGTGGCATTGAGGAGTGCTCAGTCACCCTCCCAGGTGTATATCGCTCGCTGAGTGACCCATCGTTTGCCAATCCCGAACGATGCGCAGCTACCCAGGGCCGACGAGCCGAAAACACGGGGAAACACGTGTCCTCTGGTGCTGTCGCATCGTTCAATGAGTATCTGTTTCTCTACGTGCAGCCATAGAAGCAATTTTAATCTGAAAGTTTGAATTTCAAACACGTCTAGCATCATTTACTTATTTTTTTAATGGCTTTTCCCCCTCTTTATGTATTATATATATATATATATATATATATATATATATATATAGATTGATATATAAGGTGATGTAAAAGGATTATCAAACGGCCACGGTGTTTTACAGAAGTTCAAAAAAAGACGCGGAAACAGATTTTAGAGAAGTTACAAACACTAGTTTATCACATAGGGAGACGTTAAAAAGTAAAATGGGCAAGGGGCCGACGTTTCGACAGTGGCACTGTCTTCGTCAGGACAAAAGATGCATATCTGGTTACACATTATTTAAATAGGTTTGGTACATGACGTATAATCGGTACGGGCACGCCACAGGCGTTTGTCAATGAGTCAGATTCGGGAATACTCCAGAAGGTCAAGTCCGGGTGGTGATGTCATTCGCCGCAGGTCACTGTCCGCTTTGGGAAAATTCCGGGCAGGATGAGCGCTGCTCCAAACTTTGCTAAAAAAAAAAAGAAGTAGAAAAGAAAAACAGAAAGGAAACGAAAAGGAAGAAAGTGTAGCTCATCTCGGCGGCCAGATTTCTTACCGTTGAAAGTGCTCCTAGATCTTCGTTAATGGTTGATTGGAATTTGTAAATGAGATAAGATTCGCGTTGTTCCCTGCACCGATCTGAGCTAAAGTTTGACTGGAGAATAAAAAGTGACACATTATTTAGTGAATGACCTGGTTACTTGAAATGGCGAGAGACCGGGAGGTTTGGTTTTTTTGTTACGTCAGATCGGTGGTTGTTGAACCTGATCAGAAATGATGTTTTAGTCTGACCAACGTATTGTGCTTGGCACATGCCGCACTGAATGGCATAAATGACGTTAGATGAATTACAGTCGAAGTAACCATTAATTTTGACGGAAAAATTGGAATTACTATTTTGAAGGTCTTGGGTGCTTTGCATTAATTTGCATATTGACACCTGCGATCATCACATGGGTGACAGCCGTTTCCTGGATGCGCTGCTTTGAGAGCTAACTAGATTATCGTGCAGGTTGCGCCCGCGCCTGTAGGTTACCCGCGGTGGCTGAGAGAAAATTTGTCCCATGCGCTCCGATTGGAGAAGGATACTATGGTGACGGTTTAGTTAGTTAACGCTTGGAATATTGCTGCTCAATGTTAAAATGAGGTTCACGGGACCATTATCCAACACGCGTTTGTGGTCTTGGAACAGGGCTTTGCGATCTGCTTTGCGGGCTTTGTTTAGAGCGTCGTCAACTAGGCTAGGTGGAAATTGACGACCGATGAATGTTTCCCTAAGTTGAGCTAGATTTCTGTCCAAGTCATCGTCACTGGAACAGATGCGCCTGTATCGAAGTGCTTGGCTGTAAGGGATGGCAAGTTTAGTATGGCGCTGGTGACAACTGTTAAGTGCTAGATACTGTTGAGAGTCCGTAGGTTTACGGAACAGGTTTGTGGACAAGACCCCGTTGGTTAACTTTACTTGGACATCGAGAAAGTTAACAGTTAGAGGGGAATAAGAATGGGTGAACTTGATGGCCGGATGTGCTTTGTTAAAGTCGCTGAGAAATGTGATTAGGTCATCTTCTGAGTGTGGCCACACCATGAAGATGTCGTCGAGGCACCGCTTGTAAAGCGTGGGCTTCTTCAGGCGCTTAGACAGAAATTCCTTCTCTAGAGCTCCCATAAAAATATTTGTATAGTTAGGTGCTCTTTTTGTACCCATAGCCGTGCCACGAACTTGCAAGTAGTGCTTGCCGTCAAATTCGAAGTTGTTATTTTTCAGAATAAGATTGAGAAATGTGCATAGGTCACAAGGATCGTATGCGGTATCAGAATATTTTGAAAATGCCCTTTCAGCTGCAGCAAAGCCATCTTCGTGGGGGATGTTAGTATATAGTGAGGAAACGTCTAGCGTGACTAGCAAACTGGAAGAAGGAGGCTGACATTCACTTAAAACTTGAAGAAAGTGATTGGTGTCCTTAATGTAGGATGGTAGTTTAGAAGGTATATCTTTAAGAAGGTGGTCAACAAAGCTTGAAATGTTATCGGTAGCTGTACCGTTGCATGAAACTATTGGGCGGCCTGGATTTCCAGGTTTATGGATTTTAGGGAGCATATAGAACCTGCCCGCTGCGTGGTCTTTGGGGAGTAGATAATCGTATAGGGTGCAATCTATATTTTTACTTGCTTTTAGATCTTTTAGACTGCGGATAATACGAGCCGTAATTTCCTCTGTAGGGTCAGCCTGGAGGAGTTTGTAGAACGATGCGCACGATAATTGCCGGATGCCTTCGCTAATGTAATTTTCTTTGTCCATTACCACGATTGCACCACCTTTATCAGCTTTTTTAATGACTATGTCACCGCGGTCCCGAAGGTCAGAAAGGCTGCGCTGCTCAGCCGGCGTTAGATTTGCCTTCGATTTGCTGTTGCATGATTTATTGTAAGCGCTAATGCTATATTTTTGAACTGCACGGATGTACATGTCCAGAGCCTTTTCACGGTTAGCTTCTGGCGTAAAGTTGGATAGCGGTTTAAATGGCTTGGAATCTGACTTAGGTTTGTCATGAAAGTATTCCTTCAGACGTAGACGGCGAAATTATCTAAGTCCAGATAAAGTTGGTATTCATCTAGCTTGTTGTTACTGGGGCAGAATGAGAGGCCACGGCTGAGTAGTGAGATTTCCGAAATCGTGGGACGATAAATTAACGACGTTATGGCACTTATGAGGTAGCATCTCCGCAGATGAGGCTGCTGGGGTGGGACCTGTTTTTCTAGCAAGCAGATGATGATTTTGCGATGGAGTATTAGTTGTACCTGCATTACTTATATGATCACAGTCCTGAGCTGACACACTGGGTTCAAGCGTAGCTGGAGTATTAACGTTGTCCCTGACTAGCTTCCTCCGCTTAGCATTGCGAATTGCCTCTTCCCTTTCTTTTGCGTATTGTGCTAATTCTCACTGGTGGTTGTCTGTTAAGAGAGATTTACAATCGATAGTTTTCGCCTGCTGGGATGATTGGTCTATGGCGTCCTCACAATGGGATATAAGCACCTCGATTAACGCGGCCGAAGCATTGTTGAGGATCTCGTTCCACTTATTCTGATGTGCAGATTTTAGGGGAAAGGTGGGTTTAAGGCTAATGGCGTCATGTACCAAACCTATTTAAGTAATGTGTAACCAGCTACGCATCTTTTGTCCTGACGAAGACAGTACCACTGTCGAAACGTCGACCCCTTGCCCATTTTACTTTTTAACGTCTCCCTATGTAATAAACTAGTGTTTGTAACTTCCCTAAAATCTGTTTCCGCGTCTTTTTTTGAACTTATATATATATATATATATATATATATAATCACTTTTTCCGAGACGAAACCAATTGCAATATTGCATATGCTGAAGGGCACTCCTGCACTTATCTTGGATTGCATTTTGTTTTCTTTTAATCTTTTTCCAGGACGCAAGAGGCGATAGTGTGCGCTTTCACTCTCCCACATTGTGGGTGAAGGAAAATCGCTTTCTCGAATATGCGCAATGAAAAAAAAAATGAATAAAAAGATGTTCCTTGACGAATTTTTTGCAGACGATCTATCGGACAGATTTTTATTCTGAAAACGGCTCCGGTATCAGGTGACCGAAAGGACCCATGTTCTCATTGGGACAACTTCGTAGCTTTTTTAATTAAAAAGTTAATTATTGAAAGTTAATTAAGACATTGCCTTAGGAGCTTGCTAATGCCCTCTTAAGGAGTGCCCTTCAGCATATGCTATATTGGAATTGATTTCATCTCGGAAAAGGTGATATACGTATATATATTTTTAAAAAATCTGTTCGCATTTAGCTGGAACACCCTGTATATAAGAGTACGTTGCTCTTGGAGAATGTGGACAGAGAGTTCGGCTTTAGATACCGCCGACTACGTTTGGAAGTACTCGAATAGATTTGACATTTGTGAGTAGCATGACTTACGTAAGTTACTTCAGTTGTCGTCGCCCGATATCTAAGTGAGTGTAGTGCAGTTCACAGATGTGATTGTAACTGTGATGTGTTAGCTGATACGCATTCTGATATTTGTGAGTGTTGATTTTAGCATTAGCTTCTACGAGATCACCGTAATATATCTGCGAAATAAATGTGCACTTGTCAACCAATGTCCGTCGCTTCAGGCACCCATGCGAGACGCACGGAAAAACCTTAGGGTAATAGCCCGACTACTACCTAATCTGGTAATTTTCTACGCGCTATTACCAGATATATTGTTTAATGACTGGTTCTTGTTCTTTCATAGCTCCATCATTTCAATTGTAATGTAGAAAATTTATACATCAATCGCCATTTGCCATTCATTCAATACTATACTGGCACTGTATTTGCAGAAATTCAAAGCGCTGCAGCAGAGTAAGGATCCGGACTATGGCTGCGTCGTCATTGGAATTCGAGGAAAATATGGCCTGACACCGAGCTTCGGTTCCTGGATTCAAGCTGTTAAAGAGTAAGACGGCATAAAGGAACATGCAGTGCGAGCATTCCCCCTCTTTAAGTATACTGTCCAAGCTTAATGCTACTTCGATCGAGATCGGATCAGAATTTGCGTATCGAGCATGTCCATAAAGAGTCCGGCGCTGTGCAATTCCCGGCGCACGTTCAAGAATCCCAAGTGGCCGAAATTAACCGCAGACATACTCATACAGACTGACTTGCCTTGCACATAAATCACTCGTCGACTGGATCACTCGAGGACGCAAGCATATTCGTGCTCATGTACCTTCTCCATTGTTCTCGAGGTGAAGGAGTCAAAGGAGGCTGTCTCTCCACTTTCGAATATATGCGTAACAAGTTTTTGATCGCAATTGCTGCCAGTCCGAAGAAAGGAGGTTGGAACCCAGCCCACAGAGTGATGGTAGAAAAAGTGAGAGTTCCCGAAATTGGGCAAAGGAAAGCGTGATCCCAACGGAAACCAGATGCGATAAGCCATGTCTGTGTTATCCCTTTCTACTATCCTGGTGTGGGCCGGATTTCCAACCTCCTTTTGTCAGACTGACAACGATTGCAGTGAAAAATTCGTCACGCAAAATGCTCCGGGTGCTCCCTGCTCCGTAAAGCATAATGTTCGGCTTTTTTTCCCGATGGGATAGCTCCTCAATATCCTTCTCAATTATCGTGAATTTTGGTAGATTCGGCACGCTGTTCACATTGGTGGGGTAAAAAGGGGACTTTTACTTGGTAACTTTCCGAGTTCAGTCCACAAAAGTTTACATAGTTAAATTTAGGTCACATGACATTCACGTAAGAGGTGGCAAAACCTAGTAAGAACAAATGCCGTGACCGCACGACTCTAGGTGGTGTAGTTGGTACATGGTAAATAAGACTTTCACTTCTTCAGGTTACAAAAATGTGAACAAGGTACAGGCACATACAGGGTGTCCCAGTAAGCGTTTCATGGAATTTTAATAACAAAACGGCGCCACATAGAATCATGCTGTCAACGGCATTTGTTCTTACTAGGTTTTTGCCACACCCTGATGTGCATGTCGTGTAACCTAAGTTTAATTATGTAATTTTTTGCGAACTGAACTCGGAAATTTGCCAAGTAAAGGTTACTTTTTTATCACACCAATGTGAAGAGCGTGCCGAATTTGCTCAAGTTCATGATGATTGACAGGAATATTGACTAGCTATCGTATCGGAAATAATAGCCGAAAATCATGCTCCACGGAGCTCGCAGAGGATAGCACACAACAAATTTTTCAGCGAAATCATTGCGAGTCCTACGAAAGGAGGTTGGAAACCCAGCCCACACCGGCAAGTAGAAAGAGATAACACAGACCTAGCTTATCGCGTCCGGTTTCGGCTTGCACCATACCTTCCCTCTCCCAATTTCAGGCACTGTACTTTTTTCTACTATCACTCTGTGGGCTGGGTTTCCAACCTCCTTTCGTCGGACTGACAGCGATTGCGCTCAAACAGTCTTCGCGCGTTATATTAAAGTGCCCCGAGAAGCATGATGTTCGGCTCGTTTTCCCGATCTTATAGATCCTGAATATCACTGTCAATTATCATGAATTTCAGTAAATTCGGCACGCTCTTCATGTTGGTGGGGTAAACGAGTGACCTGTACTTGGCGACTTCGAAGTGCGAGTGGAAGCGAATGGGATTTCCGAGTTCACTTCGCAAAAATTTATATAATGAAACTTAGGTTACATGACATGCACATCAGGAGGTGGCAAAAACCTAGTCAGAACAAATGCCGTTGACCGCATGATTCTAGGTGGCGATGTTTTTTTGATTAGAATTCAATGGCACGTTTTCTGGGACACTCTGTATGCACGTGTGGCAATCATAAAACCGAAACTTGTAAAACAGAAAGATCAAAACATCGAAAAATCAGAAGACCAAAAACCAGAACGCGGAAAAATCAGAATAACGAACTATCAGAAGGCCGAAAAATCAGATATCCAAATAATCGAAAGGCCGAAAAATAAGGAACCAAAAATACGAAAACTGTTATTTCAACTGCGATAAAAACAGAATTTGCGCTCCAAATTAAGGAGCATAGACTTGTTGGGAACTAATACAGGAAATAAATCATTTCACCAAACTTCGTGTGAATAACGTAGTTTCGATCACTTAGGGGAAAAACAAAAAGAAAAGTAAATACATGAAACACTGTGTCATTGCATGTGTTTATTGTACGCGGTGGCAATCACGTTCGGGTCACAAAATGTAGAGAAACGCCATCTTCTCTACTCGCCATCTCATCTACAATTCACTACAAGTTATTCCCGCGCATTCATCCGGGAGGCATGTTTATTGTGTAGTGAACATGTTATAGATGATTGCTTTCGTTCGTTATTGTTGTTTTTCTCAGCCAGTCTATTTCCGAGCATCATATGCTATGCGCTCCAATTGTTTGACTTCTAATACAAGAGCCACAAAACTTTTTATAATCTTATGAAAACAACAATCCCCTTCAGTGCTCATTCACTGGTGCTCGCCCTAGGTCTTCTGTCTCTTTAGCCTTTTTATTTTGGGCCTTCTGATTGTTCGGTGTTCTGATTATCGGCCTTTCTACTTGCGCCCTTCTGATTGCTCGGCCTTACGATTTTTCAGCCTTCTAGCTTTCGGCCTCCTGACAGTTCGGCGTCATAATTTTCCGGCCTTTTGCCTTTCGCCCTTCTGACAGTTCGGCGTCGAAATTTTGGCTTTTGGCTTTCGGCCTTATGATAGTTCGGCGCTATGGTTCTTTATGGAAAAACATGGAAAGAAAATGTTTTCATTTTGTGCGTGTGTTTATCATTATTTTGTTTTATTTTTTATTTTATGGGAAAATGATAGTGGTGCGAGGAATTACAATCTCAAAAACGGAACTTCACCGCATAGCACGCTGTTCGACAACTATTCCATGAATTGCTTATTGCTTGTGATTGGAAGACAGAGGGGGGGGGGGGAGTATACCTTTTTGTGGCAATTTTCATATATTCAAATGGCCACAAAAAGACGTCCGCCCCTCTCTCCTCGAATCAGAAACGATAACCCTATCATTCGTGGCAGTGGTTGGCGCACAGCGTGCTATGCGGTGAAGTTCTGTTTTTAGAGTGTACAGGTGAAACAATTGTAGTGGGTGTGGGAACCGTGAGGCTTCAGATACTGGAATTTCGTGATTAAAAAGGATTCGCGATTTTTACGCTTCATGTCGCTGTTATGTTCAAGGTAGACAATTTTGAGGTTAGTACTTAAAATGTATCCAGGACAGTTAAAATGTGTAGAAACGGGTGTAGGATTCCTATTAACAATATCGGATTTCTGGCCTTAAAGCCTTTCCCCTTGGATCCCAGACAATTGTTCACCGAACAATTGCTCGCCGAACAATTGCTCACCAAAAAACTACTGAAGCTTGACAATTGCTCAGCCCCTCTCTCACCCCAGTGATATGTGATTTTATTTCTCGTTTGCGGCGCTCATATACTTGAGTTTGTTTATGACAGCTGAACTTCTTTATTAGCTTTATAAGGTTGAACGCTTCCCGACAACACAGTTCCTGAGGGACACATAAACGACACGGTCACAACACGACGTCTCCTTTCTGTTTCTATGGCCCGGTTTCACCAACACAGATTAACATTTGAGACGAGATCAACGGTCCCTTAACCACCTTATCCTTAACTTGATTTTAACGCATAACTGTGCTGCACTAAAGGGAGTTAGTGTTATTGAATCATGCATCGCGTCACCGACTAACGTTTGAAAAAATAATTGAGTGTTAACTTCAAGTTTTAGCAACGCTTGATCTCGGTTCAAAGTTAACCAGCGTTGGTGAAACCGGGCCTAAGGGTTTTGATTATGGCGTCACCAGCACGCCTGCTTCCTTGCCGAGTTGCGAGTTCTGCTTCCCTGCGAGTTCTAGAACTTTTTCGTGGACAAAGAAGCTATGCTCCGAAAGACCCGTGCTGCTTTGGGAAACGCATGGTGTTCCTTTTTATCATCGTAATGGTTTCAAAAGCAGATGCATCTCCCAACGGCCTTTGCCTTGGAAGATATCGGTAACGCAGGCACGGGCGTACCGAGAGGGAGGCAAGGTCACTTGTGGAAATTGTGCCCTCTTTATTCACAGGTCATGATTTCTCTCAGATGTCATAATAATATGAACCTGTGAGCACCCGCGCAGTCCGCAGCGTCTGCCTCCAGGAGAGGAGGTCAGGTGGTTGCACGCTTTGCCCCCTGGATGAACCTTCCTCTCCTCCTTGAAAAAAAACAAAAAACAAAACAATCCTATAGCAATGTCCGACGGACGCAAGTAGTCCTGACAAAGGCTCTTTAGGCGTGCCTACAGGTGGATGACCTTTCGCCTCACTCTCTTCGCTGGTGAATTTCCTAGCTCTATTTGAAGCAACTGAGAGAGCTAAAAAGGAAATTCAGCTAACATAACAAAGTCACGTATATGAGCGACATAAACGCGAAATAAAATAACAATATAACTGGTGAAAGAGGCGGTGAGCAGTTGTCCGCGGCCTCTTTCCCTCATTGTGTTCGAGGTTTCCCCAATATATTGAATACAGCGTTTAGTGCAAATAATAATGTAGCATAGAGCTACAGTGCAACACCTGTCGGATTTTGAAAGCAAACGAATTTGAAGTGCTAGAGATAGATGTACTTTTGGGGAGACGATTAGCTCAAATCGCCTATCGGTACCTCGCCGTCCCATATTACCTCTGCTGAGCTTAAAAGTGTGGTGTCAATAATGTATTTGAAGGTGGACCACAGTAGTATATTATCAGCTCAACTGGCCCACAACTCACACAGTGGCCTGGACGCCATTAATGAGCAATTAGAGCAATTTGGGACCCCCCACAGTAATTAGGATAATTCAGGGAGTAATTACACTAATTGGGGAGCATCTAGGACGTGTCCAGACCACTGTGTGAGTTGTGGGCTAGTTGAGCTGCTAAAAAATAAAAAAATAGGTAGAAAATAAAATGAAAAGATAGAAATAGAGTGGAGAGAAACAATTTATTCGAAAATCAACGATGCCGCGGCGAAGAAACGGTTCCGGGGTGACCAGCGCTTGTTGACGTCGGGTAGTTGCAGAGATCGACGACAGGTGGCCACTTAGTTGCAAGGCATCACACCAGATGGCGCCACCATCATAGCTCTAGAGGAGAAAGACAGAGAACAAGATACTAGCGGCAGGTAAAAATGGCAGCACTGCTAAACAAGTCTAGGCATGCGAGAGAAAAGGTCTAACCGCTTCTGCTAAAACAGCACGGAGAAAACAGTACACATCGGGGGAAAAGGCTTACGGGGACGATCGCTTAGGCCTAACCTCAACGTCACAACACTATGCAGCTAACACAAGGCGGGAACCACTGGGCACACATCGCTAAACATGCGTCAACACGAACAAAAGGCTTGCTCACCGCAAAACAAGTCTAAACATGTGAGAAAAGGCTTAACATGAGCGCGGTCAAATCACTCGTTGGTCACCGCTAAACACGGCAAACATACGAGAAAAGGAGCGCGCTTAGGCCTAACCTCAACACTACACAGCTAACACAAGGCGGGAACCACTGGGCACACATCGCTAAACATGCGTCAACAGGCTTGCTCACCGCAAAACAAGTCTAAACATGCGAGAAAAGGCTTAACACGAGCGCGGTCACCGCTAAACACGGCAAACATACGAGAAAAGGAGCGCGTCAAATCACTCACCTTTTCCCCCGTGGCAACTTCCAGGCAGAAACTGAGCGAGCGCGGCGAACACACGTCTGCTCTCTACGAGAGCCAGCCAGAAACTGAGCGCGCGCGCGGAGCGCACGTCCGTCTTCCGCGACAGCCCGAGAGAAACTGAGTGAGGCGACGCGCAGCGGCAGCTATGGATGCGCGCGCGCCCTCTGCTCCACCCGTCCGCGCATGCGCGCGCGCGCTCCTAGCTCCCTCTGCGCCGCCCGCGGGTATTTTCGGTTTCGGCTCTCCGCTGCGCGCGCGCGCGCTCCTAGCGGCGATGGGTGGTTTCGGTTTCATTCTCCGTTCTTTGCGCGCGCGCGTTTATCTGTATAAAGGCAGCGCGCACCGCGCTCGCGTCATCATTCTGACCGATACGTGGAAAACGCCATGTGTGGTTTATTCTCCTGCGTTTCTTGTCGTCGCAAGGAAAAGACAAAAAACGAAGAACTTCGCGAATTTATTCGCGGCATCGTGGAGGAAGCCTTTCAAGTCCACCGCCTGGAATGGTTGCAAGCGCGTCAAGAAATGTGTCAGGACAAAATGAAGACGCTCGACCGCATCTTAGCGGCGGACAGACTGGCGAAAAAGAAGTCCAACTTTAGCCTGGATAATCTGTATTGGGAACGCAGTTCCGATGTAGAGGACGACGACGACGACGACGTGTAAATAAAAGCGATGCATTTCTCTTCGAGTCTCAGTCTCTTCTTTCTCTTCGTGAAACCTGTACGCACGCAACATGTCTTCCCCCGAACCTTTTCGTTTCCGTCATCCTTTTCGCTGTATCTTAAGCGGCCCCTCCATGTGCGGCAAATCTACGTTCGTTGCTAACGTGCTGAGGAACCTGAACGACGTGGTAGACAAGCCTCCGTCACAAATATTCTACGTGCAGAAATATGCTTCGCTGAGCATGCAGGACGAATTCGGGGACTCCGTAAAATTTACCAAGGAGCTACCGCGAGAGTGGGACACGTCGCGTGCTACGCTGATCGTCGTCGACGATCACATGACCGACGCCGGTTCCTTGAAGGAGGTGACCGATCTTTTCATTCGGGGTTCTCACCACGCCAACGCGTCGATCTTCTTACTCGTTCAAAACATCTTTTTCGACAGTAGCCATTTTAGAACAATATCCTACAACGCCAGTTACGTCGTCCTGTGGCGCACCCTGCGCAGCGTGCACCAGATGGAACATTTCGGCCAACAGCTATTTGGCAGAAAAAGATTGGAGTATTTTCTGGACGCATATAAACAAGCGATGTCGTCGCCCCACGCATATTTACTCGTGGATCTTCACAACTATACGCACGAGGATCACAGGTTGCGTAGCAATATCTTTCCGGGAGAACGTCAATATATCTACGCTCCGAAATGAATCTCCGCCCTCACCTCACTTTACTCAAAGTACTCTCCACTCTACCCCCTCCACGCCGTCGCGACGTCTTGGGACGTTCGTCCTCGTCCGACATGAAACACCTCTCCGAAATTTGCCTCAATGTATTGAACGGAAAGGTGGCTCTAGCTCCAGATACGTTCGCGCGTTTGAAGAAGCACAAACGCTTTTTACGACGGCTCGCCTACAAAAAGATTCACAAGAATCCGCAACGTTCTTTCGTCGGTGGTTCCTCTCCTGCTTTCCGCCGTGTTGAACCTTTTCGCCAATGGCCACGAGAATTGAAGTGACCACCTCCTCCATCGGAAACATTCTTTCCTCGAAGGAGAGTGACGACGTCAAAGTGAAACTCATACTGCAAGCACTGTATCGCATACTAAAGCAGTACGGATTTGACCCCTACGACAATAAAAACAAGGCGTCCGACGCTACAAATTACTTTGACTATTCGCTCCTCTCTCCAGAGGTGGACGAAGAGGAAGCGGAAAGGGTCGTCTCGGAATTAAAGAAGGTTCTTTCCTGGGATCGCGAGGGTTGTGTCTCCGTGTCGGGCAAGCCCATCAGACACTCCTCCGTTTACGAACTCGTCAATTATTTGTTGCAACGTAAGACGGGAAAGAAACCTTCCTGGTTCCCCAAAGTCTCGAAACTATTGCGTCTGATTTCTCTACCCAAATCTCGCGAGCCTCAACAGCAGCAGCAGCAGCAGGCCTCCATTGCGTGGACGACTTATGGAGGGATATGAGAAACCAGAGGGTGGTTTGGGGGGGGTATAACGCTATAGAAAAGCGCATCACTTGAGCAAAAAGAAGGCTCTCGCCATTCTCAGAAAGCTGGATGCCTACACGCTCCACCATCCGGTCAGAAGAAAGTTTAATAGCAGACGCATCATCGCGCTCAAGATCAATGACGTGTGGCAAATGGACCTCGCCGATTTTTCAAAGTACAAGAGATTCAACGGTGGCTACCGCTACATTCTCGTGGCAATCGATTCCCTCTCCCGCTTTCTGCGCACCCTCCCACTAAAGACGAAGCGCCCCGCCGAAATGAAAAGGGCCATGATAAGACTTTTTCGGGGAGGTAACGTACCTACACGCATCTTTTGCGACAGAGGCGGGGAATTCTACAACAAGACCGTCAAGGAGTATCTCTCGCGAAAGAAGGTACACATGTATTCGACCTTCTCTCCAGTAATCAAAGCATCGCAGGCAGAACGCGTCATACGCACTTTACGCGACAGAATATTCCGTTATTTTAGAGTAACGGGAAAATACCACTTCGTTTCCGCGCTTCCCAAGATCGTGCGCGACTACAACACAACCAAACACAGGACTTTGGGCATCAGCCCGTCCGAAGTCACGCCCGAAAACGAATTGGAGCTGTTCAATAAGATAAATGGGAAGCCCGTCGTACCCTCCGTGAAAAAGAAGCTCAAACTGGGGGATAAAGTGAGGGTCCTACTACACAGAAAAGGTTTTCATAAGAGCTCGGAAGGGAGTTGGTCGCCTCAGATTTTCACCGTCTCCCGCCTGAGAGACACCTCTCCTCCCGTCGTACACCTGGAAGATTACCGGGGTAAGGAAGTGGACGGATCTTTCTACTCGGTGGAGGTACTCGTCGTAACCCGAGACGCCAATCAGCCTTGCCCAGTAACGAAACTGCTGAGAACGAAGCAAGTGAACGGTCAGAGTTTCTCCTTGGTTCGCTGGTTCGGTTACGACAAAGAACACGACAGTTGGGTTCTGAGCAGCGAAGTGGTCAAGATTGGGAAATGATGTCAGACATCTACGTCCACCTGCTCTCGAACGCCAGCATGGATAAGTTTCCCTCGAATAAACTCATTGCCTTCACGGTAGCTTTCGATAGTCCGCTTCAGCTCTCGAATCGGTATAAAGTCGGTCTGATGGATCTCAGCATAAGTAACGATTTTTTAAATATCGGGTACGAAAGGCAAGATGCGAAAATCGAGGTTTCTTTCGAGGACACGGTCGAAGCCGGCAGAACTTTTGGTGTCACCTCGGATCTCGAGAGGGATTTGGGAAAAGCCCTTTCGGAATGCAACGTTTCTTTCGCGTACAATAAATCGCGATACGACTTCGTCTTACCCGTGGACGTGAAAGCCGTGGAATTGGACCCTCGGCTCGCCCCGCGCTCGACGCCTCGCTAGCGTCCCGCGAAGCAGGTCGTGCGGTGAAACCTCCCAAATTGAGCGAACGCGAAGCCACCTCCATCTTATTAGAGCACGCCGCACCCGTCGCTTTCGGCGACGTCACTTTGAATTCGGAAACCACGTCCCTACGGAACACACTCAACAAGTATTTCCAGACGCACAAGCTGGACGCCTCGCTAGAATTCGCGGATAACGTGTACTCTCTGAAAACACTGAAAGGGTTGCACGTACCGGAACCCTTTGTCAAGCTGCTACATCTCACACCCGTCGAGGGACACGAAGAAACGCTACGCGTCTCTCTCCCCGTAGCGCGCCAATTTTCTTTCACGATCAAGATGAAAATTCCTCAATCTTTGCAAGTACATCTGCCTCCCGGCTATTATGCGACGCCGCAAGCACTTCTAAATGCGATTAACCAGCGCGTAGGCGAACGCGCGCGCTTCAGCTTCGACGGAACCGAACAGAAATGTAAAATTCTGCTTTCCGAGGGCACCTCCACCCTAAGACTTTCCGAGTACCTGGCCGTGCTTTTGGGCTTCGAATCGCGTACCGTGTTTACGGGGGAGGATGCCACGAGCTCAGTCGAGGTACTCCTGGAACCCCCGTTTCACAACATAATCGTCTACACGGATATCGTGGAACCCACGTACGTGGGGAGCGGGAAAAAAAACGATACTAAAAATACTACCCTTTTATTATGAGAAAGACAAGCACGTCGTCACCTACACGTTAGATAACATCCAGTATTTTAACCTGTCTCAATTCGAAATTCCTTCAGTGACGATCGTTCTCGCGGACGAAACGGGAAGACGTTTGCCGTTGCGGTCCAAAGGCAGAACCAATCTAACGTTGCATTTCAAATATGTCCCGTAATTCCCCCAAAATAATTCCCGTGTACACGGGACCCCTTTTCCAACGAGGGGGCGGTGTGTTGAGCAACATATCCAAGTTTATCGTTCCCATCTGGCAGCAAATAAAACCGATCGCCAAGAGAACGTTGAAGCGCTTGACGCGGAATTTGGCCGATGGCGAAGGAATATCGCGCGCAGTAAAAAAGACGGCCATAGCAACGGGGAGAGACGTGCTGGATTCCATGGAGGGCTCTGGAAACAACAACAATGGAAAGAAACGCCGCAAAAGACAACAAAAGGCGTCGACACACGACGCACCTGCAGATATCTTTGGTACGCCGTGAAGGTCACACATCCGCTGCGCGCGCTCCGTCATGACGTCAACGAAAGCAAAAATACAGACGCAACGGTCACCGCATTGTCTTACGAGTGACGTGATGATATTCGAACCCCCTTCCATTCAATACGGCGTGGAAGATACTTCGTACCAACTCTTTTATCCTGTCAACGGAGTAAATAATTCCGTAATCGAATTTTCTATTCAAAATTTGCAAAGGGCGCACTTGGATCTCTACGGCAGTTTTGTGTCTTTGACCGTGCGCATTGTTCGTGACGACGGGGAAGAAATGGACGAGAAAGATGTCGTTTTCCCAATAAACCACCTGTTGAGCGGCATGTTTAAGACGGTCACCGTTTATGCGAACAACAAGCTCGTCAGTTCCAACGAGTTATACGCCTACAGGAGTATTTTGGACGTCGTGCTTCATTCCACGCCCATGGCTCAAGAAACAGTGCACGCGGCTGGACTCTATGTCGAGGACGACGAACATTTAAAGAACGATTACGACGTCTCGTCTCGCGGTCCGAAACGACGTTACGAGGCGACGAAGGGTGGAAAATACTTTAACCTCGTCGGTCAGATCAATACCGACCTGTTTCAACAGCCGCGCCTGATGGTACCTGCCGTCGAAATTCGCGTCGTTTTCCTATTAAACAACGACGAATTTAAACTCGTATCGGTCCCCAACGACAAGAAAACGTACAGTTACGAGGTGGACATTAAAGAAATGACGTTACACTTGAAAAAGGTGACGCTGGCACCTTCCCTGTTTTTGGAATACGAGCGGCGGCTTCAGACCACGCCAGCCATCTACGTGTTACGCGGATTGGAAACCAAGGTGCGCAGCTTGAGTGCCGGGAGCTTGGACGCTCACTTTGAAAACGTTTACCCCGAAAGGGTACCTTCCAAATTATGCGTCGCCCTGCTCGCCACGTCCGACTTTCTCGGCGACATCCAATCGAACCTCTACAAATTCCGCCATTACGACCTGTCTCATTCGATGCTCTCCGTGGACGGACAGCAAGTGCGAGCCGAGTACGACTTTCAGAACGACCTCGTCAAAATTCCCTACTTTAACTTCTTGCAAGAACTGGGAGAGAAACATTTCAAGTATAGCTACGAGCGATTTAAAACGAACGGGTTCCTTCTCTACTTCAACCTGGACGTGGACAAGTGTTCTTCTCCTTCGCATTTGAACGAGTGGCGAAAAGGAAACGTTCGCCTGCAATTACGCTTCGCTAAACCCCTTCCACACGCGGTCACCGCCCTCTTGATTTCCGAGTGTCCCAAGCTCATGTGCGTCGACAAGGACCGTACGGTCACCTTCTCATAAGAAAAGATGTACGAGAGCGACATCTTGGAACTCGTGTCCCTGAACCCTCTCGCTTCCTCCATGCTGAGAGGCATTTGCGCTTCCGACGAAGCCTTCGTTTTACGCAAGCCCGGCTATTTAATCATCAATACCGAAGAGCGAAGAAGGCGCGGGCAGCACTGGGTGCTCTACCTGAAAAACTACGACGGGTCTACCGTGTTTTTCGACAGCTACGGACTTCCCCCCATCGAAGCAAACCTTCGAAGGACTTTACCTGTAGTGGACGAGTATATCGACAAGTGTATTCAATCGCCTTTTTCGCCTTACTGCGGGCTTTTCTGTGTCTACGTAGCCACGCGCATGTCGAAACGCTACAGCTTGAAAAGTTGTGTATCCATGTTTTCCTGTAACCTCGAAGAAAATGACGAAACAATAAAACGTCTCCTCGTGAGCGAACTCCTTTCGTAAAAATAGTCTATTTATTTTTTCACGACATACACAAGACCCTTGCAAGACGATCTTCCAACGTGCTGACCCGACGCTCACCGTCGTCGCCGGTCTGCACCGTGACGTCGAGGGATGTGTGGAGAAGCCAGTAGCGACGGACGATAGGTCGGTTGAAACCCGCGTTGATGAGACACGAAACTGTCTCTGTCGACTGTCTCTCCTCGTCTATACTTTTCCAACAGCTCGAGCTTGTAATCTACGAAACGCTTCATTTTCTTTGCAATCTTCCCACTGACGGTGAACAGACGTAAGGGTATCGTCTTGAGAATCGAGCGAAAGTCTCCCTCGCAGCTATCGCCGTGAATATAATCGCGTAATCGCAGCAAGTCCCAATACATTCGTGTTTGCACAAAGGTGGCAAACCTCTGCTCGGGCGTCATCATGACTGAGACGGAATGAGAGTAGACAACCTTTTTTTATTTCTCGTTACACATGAATTAGGCTCCAGCTTTGGTTTCGTAGCCGGGAAGGCAGCCCAAATACGGGCGAAGGCTCGAGTCTAACCAATGGCTGGGGTTTCTCGACCAGAGTCCACCGCAGCGACAGGTAGTCAGTTGATCGCCGATTCGCAAAAGGAAGGTCTTCGGAGGAGGTTTGAAGGTTAGGACCAGAGGTAGATCTCCCGTCAGTAGCCATTCGTAGTCTGCAACGAAAGGAGTGTGAGAAACGCGTGTTTTTATATCTCAAACACACACGTACAATCTTCTTCAGTCACAGAGTGACACTGATGGTCCATCTTCTCCATCTTCCTTCAATAGTCGAAGTCCTTCGCAACGTACGTCGAACGGCACCGTCCGACAGCCGAGAAACGGGCGAATCAATCGGTCCGTCCAATGCTTTTGCTCTGAAAAAATGTGAACGATTATAGAACGTATTAAAAAAATAACGAGGAAGCGTACCTTTGGACCACAATCCACCGCAGTTGGTGCAGAAGAAGCGGGCGCTGCCAATCTCCCGAAATATGTGAGGCGGGAAAAAACCGACTTCGCGCGCAGCAAAAGTGTTGTACACTGGAAACGAAACTCTTCAAACATTTCGACGATGATGACGTCATGGGTATTACTTACGAGGATCTACCAAGCTGATCATGATGGTACGAGAATGACGATCGGACGTTCGCTTCGTCATTTATAGTAAAGCTTTTCCTCTCACTCTCTATGACGTCATTGAATGTGTTTGAACATGTCAAGACGTGTTTGAACATGTTTGGACGTGTTCAGACACGGGCGACGAACCTCGAAGTCGCCCCTGGATACAGTCGTTCCTCTCTCTCTCTCTCTATGACGTCATTGAACGTGTCTGAACATGTTTGGACGTGTTTGAACATGTTGTGACGTGTGTAGACACGAACCCCGCAATACGAAAAACGTCAAGCAGTACGAATTAGACTGGTGGTTAGTGTGTCGCGCCCAGTGTAGAAGGATCCTGGGTTCGAATCCCACTCTGGGTCTTCTCGTCGTCATATACAAGTCGGCCAAGAGCTAGAAATTAGTGTAATGTTTTATTCAACGTCGATGGTATTATCATTGTCATATGCGACATCGCAAAAAGGCGCGAAAGACGGAAGGCGGGGTGGTCAGAGTACAGATGACACCGTCGCAATGCGAGGAGGAGGAGAGCGGTGTAGCGACTATAAAAGGTGCGCTGGTTCTACGACGATTGATCGACAGCCCATGAGGGGCATTCATCCACGACGTGAGACGTTTCGTGGAGCAAAATGTAAGTTGACCGGTTCTGCTGTGTGAGTGTATTCTATGTATGGCATTGTTTTTCAGGAAGCGATAGCCGCTGTCACCGCATGACACTGAACGCACAGGGACTCATCCTATCCTCTCTCATCATCAATCTCAAGCGTTCCTCAACTGAAGGGAAAAGTGAGCATTGTTTCGTGAGGGGAAATCTCGTACTAATTTTGTTTGACCGCAGTGCCGCGCTGTCTCGTATGTCAGTACGACCCCATCGATGCCGTGCTCGTGGCCGTAGAAAGAGAGCACGAAGCTAGAATAGAGAATCTCGGTAATAGCCCAGTAGTCCTTTCAGATGACGACGACGACGACGACGACAGAGTCAGTAGTCCGCCTTTCGTAATACCTGAAACGGACGACGACGACGAACCCCTAGATGGACATGACAATGCAGACGAATTGCTCATGTGGGAAGGGGATCAGTCGTATGCAGATTTCATTCCTCTGTCTGGCAGAGTTGGAGATGAATCACCAGATGCGAGCCCAGAATTTCAAAACGAAGCTGAGCCTGTCCAGGGTCGTAGAATCGTTGAATTGAGAGAACACGTCGTAGAGAATCATCCCTCCGTCACGGAGAGACGATTCCTTCCTTTCTTTGTCACTGATGAGGCATTTGACAGAACGGCTACTAGGTACACGCTTCTCTGTTCCCCACACGACGACAACGTCGACGATTTACGACTTTATCTACCGAGCATAGCTCCTGTAATCATGCGGGTGCTGGAAGCTTATCCCATGCCTTTCAAATTTTGTCTGTGCTCGAAGGCGCTCATGGTTAAGGACGGAGCCGACGGGATAACTTCGCACCTCCTTCACGTGAACCTTCACTTGAGAGTGGTTCATAACCACCAAGAAATCGAAGGCGCGATAAATGCTGCTATCGCAGAATCCTCGCAACGCGTTGAAAACTATGCGAGAGAAGGGTCTGGTTTCACCTCGAACGACGTCCAATGTGTCGACTTAAAACTAACGCGCTTAAAACCGAAGCGGATTGGGTGCACGATCGAGCTTCCCGAAATGTTGAAGAGAAAAACAAAGACTCTCACAAACGTCAAACTCCCACCGAATCAAGAAAACGAGTGTTTCAAGTATAGCGTGCTGGCACTCTTGCATCCGTTGAGGAACAACCCAGACGATTATGTCAGATACCGCAAATACATGAATCCTTCGAATCCGGAGACGCGTGTAACGTACTGGCCGCCCTGCTTCCCAGTCACTTACGAAGACATTTCCCTGTGGGAGAGAAAAAACAAAATCTCCGTGTACATCTACGTGTTCGACGAGCAGACGAATTCGATATCTACCGGGCGGATTCCCTGCACGCTCTATCAGGATAAAGTCCATCTGCTCGAGGTTAGGGAGCATTTCTATGGAATCAGAAAATTTAGCACTTTCATGGGGCGAGGTGCCTATTTTTATTGCGAGAAATGCACGAGCGGTTATAGGACGAGAGGGGCGTTGGAGCAGCACGAACGTCTGTGTCGAGACGTAAACGAAGTGATTCTAGAAATGCCAAAAGCGGGGGAGAGCGTCTCCTTCAACAAGATACCGTACATGCATCCCTACCCTTATTTCGCGGTATTGGACATGGAAAGCATACTGGAAAAGGATGCACTCGTTAAGGACGCCTCGAGTGTGCACAGGATGAGCTCGTATAGCATCATGCTAGTGAGAAGTTGTGATGGGAAAATAATGGGCGTAGATGGCTATTTGGGACCCAACGCGGCAGAAAAATGCTTGCTCGCACTGAAGCGATTTAGCGATCAAATCGATAGGTTGAACCGTCTTCCCTCACCGTTGGTCATGAGTGTGGTAGACCTTGTTCGACACGAGTGCGCGACGCACTGCGAATTTTGCGGGTGCGAATTTAATCGACATACGCGGAAGGTGTCGCATCACGACCACACCCGTTTCGTAGACCCCGGTTCCTCGAATTTTGTTGTGACGCTGTGTGATACGTGTAACCTTACGTGTCGTAACACCAAAGAACTTGTCGTCTGCGTGCACAACCTGCAATACGATTTGAGCTCCCTTCCCCGCCATATGCACATTCTAAATATGGGAGAACCGTGGATCTTAGCGTCTACCACAGAAAAAATACGAGGCTTCAATATTGGCGAGCTCCATTTCCGCGATACCACGCAGTTTTTCAACCTCTCGTTGTCTAACCTGGTAGAAACGCTCCTCTCCAGCGGTGGCGAGAGTGCGTTTCATTGCACCCGTCAAATGTTTGGTGACCGTTTCCGTCACCTTCTCAGGAAGGGCATTTACCCGTACACCTTCGTCGACAGTTTCGAAACCTACAATTTGGCCGCACCACCGCCAAAGGAAGCTTTCAAAAGTGACCTGAACGACCAAGAGATCACGGACGACGACTATCAGTACGCCCTCGAGATTTTCGAATTGTTCGAATGTAAGGACCTAGGAGATTACACGCGTCTCTACGTCACGCTCGACACCTGTCAGGTGTGCGACATCGTGCTGTATTTCAGAAAGATTGCGCTAGAGACGGATGGGTTAGATACTTTACGCACCGTGTCCCTCGCCAGTTACGCGTGGAGTAGTGCTTTGAAGCTCACCAATGTCAAACTCGAGCTCATAAGCGACCAAGAGATGTACGAAACGATCGAGAAGGGAATCAGGGGAGGCATTTGTAACAGCTTCCACAGATACTGTCGGGCTAATCACGAGGGGTGCGACGATTACGACCCCCAGAAAGAAAAGACTTTTATCCAGTATCTCGACGTCAACAGTTTGTACCCGTACGCGATGACTTTCCATCTCCCAACAGGTGCTTTTGAATGGGTCGATCCTTCGAGGTGGAGCGAGATCGATTTTCTCAACATTCCTCACGATTCGGAAGTGGGTTACATCTACGTAGTAGACTTGACGTATCCCGAAGAACTGCACACGCTCACCAGGGATTTTCCCCTGGCACCCGAACACAGGTGCGTGGACGAGAACGAACTGTCCCCCTACCAGCAGCACTTGAAAGATGCGTTGGCGCTGAACACGCCTCCCACAAAAAAACTCTTGCTGACGTGTTACGACAAAGAACGCTACGTCGTTCATTATGCATTGCTCGCACTGTACGTGAGGTTGGGCATGAAAATAAAACGTGTTCACAGCATCATCTCGTTCCGGCAAGACAACTTTTTGTGAACCTTCGTGCAGAGGAACGTCGCGTTGAGGAATGCCGCGTCCACGAAATTCGAGCGACTTCTGTACAAGACCATGTCGAACAGTACGTTCGGTAAGACGATACAAAATGTGAGACGCATGAAAAAGTATGCCCTGGCCTACGACAAAGAAACCGCGCTCCGAAAAGCTAGCTCCGTCGACTGCCAGCATTTTCTCATTCTGAGTGACAAGTGCATCTTATATGAGATGAAACAGCGTCGCATCAAATGCACACACCCCCTTTACGTGGGCTTTGCCATTCTTGAGATATCCAAAGTCCGAATGTACAGCTTCATCTACGAGTTGCTCTTTTCTCGCTTGACGTGCCCAGTGCAATTGATCTATAGCGATACGGACAGCATAATTTTTTCTCTCACGTGTGAAAGCCTGGAAAAGCAGCTGATGAAGATTGAGAATGAGTTAGATATGTCTTCCTATCCACCGAACCACCCGCTTTTCAACGACGAGCACGCGAATCAGATGGGGTACTTCAAAGACGAGACGGGAGGTGGTGATATTCAAGAAGTCGTAGCCATCCGAGCGAAATGTACAGCATTCTCTTGGCTGGGACACACAAACAGATCGCGAGAGCGAAAGGAGTTAAGAAAGACGTGGTGAGGAAACACTTATTGCACGAAGTGTACCGAGATTCTCTGTTCAATGAAAAGATGGTCTCTTAGAAGCAGTGCACCATCCAGAGTATAAAGCAAACGATGTACACCATTTCGAGACTCAAGAAGAGCTTGGTCCCCTACGACGACAAGCGCTATCTCGTGGATGCCGTACACTCCTTCCCTTATGGAAGCTGCGAATACGGTAAGCTTTCCTAGTGTTTTGACGCGTATAGGATTACGATAGTGCTCTCTCTCTTTGTGCAGCAACGGAAAACCCGGAAGAGAGCCCGAGAGCGTCGTTGTCAGGCATCGAGTAACCGCGGAACAAAGAGCTGCACGCGCATGTAATCGAGAATAAAAGTTCTAGTTGAGACATGCTTCTCTCTCTCTCTCTTCCTCAGACAGGAGAAGCACGGGTCATCGTGGCAGTGTGGTAGCGGAATGGGTGTACGAAAAGAATGATCATTCCGTCATCGTGCTGGTGCAGTGACCCGTGCAATGACGACGCTGCGATGAAGATTCCCCATATCCTTTCTGTTGAGGCAAGTCAGGGAGGGTGCTGGCATCTATCAACCAACTATTTTGTACGTATTCAATAAACATGTTTCAGTGAAAGAAAACACAGAGTCTCGTCAAAGTTATTCGGACTGTTTAATGCGTTGCATGTCAATAACCAATCGGTGTTTCAATAAATCAATGACAAGGTTGACGATGTAGATTGCTTGCAAATGTCGCTGCTTCCGTAGGGCATGCTTAATATGAGCGATGGCACGCGCGAGAACGTCCACGATGTCTGCTGCGATGTAGTTGAATTCTGCGTTGGCCAAGCTCACAAATTCGCTCATCAGTCCCAGGGGTCCGTCTGGAACCGTTATACAGACGTTCTTGTAACGGGCGTAGATCCGACGCACCATCTCCTGCAGCGGCCCCGGCGAGATCTCTCCTATATTGCCAAAGCCTACCATGTCTATCACGTAGCGAAACGCAGTGATGACGAGCTCGTTGCGGGGACTTTCGCTGTTGAAACATTCCTTCTCCACTTCTTCCCAAGAAGCGTGGGTGCGGGAACAATTTTGTAACGAGTGGTAGCTGAACATCTTCACGTAGTGATGACGCGAGCGCGGTGCGCGCTGCCTTTATACAGATAAACGCGCGCGCGCAAAGAACGGAGAATGAAACCGAAACCACCCGTCGCCGCTAGGAGCGCGCGCGCGCAGCGGAGAGCCGAAACCGAAAATACCCGCGGGCGGCGCAGAGGGAGCTAGGAGCGCGCGCGCGCATGCGCGGACGGGTGGAGCAGAGGGCGCGCGCGCATCCATAGCTGCCGCTGCGCGTCGCCTCACTCAGTTTCTCTCGGGCTGTCGCGGAAGACGGACATGCGCTCCGCACGCGCGCTCAGTTTCTGGCTGGCTCTCGTAGAGAGCAGACGTGTGTTCGCCGCGCTCGCTCAGTTTCTGCCTGGAAGTTGCCGCGGGGGAAAAGGTGAGTGACTTGACGCGCTCCTTTTCTCGTATGTTTGCCGTGTTTAGCGGTGACCGCGCTCGTGTTAGGCCTTTTCTCGCATGTTTAGACTTGTTTTGCGGTGAGCAAGCCTGTTGACGCATGTTTAGCGATGTGTGCCCAGTGGTTCCCGCCTTGTGTTAGCTGCGTAGTGTTGAGGTTAGGCCTAAGCGCGCTCCTTTTCTCGTATGTTTGCCGTGTTTAGCGGTGACCAACGAGTGATTTGACCGCGCTCGTGTTAAGCCTTTTCTCGCATGTTTAGACTTGTTTTGCGGTGAGCAAGCCTTTTGTTCGTGTTGACGCATGTTTAGCGATGTGTGCCCAGTGGTTCCCGCCTTGTGTTAGCTGCATAGTGTTGTGACGTTGAGGTTAGGCCTAAGCGATCGTCCCCGTAAGCTTTTTTCCCCGATGTGTACTGTTTTCTCAGTGCTGTTTTAGCAGTAGCGGTTAGACCTTTTCTCTCGCATGCCTACACTTGTTTAGCAGTGCTGCCATTTTTACCTGCCGCTAGTATCTTGTTCTCTGTCTTTCTCCTCTAGAGCTATGATGGTGGCGCCATCTGGTGTGATGCCTTGCAACTAAGTGGCCACCTGTCGTCGATCTCTGCAACTACCCGACGTCAACAAGCGCTGGTCACCCCGGAGCCATTTCTTCGCCGCGGCATCGTTGATTTTCGAATAAATTGTTTCTCTCCACTCTATTTCTATCTTTTCATTTTATTTTCTACCTATTTTTTTATTTTTTAGCAGCTCAACTAGCCCACAACTCACACAGTGGTCTGGACACGTCCTAGATGCTCCCCAATTAGTGTAATTACTCCCTGAATTATCCTAATTACTGTGGGGGGTCCCAAATTGCTCTAATTGCTCATTAATGGCGTCCAGGCCACTGTGTGAGTTGTGGGCCAGTTGAGCTGATAATATACTACTGACCACGTGAAACTCATGTATTACGTGACACTATTACTTTCATGTATTACTTGTCTTGCAACATCTCGAGATTTCAGATGAGATAAAGCACGGAGTGCTGATTTTAGACAACCGTGTCCTCTACAGTGCATGGACTGATGAAATGACAATTTGACAGCATTTGTTACCACGGGGGAACAGCCAGGATCAGGTCGTGATAGACACGATGAAACTAGTGAGTTACAAATACGTGATCGACGGAATGTGACATTGGGGGAAGCAGGAAAAAGTCTTTCGAGGCTGTGAAGTATGTTGAGAGGGCAGGTGAAGATGGATCCTGTGCTACTCAGTGCTTTGTTATAGGCGGTAACGAAGGATAACTCATTTGGCTGCTGCCGCGGTTCACGTGAAACTAATTTATCCCGATCTAGAGATTGCACGTGGACATGCACGTGGACAGAGTAATATGTATAATGTTGTGAGGGTAATTTTGTTTTCTAAAATCGTTCGACGTTCCTTCAGCGCGTGCCTCAAAATCTCTTGGGTTAGGGCATATGCGTTTCAGACGAGTGAATTGACCAAAGGGGACACTCCTTTTCTGATTCTTAGGATGGTAGCTGTTAAAATGAAGGTAACGGCGTTTGTCAGTAGGCTTCTTGTATAGATTCGTAACAAGCTTACCAGACTGTATAGACAGTCGCTTC
Source organism: Ornithodoros turicata (assembly GCF_037126465.1). Taxonomy (NCBI): domain Eukaryota; kingdom Metazoa; phylum Arthropoda; class Arachnida; order Ixodida; family Argasidae; genus Ornithodoros; species Ornithodoros turicata. The sequence continues at coordinate 34,608,778 of NC_088202.1, forward strand.
TAGAAAATTCACTGATGCGTGAGAAAGGTTGCACGCGAACTTGATAGCCTGATGTACAGAGTTAAAATGTTCGTAAAACGCAATTAAGGATGGTTCATCACCCGACCACACGATGAAAATGTCGTCGATGTACCTTAAGGAGACTAAAGGTCTAATCGGGAAGGATGCTAATGCTTTTTCTTCGAATTTCCTATGAAAAGATTCGCATAGTTAGGGGACACACGTGATCCCATTGCTGCGCCTTGAATTTAGACAAAATGTTTCTCGTTAAAGATAAAATTGTTATAAATGAACACCAGCTCAAGGAGCGACAGGAAAACGCGTGTCTGGAGAAGTTCAGACGGGAAAGATTCAAGAAAACTTTCACCACTTCGATTGTAACACAAACGTCGCCATGCCAGTACTGGACAGCTGTTTCGGCCTTGTTGGGCCTCATCAACAGTACGCAGGCAGGCAACGTTTGAGTGGATGGCGTCAGAAGGTCACGTAACACGTGATTCCTCCCGTCAGGGTGAGGGTGACGTGGGTCCCGTCCGGTCAGGGTGACGGGAGGAATCACGTGTTACGTGACCTTCTGACGCCATCCACTCAAACGTTGCCTGCCTGCGTACTGTTGATGAGGCCCAACAAGGCCGAAACAGCTGTCCAGTACTGGCATGGCGACGTTTGTGTTACAAACATATGTTATACGTGCAGCCAAAGAGCTCAGGCTATTTTTTTCATTTTTTTCACCACTTCGAGATCTTCATCATGTGACATGTTTGTATAAAGAGATGTAACATCCATAGTAGCCAAGATGACGTTGCTCAAGTCGCTGCCCTGCTTATTAATAGAATTGACGTTGAAAAGAAAGTCACTGGTGTGTTTTACATAGAGGGAGAAGCGGAGGAATGTGTTTAATGCAATGACCTAAAAGGGGAGAAACCTTTTTCGTGGGTGTGTTTATTCCTGATATTATAGGCCTACTAGGGTTTTTTTCTTAAAGAGGCCTACTAGGCCTTTTTCTTGTGTACCTTAAGGTGCCGATTCGGAAGGAAAACAGCGTTTATTTTATTTAGTTCATGAAAAGAAGGTGCCACATGGATTCTCTACGCGAAATTTCAATCCTGTATAAGAACGCTGTGCATTTCTGTCAACTTTTGAAGATCTGCTCCACAAGTTTCGATGACGCGACCAGCGAATGACGTCATCATAAGCCGGCAAATTACAATGATGTCATGTTCTGGAAAGAGCAGTCGTCTCTTAGCAACGACGCCGGCGTCCGCGGAGGATAACGTGGTGCAGAAGTCATGTGAGGCTTATCGAAAGAGGGGAAATGGGGAGAGATGTCGGATGATATGTCAGGTACGGAGTGCAGAAACTGAGCCCCCCGGAAGAGGCTAACGGCAACAACGTTGCCAGATGAGCGCCGGGCGCTCCGTCATAGCTTAACATGGCGTCACAGTTCTCAAAAATACAAATTAATTTTCTCTAGGTTTCGCGTCACGTAGAGCCAAAATAATTTGGAGGAATGTAAAGTGAAACAAGGAAATTTGAGTAACATAACCTTGATAGGATTCTGAAGGCACCAGATTTAGACCGTAGAGCCACTTTAATCAATAATTTAGAATAAGCCTGGAGTAGCATTTTTAAGACTAATGATGTCCGTAATGCTGCGTGGAGTATAATTGCTAGAGATCAGAGCGCTGATGTTTTGGTTAATTGTTCAACAAAATAGTGGAGTGGAGTCAGAGTCAAGAGGCTTGTAGAACCTAGCGTCACTGAGGTGCTCATTTGTGTTGCTTATGTAGCCTGAAATATTCATCAAGACAATGTCCCCGCCTTTATCAGCAGGCACAAGAAACAGTGCAGAGACAGGACGTGAATAGACAAACGAAGCGCTGACTTTCAGTCAGTATGTACCAACTTGCCCACACCGTTGCTTTGACTTCATCAGCAGGCCTGATTATGATATCATCACGAGACTTAAGATTCCGTAGTGCAATCCTGTCTTTCTTAGACAAATTAAATGATCCCCGGTTATCAAAATTGTTAAGCAGGCCTTTAATGTCATTGGATACTATACTTTAATGTAATTGTCGATCATAGGGCTAGTTTTTGGTAGGTGGATTTTGGTGGATACAGAGAGAAGGCTTCTTAAATGGTGTTACCTCGGTGCATGCACTGCAGTGACAAAATGTTTGCGAGTGCATTCGTCTGTCTAAATGTTGGAGATCATCTAGAATTTCAAATTCATCAACACCACGAGGAGTGGGGATAAAGCTCAGTCCTTTGGATAAAACTCTGATTTCAGCTTTGGTTAAAGTAACGATCGGGCTATATCAGCTACATGAAGCGTAAAATCGCGAATCCTTTTTAATAGCAAAATGCCAATCTCTGATGCCTCGCGGCTTGAGCACCTACGCAGGCTCACTACAATTATGTAGATACCCGTAGATACTCTCACAAATATCATTTTTTCATTAAAATAAAATTAAAATTAAGTAATGATAAACACACGCACAAAATTAAACGAACTTTCCATATTAATTTTCATATTTTCTCCTCCACGTTCTAGGGCCCTTTCACCGCCCTTTCACCTTTCTATTCCGCACCTGTGTCCTCACTCCGTTCCCATAGCCCCCTTTTTTATCCTTAATTCCTGGAACGTCACCTACACTCTAAAAAAAAGTAGAATTTCTATCCGAGTGGGTAGAACTGCGTTGCAACCAGAATTGTACTCAAATGCGTAGAACTGCAAGGGTAGAGACGTTTCCACTGGTATGAGTAGAATCTTTAGTACAACAGTCGTACTCAAAACAGTTGAACTGCTATTATAACATAATTATATATACTCTTTGACGAAATCTGGCTGTCGGCATCAAAGCTCGAATCCATCCATCCATCCATCCATCCATCCATTGACAGGACTGCCACTTCAGTCGCTAGGGCTCCCTAGCGGAGACAAGGCGGCGTGCTGTTATGTTACACGTGAGGTTTGTCTGCATGTGCTTCAGGATAGCACTGCGGACAATTTCGGCCACCTTGCGTTGTTTTTTGTTCAGCGTGGCCCGTACAAATACTGTAGTTCTACCCGCATGGGTAGAAAATTCTACCTTTTTTTCTTAGAGTGTACATGCGTTCTCGCTTCCTCTGTAAATCCCCTGGGCTCGCCTTATGGTGCGCTTATGGCATGTATCACCTACAGTGCAGCTCTGAAAAATCGTGGCGCAAGGAGTTCCACAAAAGGGATGACGTTCCCGGTACGGCGGTAAGGCAGGGAACACGCCGGACACAACCGGCTAGTAACGGCGCTCTACACTACAGGAGGGCAGTTGGCGCAACGGTCGCCGTTCGAAACTCTAGTGCAACAGGCACCTGAACCTGCTTATTATGAGCGTACGGCACAAAAACTCGTTGCATCGTAATTATGAGCGGGTGTTAACACGTCAAGCTCTCCTTTCATTTTTTTTCCTGAGATGCCTGCCAGCAGCACGAGCCGAACATGTAGTGCAACAACCTTATGCTCAAAAGAACAGTAACAGAGCTAAAAATATGAACCTGCACATACCAGCAACGCATAATATCAAGAATACCATACCGTGGACTAGGAGGATAAGCACCACTAACCCTCATAGCAACACACGAAAAACGTTATACTGGGTTACTGTGTCTTCATACTTTACATATTCTTTACACAGAACGCTAGAAGAGCTGCATAGATGTCGTTTTTCAACTTGAGCCTTTTGGGCGAGGTGGGCATCCGCTCGAAGAGAGTATACGAGATGAATAAATACATATAATATATTAATCAATGCTTTAGTTAGGATACTTCGAGCAAAAGCGATATAGGAGAGTGCGAGACAATCCTCGCTGGAAGCCATCCCACCTCTTAAAAATTCTGGTACGAGCACGTACTTTGAAATTTCAGTCGCCGAAACATGCTTTGTAGATGTGCCGAAACCGAAACCGCGCGTATCAGAAGCGTAGGGAGGACTGCGCTCCTTGCACCTCACAGGGCCACATGCATTGAAGCGATGGGCAGCATTGCAGCAGGTGGTGACCTGCTGGCTAGGTCAACTGCTTTGCGGCCTAGTTAGGTCTTGGTAGCCGAAGAAAATACACGCTTGAGGCGCGCGGTTGCAGCTCATTTGCACAGCAAAATTAGACGTTTTTTTTTAATTATGATATTCCAAATAACAGGTACAAGTGGACTGTGAAAGGACATGCCTCGCAAAGGAACGATATCGCTTCCAGATTTTTTAGATTTTTTGATTGCTCATCCGGATTACTCGCTTTTGCAGAAATCCCATAACTAAAGAGCTAATTAACCAGTTTTAAGTAACGGTCATGATCTGGTAATGACCGCATGGTATAACTAGGGCCTGAGGTTTTCGGGTTTTACCCGGTCCTTCCCCGATTGCCACGCTTAGTTATTCGGGTAAAACTCGATTTCTCCCCGAACCAGGGTCCTTTGTCACGCGGAGCGGAACCCCGGCGCACGACTGCGGTAGTGGAAGAAAGGGAGGGATTACCGACGGAAGGAGGTGACATCGCAGCTGTGAGGGCGAAACGCGTGGGATGCACTTTCCCCAGCGTCAAAACGTGGCGTGTACGCCATGGTCTTGTACGCGCGGTGAAGAAACGCTCGTGCACAACCACTCGAAACGCATGGGACGCGAACAGAGCGAGTGACGCGCACCAGTGTTGCTACATTCGTTGACCGCAAGCGTTCGTGCTCGAATATCAGCAGTTGCCGGATTTCAGCGCAGAGACTCCGCGCGCGTCAAAAATGCGGGTTTTCTTAGGTCACACGCACACCGAGCGCGCGTGCATCGAAAAATTGTCGGAAAAACGCTGCGACGCGAGTGGCTTCTAGCAGTTACGCATGTGTCTCGCCCGTTCCGGGTGGCTGTACCGTTCCGCGGTCGAAAGAACGCCCAGCAGCGAGCAACATGGGGGCAACTTATATAGTTCCGAAAAGAATTGAGTGAGGAGCCAAGGTAAGCCGAGCTACCGATGAATCGCTGAAGGCAACGGAATATCCAGACATTCATTCCTCGTACATTGATTCGGAAACGAAAACCAAAGCGCTTTTCATGTGAAGGCTTCTAACAGCGTCACACTAAGCGAAGTAGTACTTAAATCCATGTGCAGGTTTACATCACCATACAGATTTGAATTCCCATTCTACTCAATGCAGGTTTGAATTGCCGTAAACTAGTGATGGGACGAATCCAGAATTTTCTGAATCCCAATTCGAATCAGAATCCAAGGAATGTTCTGCGAACCCACGAATATTAGAACCTCGTATCTTTCTCCTCCATTCTTAAGAAAGAGTTTAGAGAGCTAAAAAAAGACGCTTCTACTGAAAAGTGATTTCAAGGAGAATATGATTTCTTTGTTTAATGAGAAACAAATTAAGTAATAGTTCTCTTTCAGGAGAAAACATACTCATATACTTAAATGAAATTTGTACAATAAATAAATAAATGCCCTTTATAGGGGGCTTTCATAAGTCGGCGCCATCTAGTAGGCGAACCCACTACGCTTTTGTAGCGCGCGTCCGCCATATTTTGGGCAAGGATGGAAGCGTTGCCTGTGTGCGGACAGCAAGGCTTTGTTTGAACCGCGCGCCTGGGATGATCTTTTGCCGTCCGCCGCATGGGACCTGGTCTGCTTTCTCATCGAAGCATCGCTCTTTTCATGAGTGGATCATCCATCTGCATTTGTAATTTCAGTCTGTTGTTGAGCGCCCTTCTGCAGTCAGCGTGGCGTGAGAGACGCCAAAGGAAACAAGGCGCGTGTACAAACTGTTTGGCGGCAAAAGTTCTCATGATACATAGCTTTCCAAATGACTATCGTCAGAAGCGTTCTGTTGTCATTCTCAATGGACGAACTATAAATACCTCGCATATTCGAAGGCCAAGAACATAGTAGAATATTAGGAAACATCCGCGAAAGCATGTAACAGCAGGATCCCTCGTTCAAAATACACGACGGGTTTGGAAATGTGCATAAGAAACACAATAAACCTGCAAAAATATGATATGCCGGTTCTGTAAGTCGACAGGGCGACACGGATGGAAGTTGAACCCGTATATGACACGCATAATAGCTGTTCTCTCCATACCGCGGCCAGTCGAGCCAGATGCACTCACAAAAGGCGTCGACACGTCTTTGGGAGAACCCATCTTGCATATTCGTCAAGTCTCTCGACCACTGAATATTCTCGTTTGCCATCGCTCGTTCGCTTACCATACACGGAACCACATGTACATACGACGTGCCAAAGATATGGCCGACTGTCGTCTGCTAGAAGGTTGCCAGACTGACTTTTGAAAAGGGTCTATTACTTCTTTTTAAATGCAATTTATTTAAGACGTTGTTCATCGACTACAGAAAATACGTAAATTGTCGAGCCCGCATTGTTTACATAGAATGAAGAAACAATCAAAAGCAAAGCTATGTTGCGTTCAAACTTGTTATGTAAGAGTCCCTCCCTGAACTCTTGGAGTCCAGAGCAATGTAGCGGTGGTGGTGGTGACGAAAACTGGCTCCGGAGCAGTGTAAACAAACAAGAAAACACCCGCCAGCCTTTCGGCGAAGTCCGGAAGCGCCGATTTTTAAAAGAAACAGACTAACGTGGTTGGTGGATTCGAAAGACTCGATTCACCGTTTTGGGCACTGGGATTCCGATTTTCGAATCTCGAATCCCTGCCTAGGATTCGAAGATTCACGGATTCGGTTGGCACATCCCTACCATAAAACTTTAACACAGTCCGCATTTTGTCACAGCGTTATTACTTATTGTTAAGGCAGTTTTCTTTTTACAATTGTGGCATGTGTAGTAAGCCTGATAAACGACCCAACAGCACACAATATTGGACCCATATTGACTGGGCATTGGCGATGCGGGTCTTATGTGGGACTTTTTTTTGCCAGAATTTCCCCCATATTGCAAAGTTTGAATCAATATGAGAAAAACATCGGAATATGGGCCCCACACTTACCGTATACAGCCCATATTGACTGAAATGCAGAAAATAGTACGTACCCGTGTTGGTATACCTGTACAAACTGCCCTAACAGCACGGCAAGATTGGACGGTGAAGCATGTGAAATGCCCAAGTCAATGCGTCGTTACATCCAACAACTTCCCGCAGATGATACACATTGTTTGAAACGGTCAACATATGTGGCAGGCCCACTGTAACATGCACTGCAACGCAACAACTTAACTTTCCACTTGCTGCAAACAGCCCGCATCTTGCTTCGCGATGCCAATCGGTCATAACCGACTGAGAGCGTGGTCGTTTGTGCGAATCATGCACCCTGTAACTAATGCGCATGCACGCACTCGGATCGGACGTTTCATTCGGGCGAAAATGTTGCTGGTTTCTTTAATGACAACAGAATTGCAGCAGGTGAAGAAACACAATGTTTGATAGGAAGGGATGTCTGTTCTGTAGTGCTCGGTGCATCCAAGTTACTGCAAGCAGCGTGAGTTGCTGAGGCGTATGTCGGTCACCGTCACGAAAGTATGTCGCTCCTTTGTACTCTAGGAGCAGGTTGGAAATTTTTGGTGCATACAGGTATATCTAAACTGGTATCGAAAACAAGCGAAAATACTAAATCAGACCCATCGGCAAGGCTATCATCATGAGGCGCGAGCGATCCTGGGTGTTCGTGGTAGAGGTACGATCGCAAAAAAAAAAAAAAAAAGCTACAACATGGGCATGGCTTGTGTGTGTACTAATAGATTATTCTTAATTTCAATGTAGAAAAAAAAACTTGCTGTTGCCACACTCGTGCGCATATACCAAATCATCTATCACCCGGGTACATTTCCGTATCCTGCCCCTTTGCGCATGCACGTGTCACAGTGGGCGTGTTTATCCGTGCATCTCTGTATCCGTGCAGTGCGTCCGTGCATTGTAATACGGAGTTCGTACACTTTTTGGGTTAAACAGGAAGCGACGTTCATATCTCGGAGCTGTAGACCAAGATTAACACCTGTGAACAGATGAATACAATGCATCCCCTGTTGCTGGCTCTGCGAAAAAAAAAAAAAAGAAGTCATGGAACGAGCGGCTATGATAGCGTGAATGTTTAGCAGGAATCAGCTGTGCACCAACGGTGTCATGTTTAGTTCCAATGGACCTATAATGGCTACTCATTGAATAAATGCAAACGTCTAATCACTACGTGTACGTATAGCTCTAGGTGAGAAATTGACCTTAAATGAACCATCCTAATTTCTGTGTGGTCACCACGATGCCATTCTGTTTGTAGTTGTCAAAATCTGTGATAACTGTATGGATTTCGAATTGATATGTTTCATTAAACCTGATATGATTTAGTTTTCTGTGTTCTCGTGTGGTATTGTTGCATGGGTGAGGAAAAGCGAATACAACGCAAACGAAGTGCGCGAACGTAAACGTGCCATGGCTAATTATGCACTACTTATTATTCGTACTGCTGACGTCACCTCTGACGTCATTTATTTACAATCGTAGTTGCCCGCGCAACGGATGGGTGGCGCTGACCGTCTTTGTGATGGCGTCATTCTGAAGACACAGGGGCCTATGGGAGTTACGTTACCTGTTTAGATATACCTTGGCACTATTGCGATCCCAATGAAGGCTTCTGAGGGATGTTTGGCATTGGTAGTTCCGTGGGACTGCCTGCCTACCACTAGCTGGTTCTTCTCTTCGTTTTCAGGGTGAGGAGAGTACTATTTTTGAGATGTGATGAGGGCAAGCTTTCGCTTGTCCCATCCTACAGTTGGCAATACGACTGCTTCGGTCCGTCAGCAAGATGGGAACAGCACCTGTTCTTCGGTTTTAGGGCGAAGCAGTGTTGTTTTTGTAACGCGATGTGACGTGCGTGGATGAATAAGAAAATCTACAGAAATCTACAGAATGTAAGAAGATCTTAATAAAGGAAATAAGAGGGCGAAGTGACGAGGTAAATCTAAAAACTTAGCGAAGGCTGAAAAAAACACGAAATGTGACCTGGCAACGCTAGTATTTTGACACGCGAGCGAGGCTGGGTGTTGCGAGGACAAATACAAATGTAAAGAGCTTTTTGCGATGAGATAAACTAGGTGTGTACTAATCACTTACTCGGTTATTCAATATAGGAAAAAGTACCTCTTTGCCTGCTGTATACATACATCGAAGGCGGACAGAGTACGCGAGTTTCCGCATCCTGCTGTTCTTCGGGGGCCGCGTATGCGCAGTTCCTCAAGTTTCTTCGTTTGTGCGCACGAACTGCTATACATTTTTTCTCGTGTTTTTATTGCTATATTGCCATATCGTACAAGAACACTCCAGTTACACATTTGGGGACTTGAAGGTAAGCTGAACGTGAACATAGTCAGGCTATTCCCTATGCAGGCCTGGGTAAAGGCGTGAGCCACATCCACATGGACACATAGGCGTGCTTACTGAACAGCAGAGAAGACTGTCGCTCACGGCGCCGCACAAGCGGCCCACCTTTCTACCGTTTTCTTCAGGATCTTGCCAGGTGAGCACCTGAAGCACCATTGTTGTTTCGAGAAGCACGAGTAGCTATACTTGTATATGCATGTGTGCGCGGTTATTCTCACTTACGCATACTTCAAGCGGTTAGCTTTGGATATGAGCGATGCGAACGCAGCCTGTGCGTTCCCATCGCTTCTTTGGTGTGGTCCTAGACTCCCACCTGGCTGGGCTCGCCACATCAAGCACCTTGAAACCGAAGTGCAGCGATGGCTTGCTGCCACTCAACATCTTTCTGGCTTCGGCTGGGGCTGTGATCAACGCTTCCTCTTAGCCGTTCACGCGGCCTTGGTGAGGGCGACTGTGCTTTACAGCCTTCCAGTCTTGCATATGGTTTCTACAACATCGTTAAATACCCTTCGGACCCTGTCCGCCCGAAGCCTTCGTCGCTGCCTTGGCGTTCCAAGAATGTCTGAAACGCGACAAGTCTTAGCTGAAGCTGGAGAACTCCCGGTGGGGGTCCTCCGTGAGCGGGAAACGGCTCGACCCTTCCTACGTTTCCGTGCGCAGGTTCGCCGTCACCCACTCCTCAGGGAAATTTGATACCGTCCTGAAAGTGATTTCCATCGCGTGGCGCAGAGGACACTCCACGCTCTCACCGGCTTCTCACCTGGGAGTGTCACACGGCCGAACGCCCCATGGTCTATGCCTGTGCCACCCACCTTCGCACGTGTTCCTGAACTCCAGGTCCGCAGAGCTCATGTCCCCCCTCAAGTCCTTCGAGCCCATTTTTATGCTCTCGTAGACGCGCAGTTTTCCACCTCTACCGCCGCTTACACCGATGGCGCATCTCGAAATGGCAAGTCTGCGTCAGCGTTTGTAATCCCCGACGAAGTCGTAGTTCAAGGACGTCGCCTTTGGCATTGTACATCCTCCACAGCTGCGGAACTCTACGCCATACTTTTCTTTTTGCAGCACATCGTTCTCCCCCCCCCCCCCCCGGAATTTTGGTGGTCTTTACTGACTTAACATCTGCGCTGCAAGCAATTGAAAATTCCTGCATACGAGGATCCTCCGCACCGTTGGTTATGGATGTGTTAACCGCTTACAAACTTGTCTACGAAGCAGGACATTGGCTCGTTCTCCAATGGGTTCCCGCCCCTTGCGGTGTCGAAGGCAATGAAATGGCGGATAGCGCCGCCGAAGCATCTCTCTCGTCTCGGCCGCGGCCGCGTATTGCACTGCTGAGAGGTGATCCGCGACCAATACTTCGAAGCCTTGTGACTCCACTGGCTACCCGCCAACCGACCGCTGACATACTACCCCCGCCATGCTGAGCAGAGTTGACCCAGCTCTCGCTTTCCGCATGCCAGCATATATCTCTCGTCAAGACGTCGCATTAGTTAATCGAACGCACCTCGATGTGGCCTTCACAACACAGTGGCGCTACCGCTTGAGACAAGTTAACTCTCCCCATTGCAGTCACTGCGGTGCTGCAATGGGGACAACCATAAATACTCTGAGTAAGATGTCATCTGGAATTACAGAAGTAACGATGATCATAACAACAAGTCAGCAAGGAACAATATCATTTATTGGTTAGATTATCACGGCGATTTTGATATTAGAAGTTTCTCGACTTTTAGGAATATTCTGTTGGACCGTAGAATCCGAATCGCAAAGGGGAACAGCATCTCCACCCTGTTGAAGATCTCGAGCACATGCTTCTCCATTGCCCACATTACCACCCTTCCCGCTCCGCACTCTCCGCCTCACTCAACGATCTAGACTCCCGCCCCCTCTTCCTCACAAAATTTCTTGGCCCCTGGCCGCATCCAGCTCATCAACGCTCTGCCCTCAAGGCTCTCTTCGCCTTTTCGGACGCCACAGGACTTCGATTGTAACGGGCCCATTACTGCTTGACCTCCAGTAATGGGGTAGAGTCGCCCCCGGCGATGAAACTCCCCACCCGTCATCCCGAAGTAAAGCTGTTGTTGTTGCTTTGAATATGATGCGATGCCTATTGAGCAAAAAAATAAAAAATACTGTCAAGCAATTACATGTGGCAACTACATGTGTGTGTGTGTGTGTGTGTTTGCTGGTGCATAAATGGTATTGTGTGATTTTCAACGGTGTTGCTGCGTGAACATCTGTCCGCATTGGTCAACATCAACTGAGATGATAAACACTCAAAATATTAAACACCTCCCTTTCTTTTCCTCATATTGGGCGCCCGAATTTGAACAGTGTACACCACTGCACCTCACATAGAGGCACGAGCTTGTCGCATGATTTCTTCTTCTTCTTCCCATATTTGGATTGATTCTGGAGCTCTGTGGCATGTCTGGTGGGCTCCAAGGCATGATTTCGGGCTTACTTTCATGCTTGGTTCTGATTGCATTTGGTGGTTGTACATTTGAACATGGTGTTGCAGTGAGCCTTGGGGCTTGTTGTTTCACAGTATGATGCATGCTTGGGATACCGGCCAGTTCTTGTGTAATATAGTGTATACATTTTTGTGTAACATCTACTTATAATGGGAACAATTTTACAGGTGCTAGCATGGCTTGAATTTTGTAACGTGAAACTGTTGAGCTGATCTGTTTCCTTGGCACCACGCCTTGCTCTATGCACAACCCTTTGCACAGAGTGCACTTTTGCACATAGGAAGGCTCAGGTGGGATGCTGTCCCGACACCTATGTGCTCTTCATACAGTGCTGGCATGTATGGGACCAACAAAAACATAGAAATGATCAGTATTTTCTGTGTTCTTGCCCTTATATCAGCATCACCTTAAAAGGAGTAAAACAGATGCACGCATTGTTACACAGACGTATGTTGACACCGTACAGCATAAAGCAGAAGCATTGGGGAACACAGCAGACAACATGCCATCATCACTGTGCCCAGCAGGCCCGTCCATGATGAAACTTCCCGCAGAGGGCACTGTCTTTGGCTGGTATTTGGTGAGTAGCGCCAGTACGGACCCCAGCCCCCAGTCCCAAGCTGTTATCCGTACCGTGCCGAGAGGATGAAAGAAGAAGGGTCCAGTCCAAAAGACAGTCCAACTCTACCTAAAAGACTGAAGGTGGGGTATCTAACTGCGGAAGTGCGGCCATATATTCCCAAACCTCTCAGGTTCTTTAAGTGCAACCACTATGGCCACCCTTCAGATACATATAGAGGGTCTGCGTGCTGCACCCGCTGCAGCAAGCAGGGCCATGACTCTGAACAGTGCGAAGGACCTGATCACTGCGTCAATTGCGCAGGTGACCACCCTTCGTACTCTAGGTCTTGCCCGAGGTGGAAATTCGAGAAAGAAGTAATGCACATTAAAGCAACAAAAAGGCTGAGCTACCCAGAAGCCAGGGAGAAGGCTTCTCCTTTATCTTTTCAGAAATCTTTTGCAACTGTGGTCATAGAAAAATCACGAACGATCTCATGCTCAGCACAAACATGTATCGAACACTTAGCTTTTTCTCAGACGGCAGCTTCTCCAGCAGCAGTAGCTGCAGTTTCTCAAACCTCTTCGTGGCGGCGTCTTCACAGGCGCCACCTTGGTCATAGCTAACCTTGGAGCCTAGCTCCATGGATTTTGATGACGACATGAGCTCGCAAGGCTTGGTCACGAGCGCGAGCCCCAAGTCTCAGAAAGCTCAGAAGTTAAGAAAATTCAAACGCAACCTTTGGGGGAGCAATATTTCGCTCCCCGATATATCGCCAAAAGTACTGGCTGCTGTTCGGAGAAAAGCTGCGAAGCAGCCAATAACAGGCCCAAAAAAGAAATAAGTGCTTCTCTGAGCGGCCCCCAAAAATATATAATGCTGTATAATTTTCCTTGTCGGCAGAAGTTTGCTGTACACATTTTTTTATCCTTGGTGCTGCCATAATTATGGGGGGAAAGATCCTTCAGTGGAACTGCCGTGGGCTAATTTCGAACCTTGATGATGTGAACGATCTTTTTGACAAGTACGGTGCAGCATGTTTCTGAATTCAAGAAAGATATTTAAACACAAACACACCAAATACACTGCGCATAACATTTTTCGAAAAGATCGATCAGATACACCCTGATCATCTGGGGGCTTAGCGATTGTAACACGAGGTTCTTTTCCAACGAAAGTATTTCACCTGACATACAAACTTGGAGGCTATGGCTGTGCAGATGTGTCTAGACAAAATCGTCACAATCTACCCAGCTTACCTCCCACCATCAGAAACCTACAGACAAAGACAGAAAAAAAAAAAAATTGTGCACCCAGCTTCCAAATGCTTTATTCTTCCAGGTGACTTTAATGCCCATAACCCGCTTTTGGGGCAGTGCAAGAACAGACACAAGAGGAAAAATGATAGAGAGACTTCTCTTGACGTCTTCCATATGTTAAATTATTATACTGGAAGACCCATGTACATGCGTTCATCTACTCAATCCTTCTCAGACTTAGATCTCTCTTTTTGCAGTTCATCACTGGTGCAAGACATGGAATGGACCGTAGAGGAAAACCCACTGGGGAGTGACCCCGTCCCAGTGGTGTTAACATATAATCGTGTCATCAGTCCGTCCGTCTAACGACACGTCCTCCCAACTGGAAACTCGAACACGCCGATTGGAATCAATTTTCAGAAAAATGTGATTGATCACTGATTTCTTTGCACACAATGACAATCGACGGAACTGATGACCTTGTCACCAACATAACCCTTTGGGCAGCCCAATAATTCATAGCACAAACAACTGGTAAACTGCCAAAGCGAGCTAAGCCCTCGTGGACAGTGAATGCGAGGAAACCCGCAAACTTCAAAATCGTGCGTGGAGTCGGTTTCGATGGTACCCTACATCACAAAATCTTTTATTCTTTAAAAAGGCAAGAGCGAAGGCCAGGTGGACACGTAAGCAAGCTAAACGATCCTCTTGGCAGCACTTTGTGACTTCTTTATCTTCGAACACACCCACAAAAATAGTTTGGGATAAACTTCGAAAAATCAGAGGGGAACATATTGGTCACTCTGTCCATCTATTAGAAGTAAATGGTCAAGTATGTGAAAGCCTGGAAGAACAGGCTAATGCCCTTGGGAAGCACTTTGAAAGCATTTCAAGCTCTTCTCACTATAGTAAACAGTTTCTCAAAGTTAAAAAGAGGTCTGAGAGACACAAAATTCCTGTTAGTAGTGGTGATGGGCTTATTACACTCTAAATCAGGTAACGCATATGTAACGGTTAAGTACCGCTTGGCCAAGAGGTACATTTTTTAAAAAATGTACCTCTTAAAATTAAGAGGTACATGCGCCCTCACATGCGGTACATGTAACGGATAGCGCGCAGCGATTTAGGCCTACCCGTCGGGGTGGTTCCCCTCCTCCACGATATATTAACAGCCCCAGGAAGCTACGCTGCACGATAAATATAACAAACAAATACCTTTATTCGAAAATTATATCCATTTCAGGGGTGATGCTTGTCCATCGCGAGCGTGCATTGATGCACAAACGCCGAACACACGGGGCACAACGTATATGGATGAACGATGACCACTGCGTCTCTCCTTCACCACTGCAGCTGCTCTGTGGTCACGCTTCTTTATCTCTTCCACACCTTTGGATAGCTGTTCTTCCCCAACTTCCGTTTCTTCCGCAGAACGTAACACCAACCACAGTAGACGATTGACTCACCCATTTACGACATCGCTTGACGTAACCTAGGAGAAAATACAATGTAAAAAAAAATCCAACAACCGAAATAGCTTGCCTGAAAAACATGCTTCCTTGCTTGTGTAATCCAGGTGTAAAATGCACTCTCGGCTCCTCTAATTCACGCATCAACGTTCGTGCATGAAGCACAAAGTTCATTGTCTCCGTCCCTCAGTCGTTGTGTCCAGCCTGCCGGTGATCAGGACCACTGGGAATCAGAGCGAAGATGAACGAAAATGCGTCGTGAAGACGAATAATTACTTCAGAGATATAATACGCACCTTAAATGACTTCAATCTTGAACGCGTCGAACGAATTTCTTGGAAGACCGAGCAGACTCGTCCTCGCTCCCCGACGTTTCAAAACAAACTGATTTGCAGCGGTTGCAAGAAACGAATTCTTCCCAAACATGCGATCCCTCACAGTCATGGGTTCTAGTTATTGCACTCCTTTGACAGAATGATAGTGCTGATCCATTACGGCAGTGCTGCATAAGGGAATTTATAGACTGGTATTCGGAATCACACGAAATATTTTTGCAGCGCATGGATATCGTGAGAAGGCGTTCGTACTCATGCGCCGGAAACACGCGGTACACATGGGGTACAGCTGCTATAGATCGCGCTTAAAAGGTACCTAGCCGGTACGGATGGGTCTCGGAGCCCTTGTACCGTTTGAATTTCGCAGTGGTCGCGGACTGTACCTGCTGGTTGAGGACTGCACCTCATGTGTACCGCCTGGCCCAGGTGCGGGTCCTCTTTTATGCGGTACGTATCGGGTGTCGGATTTAGAGTGTACCATTATTATTATATACGATGGGCTTATTACGAACCCTTTACTTCCATAGAGCTGTTGAGAGCGTTATCGGCTGTAAAAGCAACTGCAACAGGCCCAGACCGGGTGACATATTCTATGCTAGGTCACAAGTCCGAGGAGTAAAAAAAAATTCATCTCCTTAGATGTATTGCAAATTTACTCAAAGACAGAACAATTAGAGTTCAACTACGAACAACTCTGGCAAGTCCATTTGTGCAAGAAAATGGTGTGCCACAGGGGTCTATTTTGAGTGTCACACTATTTCTGGTAAAGATCAATTCTGTGTCCAACCGTCCATAAAGTTCTGGATGTGGACGATATACAGTTATCTAGTAGCTCCACGAACCTGAGAATATGTGAGCGACAAATACAGCTAGCAATAAATAACCTAGTGAAATGGTCTTCCGAGAACAGGTTTAAATTTTCACCAGAGAAGACAGCCTGTGTCCCATTCTCGAGAGTTAGGGGTGTGTTTCCACCACCCAGCCTCAAACTCGATGGCCACGATTTTCCTGTTTAGTGGGAACACAACTTTCTCCGGGTCATATTCGACAAAAAGCTCACATTTCTGCCTCACCTAAAAAGGTTGAAGGTTAAATGTACAACATCTCTAAATCTACTAAAAATATTGGCGCACAGGTCTTGGGGTGCAGATAGGAAAATGCTGCACAGGGTATACACTTTAACAACCCGCTCAAAACTCGATTATGACAGCATTGTGTACGGTACAGCTCGTCAGTCTGTATTGAAAATTCTAAACCCGATACACCATCAAAGGCTACGGTTGATATCAGGTGGTTTCAGAACCTCTCTGGTTGAAAGCCTTTATGGCGAAGCTAAAGAATGGTGTCTAGAAAGGCGTCGATTTTACCTTGGGGCAATGTATGCCCTCAAAGTTAAAAGTTATCATCAGCACCCTGCACTTTCTTGTATAAAACGTGCATGTTTTGAACGCCTCTTGATCAGTAGATCCAGTGTCATACCTCCGTTCAGCATGCGACTTGCAAGAGATGCTGAACAATACGGCTTTACTCCTTATAATTGTTTTGTCGTGGAATCACCTAAGGGATTTCTTCGTCGCAGTCTCTACCAGAGTACAATTGCTCACTATTAAAGTACGACAAACATGAGATCCCTACGCAGGTACTGCAACAGGAATTTGAAGACATGAAACAAAGCTTTCCGGAACACATCGAAATATATACGGACGGTTCAAAGTTCAGTACTGTAGTACACGGTGTCATCGATTGAATAATGTGGCATCAATATTTACAGCAGAGGTTTATGCAGTCACCTTTGCTTTAAATTTCATACTACAAATCCGCATAAATTCCTCTATCATATACGCAGACACTCTTTCCACTCTCCAGGTCGTAAGCAATGTACACAAACAGAAAAAGCACCTGGTACAACGAGCAATATTTGGCTAGCGTGGTGCTCAACAGGGGTTTTCGTTTGAAGTTCTGTTCGGTGCGAAGCCACATTGGTATACGTGGTAACAAGAGGGCAGATCGGGCTGCTACTGCACAGCCCTTTCTTCTGACGTTACTCCCTTCGAAATGCCGTATCAGGATCTTTGGTCAGCCTTGAATAAAGCGGTCAACCAAAAATGGCAAGAGTTTTTTTGGATCGGCAGGCAGAAAATAAACTGTTCGTAAGCTGTTCGTACATATTTGTTTAACCTGAATCATAATTTTGCACGATGCACGTGAAGAGCACGAAAATGCTTCTGGGGAGCTTAGAAACATTATTCGTTGTACGGACTGCTTTACTGAGTAATATATTGTGGCTTGGCTTACTATGCATTTTGTGCTTTGCATTGTGTTATTTTGAATGTCTCAGGTCGACTGCCATGTGCGTATACCGTATACAAGGGGCCACACACACTTGCTGCTATCTGCCCTCCCTCAGTGTCTGAGAATTGCTACCTTGAATTATTCAACACTTTTTAAAATGGTGAAGCAATCCACACAGCATTATGTCAGATGTGCTAGAAGAAGTAACCCTCCATGCCTTTTCGAGTGCGGCATTGTTGTGTTCTACGTTCACTTGTGATCTGAATGTGAAAGTTACAGGTGCCATATTGATTGTATATTGAGAGTTATTGCCTGTGGGACCATGTCATGCCAGTTGTATATATTGCATAGTGCACTCCCACAGATTGTAGACCTTGTGTTGCAGTGGTGTGTGATGGTAGACTGGACTAGCTTCTTTGAAAGCTTTCTTGTAATCTAAACTTGAGCAGGACCCCTATGCGATCATAAGTGCACCAGAAAATGTCTTGTACTGTGCATAGCCTTGTATATACTGATTGCGGAATCTGTAAACGTCAGGCTACTATACATAGACCTCTCAATGTTCGCACGAGTTGGCATATGTCACTATGAGTGATTTGTGATTAAACTTGTTACCAGTGAACTCTTACATGAAGTGTTCTCTGTCTTGTATTTCATTGCTCTCTTCAGTGGGCTTCTTCCATGATCAAAGAGGCAATCCATCGGCCTTCAAACAACTGTTCGATGTCGCGATGTATGTAAGAAAGCGAAGCGCGTGTGAGGTGAGTGGGGAAGAAAAGAAAGGAGAAAGGGAAACGGTAACGCATGTGCGTGACACGTGAACTGATGTCGACTGTGACGTCACCGTCACATGTCATGGGTGGCGTCACGATTGTAGCTGTTCGCACAACGGCTAACTGTCAAAAAGATCGCGTAGATTTGAAGACGCAGGGCCTTATGAGAGCTTCGCTGCCTTTTTACATATACTTTGGAAGTAATATCAGGGGTGGATATTATACCGGATAATTCTTTATTATTATGCGGACTCAACCTTGACGTTATCATGGAGATATTGGCGTATGATGGACAAAATGGCCTTGCCAATATAGGCAACCCATGTTGATCCAATATGGAGCCTGGTTGCACTCCCCATATTGGCAGCCCACATAGGACAAATATTGGTAATCATGCCAGCCCACTTCCGTCCAATATTGGACCTATATGGGCGTGCCGCTTGGGGATAAGCCCGATTTTTACCTGTATGATATACCAGAAATTTTACCCCGAATTCAGCCGACTTGGATGCTCGTGTTTATTATCCAACTTCCCTCCCCCACCCCCGAATTTGGCAGAAAAATATTTGCCGAAAACCTCGGAGTCTACATATAACACAACCGAAATAACGGGTAGTGTCTATGCTGCTCTCCTAGCCTTTTCATTTTGAAAAATCTATAAAAGATACAAAAGACACTCGATCTGTATAAGAAGTCCTTACGACTGGTGCAGATGTCAATATCAATGTGTAGGGCCGCAAAAGACTTACAAACAGTTCGCACACGGAATGAAGGAGAAAGCACAAACACAGCGCGTGGATGGAGTAACGACAGATGACGATTCGAGTAACGGGTAGAGCGAAACAGCAACGGACGCGAGAAGACAAGGACTGACCATTCAGCGGGACTCTGTTCAGAAATTTATGCCAGAGCGTATAAAGTAGCATACCCAGCTCGCTTTGGACTGCACTGCGTAGATTCGAAGATGGTCTACTATTCTAGAAGTTTGTAATTTTTAATCATGTTTATTTTCTTATGCGTGACTCCTTTCAGCAAAGGGTACGACATCATTGTCCTTCATACTCACATAAGCAGTTGGAACGTCACCGGAATGACCGGAACATCAGGTGCCAGCATTTGGAGAAGCACAAACCATCCATACGCTTCCATGGTAAGTATACGTTCGTGATGCGTAATGTCTGTAGCGTTTAGTATCCGTGCTGGATGTGCGAAACAAACCGATGATACGCGCACACGAGTGCTTGACCTGATAAGAAGAAGCAACTGTGGTTTACTTATTGCGTGCCGAAGATGGATTGTACGCTTAGAGCGGGGGACGTAGCGAAATTGTGATAACTTCGGGGTCTGTACAGAACGCGTACACAGACGCCTCCCTAAACGCAAATTTGCCTCTAAAGGCATTCACTTTGCAAATATGCCGCCTGCAGTTTCGACAGTACGCTTTTCCCTTCAACATTAAGCAGTGAGGGTCATTCATTTCCTCTTGCTTGCCAGGTTTTGAGGCTTCGATGATTTAGTTTTGTGTGCCGAAGCCCGGTTTCACCCACAATTAGAAAAAATAAAAAATAGCTGTCTCCCTGCTATCCCAACGAGGAGAAACGCGGCCGGTAGCAATAGTTAAAACCGCTAGGAAAATATGAACATACTATTAAATTGCACTTAATGGTTTGCAAACATGGCTCAAAAGTAGGAGCTCGACTGCAATGAGTTGTGATGTAATGCTTGAGAAGATAACCAGCTGTGGAGCTTGGCCTGAAGAAATCAGATCCACCGACCCGAATTACCTACTGTAGTCCTCCAAGTCCACTGTATCGCCGGTGTCGCGCATGCAAAAATACTCCTATAAATACTCACTCAGGCATAATGAGTGAATTATGCATAAATCACCCTAAATTTTTGCATTATATTTTGATGCCCATTGATTGAGTGATCTAAAGCATTCACATGAGAGTTTACTCCAACACGTAGACAACGACCATGAACATGAGAAAGTTCGAGGACGACCGTTTGTTCACGTCGACACGTACGCGCCACGGTGAAGGAAGACATCGCCTTCCCCTCTTGGTAGTCACGCTTGCAAGATGTGATATAACGTAGTATTCCAACTGGAGAATAACAATTTATTTAGACGTTTCGTCTCCTATATAGGAGACATCATCACTGCAAGGCTAGGGACGGGAATGCGGAGCACCAAAACTAGTCTTGCTATTTAAGGGTTTACCAAGACTAGAGTACAGTCCAGGAAGTGGGCTTCGGTTGGCATTACATGCTGTTGGCTCCCTTTGTATGTGCCACGATTCGAGGAATTTTCTCGGTCCCCACCGCTGTTCGCGCGCCAAGGTGACGGCGCCCTTGTAGTCGAACACGTGTCCTGTTGTCCAGCAGGGGTCCAGGAGCTCAGTCTTTGACCTAGTTGCGTTGGTCGCCTTTTCAACGTCTCGTCTGTGTTCTTTAAAGCGGGTGTCCCGTTTCCTTCCTGTCTCACCTACATACATGGCATCACATTCCAAACAACTTAGCCTATAGACGACACCGCTTTCGCTTCCAGGAGGGGTGGGATCCTTGGGCCTTGAAATCATGTGTCCAAGTTGTGTGGTTACCTCCAAGGGCAGTAGAGTGCGCCGAATATGCTCCGAAACCCCATTGACGGAGAGAATTGAGACAGTGCCATTATGTGTGGAAAGTTCTTTAGGCTGCCTGTCTTCTCTACGCCTGCGCATGTCGTCGATAAGCCCGTTTTCTAAACAGTTCATTAATGGTGGCCTCTTCTGAATATTGAAGTTGAGAGTCGGAGGCAAGGCGCTCAGCACGATCCCATAAAGTTTTGACGACGGCTCGCTTGTGTTCGATAGGGTGTGATCGTCACTTTTCCTCGTCCGACGGTTCCACTCCTAAGCTGTACGGCTTGCCCAAAGTACACAAGCCTGAATACCCCTTGCACCCTATTGTGCCCTTCATTGGTTCCCCGACTTATAACCTCGCCAAGCACCTGGTGGACATAATCTCGCCCGTAACTGGAGCCAACGCCCTGACGATACGGAACTCTCGTGAGTTTGTGGAGCTTGTGCGTGAGCACGTACTCGAGGACGATGATATTACGGTGTCTTTCGACGTGGTGTCCCTCCTTGATGATGCCACCCTCAGTGCACATACTTCCCTGACTGTGGAAGACATTATTGTCCTGCTGCATTTTTGCCTTAAACAGACATACTTCACTTTCAATCAGAAGATGTACAATCAGACTGAGGGCTGCCCAATGGGTAGCCCAGTGTCCGTGACCCTGGTCAACTTGGCCATGGAGCACATGGAGGAATCTGCACTACAGCAAGCGCCCTGCCCCATTAAATTCTACCGACGGTACGTTGACGATACCTTTGTGATTTTAACCAGGGTTCAAGTCGATGCCTTCCATTCGGTCCTAAACAGTGTTGAACCTTCTATTCAGTTTACGTACGAAATCGAAACAACGTGCTACCTTTTCTGGACATAAATGTGCATCACGACCAAGCAAGACAAATCAAAACAAGGTCTATGGTAGAGGGTTGTGACACCGGCAACTTCCTGGAATTCTATCCACCCTATCGTACACAAGCGAGCCATCGTCAGAACTTTGTTGGATCGGGCTGAGAGCCTCACTTGCCACTCTCAACTTCAATCTTCACCATCTGCAAATAAAAGACACCATAAATGAAGACCACCAATGAAGTGAAGAGGCCACCATCAATGAACTGCTTAGGAAACGGGGTTATCCCCAGCATCTTATCGACGACATGCGCAGGAATTGAGAAGACAGGCAGCCGAAAGAACCTTCCGCACATAATGGGACTATCTTAATTCCCTACATCAAAGGGGTTTTAGAGCGTATTCAGCGCACTCTACTGCCCTTGGGGATAAGAACTTGTTTCAAACCCCACATGAAACTTCGACACATCAGCTCAAGGCCCAAAGATCCCACCCCACCTGCAAGCGAAAGCAGTGTCGTCTATAGGCTAAGTTTGGAATGTGGTGCCACGTACGTAGGTGAGACAGGCACGAAACGGGACACCTGCCTTCAGGAACACAGACGAGATGTTGAAAAAGCGACCAACGGAACTAGGTCAAACACTGAGCTCATGGGCCACTGTTGGACAACGGGACACGTGTTCGACTACAAGAGCGCTGTCACCTTGGCGCGCGAACAGCGGTGGGGACCGAGAAAATTCCTCGAGTCGTGGCACGTACAAAGGGAGTAAGGGGGTAAGTAAGGAAGTAGGGAGATAAGGGGGTAAACCCTTAAATAGCAAGACTGGTTTTGGTGCTTCTCATTCCCGTCCCTAGCCTTGCACTGATCATGTCTCCCGCATAGGAGAGGAAGCGTCTAAATAAACTATGATTTCCCGTTGCACTAAGTCAGTGATTTCGGTTCGGTCCGAATCGGCTGAGTCGGTCGATCTTTGTTCTCCAGTTATACCGCAGGCTTTTGTAATATCTTCGTGTAGCATTCCAACGCCCGCAGCTGTCTCCTGGTAACCTAACCTAGCGAAGTCGCCCAGTGCCCGAGGCACTCCTCGTCTCACAGTCGCATGATCTGAGACTCTATGGAGCGCTGCCAGTGGGTTCTCAAGCGACCCTCCGCACGCTGAGCTGTATGTGGGAGAAAGGAGGGAGTCACGTTAGATACCCAGGTCTAAACACGAATAAATTAGCAATTACAGCTAATTGGGACCCCCACAGTAATCAGCACCCTCCAGGGAGTGACCACACTAATTGGGGAGCATCTAACTCGTGTCCAGACTAGCTGTGTGTTTCCGGATTCTCGTAGTCATAAAAAGAAAAAAAGATAGATAGAAATAGAGTGGAGAGAAACAATTTATTCGAAAATAGACGATGCCGCGTCGAAGAAACTGCTCCGGAACACCCGAGTGACCAGCAACCGCCATGTTGCTTGTTGACTGCTGGTATTGCAGAGATCGACGACAGGTGGCCACCTGGTTGCAAGGCATCACACCAGGTGGCGCCACCGTCATAGCTCTATGCGAGAAAGAACAACAGAATACTAGCGGCAGGTAAAATTGCAATACTGCTCATCAAGTCTAAGCATGCCAGAGCGCGGGGAAAAGGCCTTACCGCTACTGCTAAACAAGCGACAGCACGGAGAAAACACTACACATCGGGGAAAACGCTTAAGGCGATCGACTAGGCCTAACCACAGCGTCACCTCACAACGCAACGAAATTCAACAGCTAATGCAATACGACAAACACAAAATGCTAGGCGCACAACGCGAAACATGCGTCAACACGGAGAAAAGGCTTAGGATGCTACGGGCGTGGAAGTCACTGCTAAACAAGTCTAAACATGTGCGTGCAAAAACCACGGAGAATAAGGCATATCCATTAGGCAAACATGCGAGAAAAGGCTTAAAGGGACTATGAAATTTCCCGAACCCCCATACTTTTTTTCGATGGAAACTGTTCTTCCCGCAGAGAAACTAATATGCCACAAATTTTTCCGGACGAAATCGCTCCACTCTGCGAGGAGCGCGCGCTGGAAATGTCTCTTCCGCGTTCCTCCTCTCCCGCGCATATTTCCCTGCCGATGGTGTAACTGTACGGACCGCTCTTCGGTTCCCCGTTACGTCACCGGTGTTGCACAATGGCAAGTAATGCCGCAAGCTCGCGCTGTAGCTGCCGCCACTGCCGAAATCTGCCGATCGCGCGAAAGCTGCTGTCATGGAGATTTCCACTCCCGATGAACGCATACGCGGGATCCTACGGCGCATGCTCCTGGCGGGATTCCTCGGCTCGGCAACACGTCACGATGACGTGTTGCTGAGCCGGCCGTGGTCGCGTCAAGTTACCCGTTGTGTCTCCGCTCGGCAGCTCGTCACGGCGCGGCACCAGCTGTCCTCCCTTCGCCGCTCCGTTTAAATTCGCTCCCGAGAAATCCGCTCGCGCGACGAAAGTAAAATTTCGGTTCTAGACTCAGAAAAATGTCTTCTTTCGAACGAAACGAAGAAAAAAATCGTTTCATAGTCCCTTTAAGCCGACCGTGGTAAAAAAACGCGCAAAGATAAGGGAAAACTGCCACGGCAAATCACGCACCTTTTCCCCTGCGGTGACGGAGCGTCCGATCCCGACGACAGCCAGGTCCCAACTGACGCAGTGCGGGGACGGTGGAGCAACCAACCGCAGATCCGCACTCCACGAGAGCCAACGCGCGCGTGACTGGAGCACCTCTCGACGGCCGCTACGCATGAGCGCGCGTGCGTGCACTCCTAGCGTCCTCTGCGCCACATCGTCATTGCGCCAACCTCGTAATTGCTCGTTTTCTTGTCGTTAGGGACCGATATGAATTTAAATTCATCGTTGTTTAACATGAAAACAACGCAAATTTCGACGGCAGGTACCATCAGGCGCGGCTGTTGGAACAGGTCGGTATTGATGTGTCCGACCAGGTTAAAGTATTTTCCACCCTTTGTCGTCTCGTAACGTTGTTTCGGACCGCGACACGAGACGACGTAATCGTTTTTAAATGTTCGTCGTCCTCGACAAAGAGTCCAGCACCGTGCACAGTCCCTTGAGCCAGGGGTGAGAAATGAAGCACGACATCCAAAACACCGTAACCCGTTTGTTCCCAGCAATCACTCAGTTGTATACTCCATTCCCCTGGAATGTGGTTTTTGCTATGTAGGTCAGACCGGTCGCTGCTTGAATGACCGTCTACGGGAACACTGCCTCAATGCTAAGAACTTGGGCCTTGTATCAAGTGAACTCATCGAGCACCTTCGTGAATGTGACAATTGCAAACCTGTTTTCCCTGAAACAAGGGTACTATATAAGGAAAAGAATGTTTGGCGAAGGTTGTTGAGGGAGTCTGTAGAGATTGCTCCACGTGGCAATTGTGTGAGTAAGCCATCCTTACTTCCTGTTTCTCCTCTCCGGAAGTTTTTGGGTATATAGGACACAGTTGCATTAAAGTTTTTGCTGTGTTTGATAATTTGTTGTGTCGTCTCTTCATCCCTGCCTGGGTTCCCCTCCTTGTCGAAAATATTATTGTAGGCATACAACTCGTTGGAACTGATGAGCTTGTTGTTCGCATAAGCGGTGAACGTCTTAAACATGCCACTCAACGGATGATTTGTTAGGAAAACAACATCTTTGTCGTCCATTTCTCCTCCATCTTCGCGGACAATGCGCGCGGTCAAAGACACAAAGCTCCCGTAGAGATCCAAATGTGCCATTTGCAAATTTTGAATAGAAAGTTCAATCACTGTATTATTTACCCTGTTGACCGGATAAACGAGTTGGTACGAAGTATCTTCCACGCCGTATTGAATGGAAGGGGCTTGAATATCATCACGTCACTCGTCAGCATAGGTCCTCGAATTCACTCATGATGTCCATCACCGACATCATTCACCATCGCATCACTCAGAATGATGTGATGTTGACTGATGGGCAATGATGTTATGTTATGTTGAGTGAAGTTGAATGATGGGCAATGATGTTATGTGATGTTGAGTTTGATGTTGAATGATGGGCAATGATGTGATGTGATGTTAAGTTTGATGTTGAATGATTCAATGATGTGATGTGATGTTGAGTTTGATGTTGAATGATGGGCAATGATGTGATGTGATGTTGAATGATGGGTAATGATGTGATGTGAATTTGAATTTTATGTTGAATTTTGAGCGATGATGTGATGGTGACAGTAATGTTGAGTGACGGGCAATGATTTGAGGCTGAGTTTGATGTTGACTTATGCGCGAAGATGAGATATTGAATTTGAAGACCCTGCGATGGGTTTTTCAAGTTGAAATCTGCGGTTTAGGGTGTGGGGTTGACATTAGTCGTGGGTGGTTGGATGGGTGCATACAACTGCCCATGGAAGAAAGCATTGCAAGTATGCATGGCTAGACATGAATATGGTACCCCATTTTCACCGTACCTGTTCTCGTGCCCTGTGGTAAGCTGAGCTTAACGGTAGTGGCGGGAAGGTTTCAGTTGTATGTGTGACCTTGCTGCTGGTGGGTGGGAGGGAGAGGGCTTTTCAGGTTCATGTTCAGGCTTTGGAGTTGGGGTCTCGGTCGTTTGGGCGGAGCTGCACTTGGATGAATAACAAGGAGCAGGGGAGGTGGGCAGACCTTGGCGCGCTCGCGCTCTTAGTTTTGCGTCGCCTCAGAGCAGGTGTGGTGTTGTGGGGATGGCTCCAGCATTAAGAGCGGCGGGCTGCTATATCTGATGTGTCATGTGTGGGAGGGGAAGGGCTTGCCGTTCAGCGTTGTATTTGGAGTTGGGGACTCTGTGGTGCTGCACTTGGATGTCATCCGTAAGGGACAGAAAAATGAGGGTTGACCTTGGCGTTCTCGCGTTGTTTGGTTTGCATCGCTTCAGAGCAGGTGCGTTGTGGAGGTTGGTTCCAGATCATAAAGAAGCGGCGCGTTCGGGCTTATATATCGGTTATGAAGATCAGTCTCTTGGCACCCCTTCCTTTTCTTTTTATTACTGCTGACTATGAAACATTCCTGGTGTCAGGGCGAATGAGCGGGTACATGGGAAAATGGGACGGGTATTGTGCAGTATGATCTCGGGGAAAGTCACTGTCACGTGAACAAAATGACAGCATCAATTGCCCGACATCGTTTTGTGCAACCAGAGCATTCCACGCTTCCGCCTTATGATTTCTTTTTGCAATTTTTTGCAAAGGCAGAATGGAAGCATAAATGAAAAATTGTCCAGGGGAACGTGGCATGAAACTGGGTTGCATAATTTTGGCGCGTACTCTGCACACGTACAGCCGACAACACAGTATATTATGCTAAGCAGCTTCAGGACGCAGCCCCAATGTTTCACTGCACACAATTTTGTTTTTGTGGTTATCCGAACTTGTCTCTTGTTTCTGAGTACGACGGTCAAAATAGTTTTCTGTCAGGAACAGACTAACAGGTTTAGTACAGAATAGGAAACAAAGTGACAACTGTGATGGTCCGCAGGTATGGTCGGTGACTGTATTCGACACGTCAATGAAGTCACTGCAAGAGAGACGACTCACATGAAAGAAAATGCCTGTAGAACGATTCGGCCTCACGTACTGTGCTTTCACGCCTGGACATTTATACACTTCGTGGCAATGGAATCGGTATATAGACACTTCGAGCTGCCGAAACCGTTGTCCGGCCTGACCTTTCGAGCGCCGTCGAGTTTTTGATACACTCCGGTTCTGGAATAGGATCACAGATCACTACGACGATCCCAAAGGAACTGCGCATGGGTGCGCGCGTTTCTTCCAGGTTTAGCATAGAGCGTGACTCACATTATATTCACGGTGTTCGGCCCACGTCGTATAGACGATATCAAACCAAGCCAACGATGCTTCAAGCCGAGAAATCCCTTTGGTATCAGAGCTCAGAGGGAAAGCAGGCCCGCGTACCGCCGAACTAGCGGATGCACGAAACATGCCGCCAAAAAGTGTTCGCGCCGGTTGAAGCAGGCTGTGAGCGGTTGAATGCAGAACCCAGTGGAGTGCTGCATGGATGGGAAGCGGACTGGAGAGACGTGTCGGCCGTTTCAGTAATCACGGCTGCCCACTGGCGTTCCCAGGATTTTTTTCCAGGGGGAGGGAAAGTGCCAGGGGAGGCAAGCGTGCTAGCGCCTACCACATCTTTTTCTGGAGGCGGACGTCGTGGACTGTGCGGGTGCTCAGAGGTTCTTATTATGACATCTGAAAATAATCATTACGACTTATGTCTAAAGTAGAAAGTAAAAAATGGGCACGTATGTGCACTGGTGCGACCAGTTGTTCCAGGACGCTTGACGTGTGAAAGCACTGAATGATTAAAATACTATTTCAGCACGTGTGTCCTTGAGGTAGTTCGCCAGTGCGCACAGCGCAGCGAAAACCCACAAGACAAGGCCTATTCCATTACCTGTTGCAAAAGGATGCCACCGTGTTCACACATTCAGCTGGGAGATTCAGTGATACATCAACAGCGACCCATCGATAATCAATAAAGGAGTGCTCATAAATATGCACTAAAAACTCTGCAGAAGTATGCATGCAACTATGCACCTCAAAATATGCATTAAAATTGTTAATGTAAGTATTCTTTTTCGTCGTTTTTGGTGTGAAGTTATACAACAAAGAAGGCATGTACCACAGACATCGTCTGCTTTTTGCACCGTGCCACAGTGCATATTGAATAATAATATAATTGGGAGTAAATTTACGCGCATCGTAAGTTAGCCCATTTGTGTGAAGAGATGCTGCACGTACAGCATGGTAGGGCTACTGATAATTTCGACCACCCAGGGTACTTTAGACGTGCCAAAGCAATCTTTAACATACCGGTGCTGGAAGCAATGTTTATCGCTCCCACATTGCTACCATTCTCGGCCAGGATTGAACCCGCGATCATGAGCTCAGCAAGTGAACACGTTACCAACAGAGCAACTGAGGCCGGCAATGCAGGTTGAAATGCGAACGCCGTAATTTTCCTAACTGTATACGGAAAGCAAAGAAGCAGAGTACGGCCAACCAGACTCAGACGCCATGCTGCTTACGCCAGTGCATCTAGAAATACAGCAAGACATACACACACACACGCACACGCACGCATCCACACACACACGCGCGCGCACACACAAAGGCAATTGGAGCAGATGGCAATATCCCAAAATACGCGCAGTGCGAGTATTTCCCGTATATGCCGTAACGTACGAAACATTCATTTATACGCACTATAGAGTCCACTAACCGGCCCCGAACCATGACCAAACATTCTTCTATCGTAGAGATACGACACTATATCGAGAGAGAGAGAGAGAGCGAGAAAACAAAGATGCATTTGCCTGAAAATCCGCCGTTTCACTGCTAGATATTTGCAATGCGCCCCCAGTTTAAAAGTCCCAGTTGAAACAGCAGCACGTCGAAACCTCCCGACTGAAAAAAAAAGGAAATCTCAACGCACGCAGAAAAACAGGGGCGAAGTCACGATACTCCCCTGCACCCTCTATTGGCACATGCCTCCTTTCCATCATGGGATCCCGGTGCAGCGTAACCGACTACCGAACACCGCCGAGCAGTTTCATCACCCCACCCGCCTCTCTCCAGACAACCGCCACCTTCCACATACGTAGCAGAAGACGGAAATATGCCAGCTCTATGAGGGCAGCCGTGCAGCACCAAGAAACTTGATACCAACAAGCCACCGGATGCCAAGGCCATGACCTGCCATGCCTTTTCTAATGTAAGAATATCAGCAGTCGATCGGCGCATTGCGCAACAACCCGCAAACTAGGAGGACAGCCGCATACCGGCTGCCACGCCACTCGCCAATCCTCACCCTACGCACCTGGTATTTGCATTCACGCTTTCAGTAGAACCCTGTCGCCACCCCGCCCCGTTAAGGCTCGCTCTGGGAAGTGGGCGGGCGCCCCGCCAAGTCCCGCCCACCATTGTGACAGCGCAAACACAACACCTGTTTAATTTACGTACGTCACTGTAAACGGCCGCCAGCCAGAA
The DNA here is from genome assembly GCF_037126465.1 of Ornithodoros turicata. Lineage (NCBI taxonomy): Eukaryota > Metazoa > Arthropoda > Arachnida > Ixodida > Argasidae > Ornithodoros > Ornithodoros turicata. The sequence goes on from NC_088202.1 coordinate 34,638,821, forward strand.
GATGACATCTGCCCAGGAGCCGGGACGCACCGTCACCGAAACCCCGAAGCCAAGTCGTCGCCGAAGCGCAAGCATGCGCACTATGCAAGGCCCTCAGTCTCATAACCGGTCCCTGCAGTTCAGATTCAAAGTCCATCATACACAACGAAGCTGAACTCAGAAAGAGTTCTGAAGTTCAATTCTGACCTATGATATGATGGGCTGTGATGTCGAATAATGAGTAATGATGTTAGGGGCTATGATGTCAAATGGTAAGTAGTGATGTGATGGGCTGTGATGTCGAATGATGGGTAATGATGTGATGAGTTGTGATGCTGATGTTGAATGACGGGTAATGATGTGATGAGCTGTGATGTTGATGTTGAATGATGGGTAATGATGTGATGAGCTGTGATGTTGATGTTGAATGATGGGTAATGATGTGATGAGCGGTGATGTTGAATGATGAGTTATGATGTGATGAGCTGTGATGGTGATGTCGAGTGATGGGTTATGATGTGATGGGCTGTGATGGTGATGTGATGTTATGGGATGTGGGCTAGGCCGGACATGATGTGATGTTGCATGAATATTTCGAAAAATGCCTACCTATGCTCGTCAGACAGAGCGGCGGCCATTGCAACTGTTCTTGTCTTTTGTTGATGTCATGACAACCGGAGCGCAGCGGATGTCTGACCCTCACGACGAACCAAAGATATCTGCAGGTGCGTCGTGTGTCGGCGCCATTTGTTGCCTTTTGCGACGTTTCTTTCCATTGTTCTTTCCAGAGCCTTCCTTGGAATCCAGCACGTCTCTTCCCGTTGCTATGGCTGTCTTTTTTACTGCGCCTGATATTCCTTCGCCGTCGGCCAAATTTCGGGCCAAGAGCTTCAACGTTTTCTTGGGAGTTGGTTTTATTTGTTGCCAGATGGGAACCATACCGACCAACACACCGACCCCTCGTTGGAAAAGGGGTCCCGTGTTCACGGGAATTATTTTGTGGGAATTACGGTACATATTTGAGATGCAACTTTAAATTGGTTCTACCTTTGGACCACAACGGTAAACGTTTCCCGTTTCGTCCGCCAGAACAATCGTCACTGAGGGAATTTCGAATTGAGACATGTTAAAATACTGGATGCTATCTAACATGTAGGTGACGACGTGCTTGTCTTTCTCGTAATAAAAGGGTAGTATTTTTAATATCTGCTATTCCCCATTCTCCACGTATTTGGGTTCCACCATATCTGTGTACACGCTTATGTTGTGAAACCGGGGTTCCAGGAGTACTTCGACGGATCTCGTGGCATCCTTCTCCGTGAGCACGGTGCGCGATTCGAAGCGTACGTGCAACCCTTTCGGCGTTTTCAGAGAGTAGACGCTATTCGCGAATTCTGGCGAGGCGTCCAGGTTGTGCGTCTGGAAATACTTGCTGAGTGTGTTACGTAGGGACGTGGTTTCCGCATTCAAAGTGACGTCGCCGAAAACGACGGGTGCGGCGTGCTCCAGTAGGATGGAGGTGGATTCGCGTTCGCTTAATTTGGGAGGCTTCACCGCACGGCCTGCTTCGCTAGCGAGGAGTCGAGCGCCTGTGCGAGCCGAGGGTCCAATTCCACGGCCTTCACGTCCACGGGTAAGACGAAGTCGTACCACGATTTACTGTACACAAAAGAAACGTTAAATTACGAAAGGGCTTTTCCCAAATCCCTCTCGATATCCGAGGTGAAGCGAAAAGGTATCCCGGCTTCGACTGTGTCATCAAAAGAAACCTCGATTTTCGCATCTTGCATTTCATATCCGATAATTAAAAAATCGTTACTTATGATGAGATCCATCAGACCGACTTTATAGCGATTCGAGAGCTGAAGCGGGCTGTCGAAAGCTACCGTGAAGGCGTTGAGTTTATTCGACGGAAACCTATCCATGCTGGCGTTTGAGGGCAGGTGGACGTAGATGTCTGATGTCATTTTTCAGTCTTGACCACGTCACTGCTCGCAACCCAACTGTCGTTTTCTTTGTCGTAACCGAACAAGCGAACCAAGGAGAAGCTCTGACCATTCACTTTCTTCTTTATCAGCACTTTCGTTACTGGCCAAGGCTGATTGGCATCTCGGGTTACTACGAATACTTCCTCCGGGTAGAAAGATCCGTCCACTTCTTCACCCTGATAATCTTCCAGATGCACGACTGGAGGGGAGGTGTCTCTCAGGCGGGAGACGGTGAGAATCTGAGGCGACCACCTACCTTCCGAGCTCTTTTGAAAACCTTTTCTGTGTAGTAGGACCCTCACTTTATCCCCCACTTTGAGCTTCTTTTTCACGGAGGGTACGACGGCCTTCGCATTTATTTTATTGAACAGTTCCAATTCGTTTTCGGGCGTGACTTCTGACTGCTTGATGCCCAATGTCATATGTTTGGTGCTGTTGTAGTCGCGCACGATCTTCGGAAGCGTAGAAACCAAGTGGTATTTTCTGGTTACTCAAAAAATAACAAAATATTCTGTCGCGCAACGTCCTTATGACTCGTTCTCCCTGTAAAACAGAGATGAGGGCAGGATTTGAAAATTCGTACCCACAACCGCACCACACTCATCTTTAGCTGTGATGCCTCAATTACGGCAGAGAAGGATGCGGACCTTCTTTTGTGCCAGGAACTCCTTGACAGTCTTGTTGTAGAATTCTTCTCCTCTGTCGCAAAAGGTTCGTGTAGGCACGTTACCTCCCCGAAAAGGTGTTATCATGGCAATTTTATTTCGGCGGGGCATTTCGTATATAGTGGGAGAGAAACAGAACGGCAGAAAATGGGACAGGGAATCGATCGCCACGAGAATGTAGCGGTAGCCACCGTTGAACCTCTTGTATTTGGAAGAGTCGGCGAGATCCATTTGCCACACGTGGTTGATCCTCAGCGCGACGATGCGTCTCCTATTAAACTTTCTTCTCAACGGATGGTGTAGCATGTAGGCGTCCAGCTTTCTGAGAATGGCGAGAGCCTTCTTTTTCCTCAGGTGATGCACTTTTGTATAGCGGTCCACTCCCTCCAAACCACTTTCTGGTTTGTCATATCCCTCCATAAGTCGTCCGCACAATTGAGGCTTGCTGCTGCTGAGGCTCGCGAGATTTGGGCAGAGGAATCAGGTGCAATAGCTTCAAGACTTTGGGGAACCAGGAAGGTTTTTTTCCCGTCTTACGTTGCAACAAATAATTCACAAGTTCGTAAACGGAGGAGTGCCTGGTGGGCTTGCCGGCACGGAGGCACAACCCTCGTGATCCCAGGAAATAACCTTCTTTAATTCCTAGATGACCCTTTCTGCTTCCACTTCGTCCACTTCTGGAGAGAGGAGCATATAGTCAAAGGTATTTGTGGCATCGGACGCCTTTTTTTTTTATTGTCATAGGAATCGAATCCGTACTGCTTGAGAATGTAATACAGTGCTTGCAGTATGAGTTTCACTTTGACGTCGCCACCCTCCTTCGAGGAAGGAATGTTTCCGATAGAGCCGGTCACTTCAATTCCCTTGGCCATTGGCGAAAAGGTTCAACACGGCGAAAAGCAGGAGAGGGACCACCGACGAAAGAACGCCCTGCCCTGCTGCTGCTGAGACAGATAGCGCTTCAAACGTTGCAGATTCTTGGGAATCGTTTTGTATAGGCAAGCACAAATTGCGGAGAGGTGTTTCATGTCGGACGAGGAAAAACGTCTCAAGACGGCGTGACGGCGCGGAGGGGGTAGAGTAGAGAGCACTTTGAGTAAAGTGAGTTAGGACGGAGATTCATTTCAGAGCGTAGATATAATGACGTCCTCCAGGAAAGATATTGCTACGGAACCTGTGATCCTCGTGCGTATAGTTGTGAAGATCCACGAGTAAATAAGCGTGGGGCGACGACATCGCTTGTTTATATATGTCTAGAAAATGCTCCAATCTTTTTCTGCCAGATAGTTGTTGCCCGAAATGTTCCATCTGGCGGACGCTGTGCACGGTGCGCCACAGGACGGCGTAACTGGCGTTGTAGGATGTAGTTCTAAAATGGCTACTGTTGAAAAACATGTTTTGAACCAGTAAGAAGATCGACGCGTTGGCGTGGTGAGAACCCTGGATGAAAAGATCGGTAACCTCCTTCAAGGAATTGGCGTCGCTCATGTGATCGTCGACGACGGTGAGCGTAGCGCGCGACGTGTCCCACTCCCGTGGTAGTTCCTTGGTAAATTTTACAGAGTCCCCAAATTCGTCCTGCATGCTCGGCGAAGCATATTTCTGCACATAGAATATTTCTGACGGAGGTTTGTCTACGACGTCGTTCAGGTCCCTCAGCACCTTCGCAACAAACGAAAATTTACGGCACATGGAGGGCCCGCTTAAAATACAGCAAAAAAGATGGCGGAAATAAAAAGGTTCGGGGGAAGACATCCTGCGTGTGTACACGTTGCGTGAAGAGACTGTGACTCATAGAGAAATGCATCTCTATTATTTACACGGCGGCGCCGTCTAGATCGGAACTGCGTTCCCAGTACAGATTACCCAGGCTAATGGTGGACTTCTTTTTTGTCAGTCTGTCCGCCGCGAAGATGCGGTCGAGCGTCTTCATCTTGTCCTGACACATTTATTGATCTGCTTGCAACCATTCCAGGCGGTGGACTTGAGAAAGGATTCCTCAACGATGCCGGGAATAAATTCGCGAAGTTCTTCGTTTTTTGTCTTTCCCCGTTGGCGAGAAACACACTGGAATCAACCACACACGACTTTTTCCACGTATATGTCAGAATGATGACACGAGTGTTTTTCGCTTCATACTGAGTTTTCAAAAACAAAACACGCAAAAAGTAAACACACGAGAGCGAAACCGCAACAGAGAAGCAACTCGTTGCCGCTAGGTGTGTGTGCGCGCGCAGTGGAAGTAGAGAGCACAACCAAAACGGGGAGCGCCGGCAAGGAGATGACCGCTGGATGCCGGGAGGCCGGGCGCGGCGCAGAGGGTGCTATAGGAGCCCGCGTGCATGCGTAGCTGCCAGGGAGAGGCACTCCAGTCAGCAGTGTTGCCAAGTTGGAGGATTTCCCTCCAAATCTGGAGGGTTTGTGCCGGAGCCTAGCGGGAAGAATTTCGATTTGGAGGGAGGAGGGATATCTGGAGGTTTCGGTTTCACTTCGGAGGGATTTCAGAGGAATTTCAACTTTCGTCGTGTACCCATAAAATTTTGCTAATACGACCCCCAAACAGGATCAACGAATGTCAGATGACAAACTGCAGAAGTTTCAGAACGCCTTATGTTTTAGAAAGTAGCGTGTTGCACACCTTATGCGGCTTACTCGAGGTTTTCTTCGTGCTTCGTGTGCTGGCGTCTGCTCCGGCCAAGCGTCCGCTCCTCTCCGTGACGGCGGACGCGTGTTGGTTTTTGCATGCTCTGTGAAGCTCTTTGGATTTTTCGCGAGTCTGTTTGCTTCTGGGGCACAGTATCCCTCCTCACAATAATGGGGAAGCCTTCCAATCCAGAGAAGTCACCATACCGACGGAGGTTCTCGAAGGAGTGACTTAAACTTGATGAATTCAAAGACTGAAGAGGTATCCCAAAGCATAGCATTGCAAAGCAGTGCATTCTGCCAGACTTCTAGACTCGATCCCCACTCTTTATTTTTATTTTCTCACTACTCTCACCTCAACTCGAGTCGGGGCGTTGCTCGGTAAAGGACAAGCCTGCGTATACAAAACCTGTGATACCTTGTTCCGCGCAAGTGAACATATCAGTATACCATCAATATCTAATTGTTTCACTGAAAATACGCGATATTTTTAGAAACGGAGGTTTTTGTCCAGATTCTAGAGGGTTTTGGGGTTGAGTTGGTGGGAGCGCAGAAAAAATGTTGGCAACACTGCCAGTCAGTCGCGCGCTGGCTCTCGTGGAGTGAAGACGTGAAGTCGGCCACTCCGCCGTCCCCGCTCCGCTTCAGTTGGGACCTGGCTGTGGTTGGGATCGGATGCCCCGTCGCTGCGGAGGAAAATGTGAGTGATTTGCCGTCGTGGTTTTTTTTTTGCGCGTTTTTTCCGCGCTCGTGTTCCTTTTCTTGCATGTTTGCCCTAATGGATAGGCCTTATTATCTGTGTTTTGTACACACATGCTTAGACTTGTTTAGCAGTGACTTCCACGCGCGTAGCGTCCTAAGCCTTTTCTCCGTGTTGACGCATGTTTAGTGTTGTGCGCCTAGCATTTAGTGGTTGTCGTATTGTCTTAGCTGTTAAATTTCGTGGCGTTGTGAGGCGACGCTGTGGTTAGGCCTAGTCGATCGCCTTAAGCCTTTTCCCCGATGTGCAGTGTTTTCGTCGTGCTGTCGCATGTTTAGTAGTAGCAGTTAGGCCTTTCTCCCGCAGTCTTGCATGCTTAGACTTGTTGAGCAGTGTTGCAATTTTACCTGCCGCTAGTATTTTGTTGTTTTGTCTTTCTCGCTTAGAGCTATGACGGTGGCGCCATCTGGTGTGATACCTTGCAACTAAGTGTGCCACCTGTCGTCGATCTCTGCAACTACCCACAGAACCATCAACCGCCCGTCAACATCTAGCGAACGTCGGATTGTGGATGCTGGGTATGTCTCATGAACGTACACATTTGCACCCGGCTACGTTTTAACTGCGCCCGTAGTACGGTGCTCATCTAGAGAAAATTATGCGAAATGGACGTCGTAGGACCGCAGATGTGGATGTTCGAGGGACCTGTGGAGGATCTCTATTCCGGCCCCATAGGCGTCGCCCGCCTATGGAAATATCGTAATTTTAATCATAAGATGAACACAAGGACGCAAGTGTGCACCCAAAATACTTTATTTCTATGTGGACTTTATTTACATGTGCATTCATAGATGCCTGCAGGCACATACGTAGTACAGATAATGAAAGAACGTGACAAGGTGCCATATCTAGATCATTCCCTTTCATATAGATCGTGATCACAATATCGTCACGTTATGTAAACAGGAAAAAAAAAACATCCATGTTACTCGCCGTATAATTAGTTGCCATCTTGCATGGAACCGACCCAACTGTATCCTCACGCTCCTTCACGCCTTCTGAAGGTCGCTTTATATTATTCCTTTCTGTGTCTTTCGGCCTCTGGAACTCACTGGTTAAGTTCTGCCGCCGAGGCACACTGATAATGAACGATGTAACAATATTTTGTTCCGTCTCAACTATGCAGGACTGTTTATTGCTGCAAGAGGATGCAGTAGAGATTAAGAATTGGTGTAAAGTTAACGCATTGTGTCCAAGACTAAAAATGTATCGTTCACACGGAAGAAGACCCGAATAGCACAATTTACTTATGTCTATCATTTGTCTATAGAGAGAGTTGAGGTTATCCGTGAACTTCGTGTCTTTTTCGATAGCGCATACAAGTTCAATCACCATGTTTCGTATATGTACTCTGCCAGTATGAGATCTCTGGGGTTTATTTCTCGTATCTCTAAGGGATTCAAGAATATGCATTCACTTCTTAGTCTCTATTATAGCCTTGTAAGAACGAAACTGGAGCTTTCTTCTGTAGTTTGGAGCAGCTTATCGAAATCATCGTCGGACCATTTGGAAGCTATACAAAAGAGACTTGTCACAATTGTTTACGACAGATTTGTGAGTCAGATGTAGTACTTCAACTATAACAATATTCTATCTAAGCTGAGCATGATGCTCCTAAGTAATAGAAGACAGCTGCGTGATATGATATTTTTTCACAAGCTTGTTCATGGAACAGTGGATGCTCCCGCACTTTTGTCTGAGGTTTGCGTTTGCGCCCCTTTGAGGCTAACTAGGTTTCCTTCTACATTTTACCCTGGTTTCCCTTATATATCCTCTCCGATTGTTGGAATGCAGTGTTTTTACAATGACTTCCAAAATCATGATGTTGATATTTTTTTCTGATTTTAAGGTTTTTAGAACTGCTGTCTATTCTTGTTTGTGTGTCTAATGTTGCCTAGCGCTTTTTTGTTTTGTCTGTATTATTTACTGTATTGGTGTTTTGTATCAATTAGAGTGCACCTCCGTGTAGGCTTCAGCTGTTGGTGGGCACTGACAATAAATAAAAACGACAGACATAATACAGGCATCATCGGTCTCTGCCTATATGACACATACGCATGCCAGCGTTTGGCCATACTTCCCGCAGGGTGTCTACCAACCTGGAAAACCTGGAAAACAGGGAATAGTCAGGGAATTTTGATGTGACTGGAAAAGTCAGGGAATTATGAGGGAATTTGGCTAAAAAGCAGCTGAAGTCAGGGAAAATCGCAGACAAGTACCGTGATGATGCGCGGCGAATCGCGAGTGCCGACCGGTGGTTGAGAGGCGATGCCGCAGCAACGTTACGCCGAGTAGCAGTTCACCACTATGACAAGCTCTGACGCAGAAAAGTAGAGTAGCCTCACTAATACTTAATAAATGGTCTGTTTTATGTTGGATCTGGTATCAAAACGTATGAGCAGGCAACAAGTTCCCTTTTGTTTTTGTCAGGGAATTCGCTTGAAATAGTCAGTGAAAACCTGGAAAAGTCAGGGAATTTGAAGGCTGCAGTTTGGTAGACACCCTGTTCCCGTTCACCTAGCATTCTTACCTGTAACGCATAAGACAGTAAATAATTCCAAAACTGCTCATAGAGAAAACATCTCACACTCTCTGGGTGACGCTGAGACGCACACAGCAATGAATGGCCGATGCTGAGCGGTATACCGCTCAGCATCGGCCATTCATTGCTGTGTGGCTATATATGGCCTGTATATATATATATATATATATATATATGTGGCTGTGTATTGCTGTGTGGCTATATATAGCCGTTTATGCCTGAAAGAACACCAAGAACACAGTGAGTGGACCACAAAATAACTGTAGCACAGATGTGCTAATATGCCTATATTACAAGCTCAGATGGGATCGATTGCTTTTTTTTTTCACTAGCCAGTGGGCTAAAGTGACTTGAAGAACAAAGGAGTCTGAAACGCGAGCGCTAACAAACAAAGGCACCACGGCCGTTCACCTGTACTTCGGTCATAGATAGTAGCCCCCGATGGAGAATCCGTTGCCTACAAGGCACATGCACCTAACTCTTCAGAAAATTCGAGCTGTACTGGTGCTGTTCGTGTTGAAAATTACCGTTTTACTCCAAGCCATTGCAGACGCCTCGATGTTTCTCCAGCCTTTCCAGCGGCGTTTGAAATCATCCACACAATGGGATATGACATCACGTGACTCTTTCTTCTGCGCGTTGCAAAAAAAAAACAAAAAAAAAACAAGCCATCTGCGCAGATTTCTTCTTTGGCGGCGACGCAGTCAGACGACAGAATGGGAGAGAAGAATGAGAAGGAGGGTGAAGAGCGGCGAAAATGGGCACTCAAACAGCTCTTTGTGGACACAGCGCGGATGTGGTGCGCACGGTGTCCACAGGGCGGTACATGTGGGACGTCTGATGCTGTATACTCATTGGAACATCCAAACTAACGCATCCAGGAGGCGTTCAATGGATGTTCACTTTAGGCTGCATATGCTCAGACCCTTGTCCAGGGGCGGTTACTGGTTCTGTGAATACCGGCCGTCAACACGCCACATGGCGGTCACTGGTCATTCGAGTGTTCCGGAGCGGTTTCTTCGGCGCGGCATTGTTGATTTTCAAATGATTTTTTTCTCTCTACTCTACTTCTATCTCTTTTTTTTTTGTCTTTCTTCTGACCACGAGTATCCGGAAACGCACAACTGGTCTGGACACGAGTTAGATGTTCCCCAATTAGCTCTTTGCTAATTTAATTGTGTTTAGACAAGTTGTGTCGCGAATAAACGTGGTCAGTACTTACACAGAGACACGCAGACAGACAGAGCGCGGAGGAGTCATGCACACACAAATAATACCCACAAGGGAAACATTGGAGCTAGTGTACAAATGTTGTGTAGGCGGGCTGTCTCGGTTTTATCTCAATCCCGGGATTGAAAAGAATTACCTGGAATTCTTAACATCAGAGCTTTACACCAGTTGTCAGAGCCGATTTTGTAATCAGTAGGATTTTGTAGGTATTGTCTACCACTCAAATTCAGTTTGCACCAAGTTGATTACCCAACTGTATGTCGGGGTTTGAATCCCAAAAGCTCCCTCGACTGGCTACGACACTGCCCCGGTCGCAGTGCATTTCATCGCAAATCCCAAAGTCACGTTCATCTTCCGCCGCATTAGCTCTAATGTAGAAGTCACACAAGCATTCCGAGAAAGCGAAGTTCACATAACGCTGGGTTGTGGACTACGGGGTGACATGCAAGATGCATATCTCACAATCCATAAACACGCGCTTCACCTAAGCAATCATGTAGTCAGCGCGGTGTCGCATCCGGAAAAGTAAGTGAACATTTGCTCATTAAAAGAGTATTTCTGCTACATGCATAGTTGGGTGGTGTCTCAATATGATCTAGTCTCCAAAAACTCAGACGGTATTCGTATTCTCTTATCCCACAATGCCAAGGCGTGTGCTTGCTGGCACTCGAGAAGCCTTTCATTGTAACGAAGACCACGATGCAGAGGTTTTCTGTGGAATACTAGCTTGATGAATGGGCGGACGCTCGGATCGTTTGCTTGGTCGTCCTTTCTCGTCCTCTTTGTACAAGAAATCGACAGTGAACTGTTCGATAATGCCCAGTTCTCACTCGGTGACGCTCGACGCGACGTCACAGCGTGAATGCTGACGTCGAGGGACGTCGGAAGAGAGCACTTTTTTCGTGTTCTCATCAGGGAAGGCTTGCTGCTATGTCTTGCGCTTGACGAGACTCTTCAGGATATTTCAAAACCAGCCTTCAAAACCAGCTAACCATAGGCAATAAAATAAAAAATAGACACATAAATTCGGTGCACTCTTTTGCTTTGTTGGTGCTTCAGAATGCCCCATCTAGGGAAAAAGTCTACGGTATACGGTAGAAGGTTTGACCACGAATGCTAAGACGGCCTAGGCCCACGCAATATTGAATACTACTTTTAGTTCTCTGCCCTCGAAGATCTCCCGAAAGTCCAAGAAAGGCCACGTGTGTGACAGCCTTTCCGCAAGCGTAACAGATTACACCCTTCTAGCAAACCAAGGTACTTGAGGAAAGCAAACGAAAAAAAAAAGAACAAAAGACACACACAAAAATGAAATGCAAAATGCAGCACCCAGCATGAGCCTGAAAGGTGCACTCGTACTTGCACCTCTAAAAAAGGTTGTCTTGGCATCTGAATTGTTGAAAAATGCTACAAATCAATTGAGTGGACATCAGCCCTTAGCAACACAGCTTTTCTACGTTTCTAGAAATATTAAAGAAATTGAGCCACGCGCAAATCGCTACGATCCAGGGCCACATAAACAATATCAGTCTCACCAACACGGAGGCAAACACTCTCGAACTACACATCCAACAGCTCAACCGTGAGCTAGCCAACAAGGAGCAATCGAAACTTGGAAATCCTAATTTCGACAACGACACAAATACCGGACTCACTAACACAGCACACGCAGAAGCCGATCAAAAATTCAGCACCACAATTACAGCTCTCCGCGTCGTCACTGAGCCACCTCCTGAAAACGCACCGTTATATATATATATATATATATATATATATATATATATATATATATATAATGCAGGAAAAAAGCCATTAAAGCCATTCTTTAATGGCTTTTTTTCCTGCATTATAATTCACTTGTTTGCACTGTGGCATTGAGGAGTGCTCAGTCACCCTCCCAGGTGCATATCGCTCGCTGAGTGACCCCTGGTTTGCCAATTCGGAACGATGCGCAGCTACCCAGGGCCGACGAGCCGCAAACACGGCGAAACACGTGTCCTCTGGTGCTGCCGCATCGTTCCATGAGTATCTATATATATATATATATAATGCAGGAAAAAAAAGCCATTAAAGAAACAAATAAATGATACTAGACGTGTTTGAAATTCAAACTTAGATTAATATGGCTTCTATGGCTGCACGCAGAGAAACAGATACTCATGGAACGATGCGGCAGCACCAGAGGACACGTGTTTCGCCGTGTTTGCGGCTCGTCGGCCCTGGGTAGCTGCGCATCGTTCGGAATTGGCAAACCAGGGGTCACTCAGCGAGCGATACACACCTGGGAGGGTGACTGAGCACTCCTCAATGCCACAGTGCAAGCCAGTGAATTGTAATGCAGGAAAAAGAAGCCATTAAAGAAACAAATAAATGATACTAGACGTGTTTGAAATTCTAACTTAGATTAATATGGATTCTATGGCTGCACGCAGAGAAACAGATACTCATGGAACGATGCGGCAGCACCAGAGGACACGTGTTTCGCCGTGTTTGCGGCTCGTCGGCCCTGGGTAGCTGCGCATCGTTCCGAATTGGCAAACCACGGGTCACTCAGCGAGCGATACACACCTGGGAGGGTGACTGAGCACTCCTCAATGCCACAGTGCAAGCCAGTGAATTGTAATGCAGAAAAAAAAAAGCCATTAAAGAAACAAATAAATGATACTAGACGTGTTTGAAATTCAAACTTAAATTAATATGGCTTCTATGGCTGCACGCAGAGAAACAGATACTCATGGAACGATGCGGCAGCACCAGAGGACACGTGTTCCGCCGTGTTTGCGGCTCGTCGGCCCTGGGTAGCTGCGCATCGTTCCCAATTGGTTCAAACACGATTCCGTTCAAACACGTCTAGTATCATTTATTTGTTTCTTTAATGGCTTTTTTTTCCTGCATTACAATTCACTGGCTTGCACTGTGGCATTGAGGAGTGCTCAGTCACCCTCCCAGGTGTGTATCGCTCGCTGAGTGACCCCTGGTTTGCCAATTCCGAACGATGCGCAGCTACCCAGGGCCGACGAGCCGCAAACACGGCGAAACACGTGTCCTCTGGTGCTGCCGCATCGTTCCATGAGTATCTGTTTCTCTGCGTGCAGCCATAGAAGCCATATTAATCTAAGTTTGAATTTCAAACACGTCTAGTATCATTTATTTGTTTTTTTAATGGCTTTTTTTTCGTGCATTACAATTCACTGGCTTGCACTGTGGCATTGAGGAGTGCTCAGTCACCCTCCCAGGTGTGTATCGCTCGCTGAGTGACCGCTGGTTTGCCAATTCGGAACGATGCGCAGCTACCCAGGGCCGACGAGCCGCAAACACGGCGAAACACGTGTCCTCTGGTGCTGCCGCATCGTTCCATGAGTATATATATATATATATCACGCTCACTATCCAGTGACGAACTAACCCCCCCCCCTCCCCCAGGAGCTAACATTCTGCCTTACACTCAATTCTGTTAACGAATACGAAATTCACAAGGACATAGCGGATTTTGCGAGACGACTACTCCATGGAGAGTTTATCACTGACACAACACAAGAAAATAACGACCTCCGACTACCGTCAACTTGACACCAAATCACGGCCGAGAACCCGCACTAGACCTGTACATTAAAGAAGTAAGCAATGGCATCATCCGCGGTATTTCCCGAAGCTGGCGTGGCCACAACGTGACTAAAACACAGCGTGACGTCATCCAAACGCTAGCTGAGAGAGATGATATCATTATTAAGCCCGCAGATGATGGTGGGAGTATCGTTGTCTGGCCCACAGATAAATATATTTCTGAGGCTCATAGGCAACTCGGGAATAGGCAACACTACATCAAGCTGGACCACGACCCAACAAGGGAGTACACTGAGCTTATAACCCATACCATAGAGGACCTCCACCAACGAAGGCTCATCACACGTGTTGACCTCAAATACCTCACCCCATCAAACACTGGCGCAGGTCGTTTCCATTTACTTCCCAAGATCCACAGTATACACACGCCAACGAGCTCTATACGGCTGACATCCCAGGCAGGCCTGTTGTTTCTAATAACAACACACCAACAGAAAGACTCTCGAAATTCCTGGACCACCATTTAAATCATATTCCGACAACACTGCCATCCCATGTAGAAGACACACCACACCTCCTCAGAATAATAACAGATATAAATAACACGCGTACATTTGGTAGGGACACAATACTCGCTACGCTACATGTGACATCACTGTATACTAACATCCCACACAACGACGGAATCACAGCCCTCTGTAATACCCTTTATACAACAAACACCAGAAAAGAAACGGAAACCATCCTCGCTCTAATGGACTTGGTCCTTAAACTGAACTACTTCGAGTTCAATGGCAAGTACGTGGCACAAGTATGGGCACACCTGCCGCACCCACTTACGTCTTCATGGGGTCCGTAGAAAGTTCTTAACGCCCTAGCATTAAAACCCACTCTGTACCTTCGATACATCATTTGACGTACATACAATAAATAAAGAAACAAATATATTTATAAAATGGGAACAGCGAGAACATGAATTTCAAAGGGTTGTAGATCTACTAAACACCGCGCATAACACTATAAAGTTCACATCACAACACTCAAGTCACTCATTCAACTTTCTCGACACCACAATATTACTAGACAACGGCAACCTCACTACAACCCTGCCCTGCACAAAGAAGCCAACCGACAAACAACAATGACTTCACTTTAAGAGTCACCACCCGCGCCGCTGTAAGGTTGGAATTCCTAATGGGCAGAGCGTAAGACTGTGCAGAGTTTGTTCAAACGACACAGATTATGCTGAGAAGCTTGACGAACTCTGCAGCACACTTGCCTAAAGAGACTACCCAGACTGCCTTCTTTTCCGAATTCAGTCGCAAGGCACTCACACTCGATCGAAACGAGGTTCCGAAACATCGAGCCAAATAATCTACATCACAAGACATTCCAACGCACTTCAAAACTACCGACGCGCAAAAAACCTAGCAGACTCCTTGGTGAACGCCAAAACCAGCAAATGCAGCACCTAGTATAGTGAAACACGCCCCTGCAACCTCCCGCGCTGCAAAGCATGCAAGCACGTTCAACACGCTAACTCCATGAAAGGCACTGCGAGCAGTTACACCCACTCTGTCAACCACGCATTCACATGCACAAGCCCAATGTCATATACTGCATTTAATGCGGCGACTGCTCTATGCAATACTTTGGTGAAACAGGCCAACAAATGAACAACCGCCCCACCGGACACAAAATCGACACCTCCAACAAACTCCCCAAAGCAGTCGCCGAACACTTTACTGGCCAACACTTTTCTATGTCGTTATTGCATGCCACAACTGTGTATTACGAATATACACCTTACAAAAAGAAAAAAATGAAAGAAAAACGCTTTGGTTGCTCTGAAAATTTCCCCACGTAACTACTAATCTCCTTATCTTCCGGAACGCTCGCCAATTCCTGCATGTTGCCCCGTTTCTCCCCTTGTTCGTGAACCTCCTAGTTATGGATCCGGTCTGGAGCTAAGATGACTTCAGTCACATAATTTCCTGCGATTGTATCTCATTACGGCCGATATCTCAATACGGCCGAAAGTCTCAATACGGCCGATAATACTTTAATCCCCAAGTGTCTCATTACGGCCAGTGTGTCAATACGGCCGAAGATGTCTCATAACGGCCAAAAGTCAAAATGTGTATTCTCACATGGCTCAAGGAAATACATCAATGAGACACCACTTTACTATACTCTAATACTACAACTCACACTATACTACACTACTGCATGGCTATACATACATACATACACACATATTGTGAGACAATCAGTATGTTATACCACAGCACAATGCAGCATATTGTGTAATGTGTACACCCCCAAGGTAGTGTTGATGTTGCTATGAAGGAGCAGGCTACTATGTGGAGCTAGCTACTTTTGGAGAGCTAGATGAACATTCGCTTTGTTGGGACATTTTTTTATAGTTATCCTACAGTCACTGGCCAAGAAGGAACTAGAGCACTGCACGGGCACGGGCTTACCCGAAAGCCCGAACCCGGCCGGGCTTTGCGTTTTTTATGCGGGCCTGGGCCGGGTACGGGCTTGACAACGCCGGCCATGGTCTGGCATGTACGCGAACATATTTCGCGAGACTGGACAGCTGAATTTTCCTGACTTTGTATCATGATATTCTCACCTGAGAACTATAACTTTTTTATATGTGATCACGCGTATTTCGTGAAATGGGTCTGTATTTCACATGTGCACTCACACGCATTTGGGGACGATTGGTGTGGCGGGCGCGTTGAGAGTCCTGCACGGGGGTCAGTTAGGTTAGGTGTTCTGACATATCTCGTTCGCTTCAGAGTTCGAGAAAGGGGAACTAACACCGGTGCATGCGCAATAGAGCGGAGATGAGTCTCTCTTGAACCGCAAGGTGCATACATATCGCCCACGTGCAGCTGCGCGTTGCCTTCACAAGCAAGCAAGCACAAAGCACCGAACCGCATGCCGGCAGAGAAACACAGCCGATCCGTTGGAGTGTACCTCCTCACTCTCTACCAATTGGCTGCGTCCTTTTCCTCGCTGCGCTCTTTAGTATATCTAAATACGACTCCGGCCCTCGAGAGCAGATGCGCGCTGGGACCGGGCCTGAACATCGAAACAGCCGGGTACGAGTTGGGCCCGAGCCGGCGGAGTCGGGCTCGAGCCGGGCCCGGGCTGTAAATCTATAGAAGACGTCGGGTCCGGGCCGGGTCGTAGCAGCCGGGCCTGTGCCGGGCACGGGCCTGAAAATTAGGCCAGTGCAGTGCCCTAGAAGGAACACCCATCTCAGTCGACGGCAGTTAATTTCCATTCGCTTTACAATGGTACAATTCTTGCTTCTGGAATGAGTAGACCTGCAAGAAGCGAGAGCCTGCGAAGAGCAACCGTGAGTAGGCTAGAATATTAAAAAACAGGCATTTGACTCCACATGGCTGGTTTTATTGTACACAAGCTGCATACATGTTGATATATGTCAACATGTATGCAGCTTATGCACTTATTGTGTATGATTGTGCATGATTTATGTTAGCCTTGTATGAAATAACGGACATATATGTGTCCGTTATTTCATACAAGGCTAACATAAATCTTCAACTAGACAAAAAAAAGACAAGCCTTAAAAATGTGACTTCCAGGTAAACACAAAGCATGACCATGAGATGAATTTAGTTGCACTAGTTCATTCACTTAATAGAAACAAGTGAATATGAAACAGCGATACTTTGATGCATGCATGACTTTCCTTTTCTCGTTTCTTTCTTATAAAAGTAGTGCTATATAATTTTTCACTTCACAACAGAACCGTATGATACGTTTGTAATCTTAACAGCTCACCTCTTTAGCAGAAGCAGCACTCTCGTATCGGAAACGGACCAGTATTGTTCTGCTGAGAGGAGACCGCCGTTCCATTCTGCGCCGCCTAGTGACACCCCTGGCTTCCCGCCAATGGACAACCGACAGTATCCCCCCGTCTAATGTTGAGCAGAGTTGATCCAACGCTCGCTTTCCGCATGCGACGAAACACATCTCGTCAAGATGCTGCATTAATCCACCGAATGCGACTCGACGTGACCTTTACAGCTCAGTGGCGTTACCGCTTGAGACAAGTTGACTCTCCCACCTGCTGCCACTGTCGTGCTCTTGAGGATCTGGAGCACATTCATTTTCATTGCACCCACTACCAACATTCCCGAACCGCACTCTCCGACTCCCTTAGTCAGCTGGACTCTCGGCCGTTCTCCTTAGCGAAATTGCTTGGTTCCTGGCCCAATCCAGCCCAGCAACGATCTGCGCTCAAAACTCTTTTAAAATTGCTGGACACCATCGGACTTCGATCGTTATTGTGAAGGGACTCCATATTTTATTCCCCACATCCCCACCAGCAATGGGGTAGAGTATCGCCTCTGGCGATGAACCTCCCCACTCTCCATCTCAAAATAAAGTTGTTGTTAGTTGTTCATCCTTCAGCCAAGACTCCCTGGGCATCCTATTAGCCATGTTGTTGTTGTTTTTCTTTTTCGGAATCCTTCGCGTAGCCAGATAACATGACTGGAATGGAAAATAGCTATAAATAACAATGTGTTTAAATGAATTCCTCTTGAAGTGTTTATTCTAATCAGATATGCAGTGATGACCACTAACTACTTCTACAGTAGTTTAACTATAACTACTAACTACTTTGTGATTGAGTAGTTTAACTAGTAGTTCAACTACTTTTCAGGGGAGTAGTTAAAACTACTTTTTTAACTGCTGCAATGTAGTTTAAGTACATCTATAACTACTTAACGTTGTCCACCAACACCAATCCCTTGTAGTGTTCTTGGACAGCTAAATATGAAGCACGAGCAATAATAAGCTTTGGCTCAATCCATTGCTACGATCGTCAAATACAAAGCTTGCAGCGGGATTCTTTCTGTGCCTACGTGATAAACTAAGTTGCAGAATTATTTCATAGCAAATGAGGCTTCACTAGACAAGCATTAAAAGAAGATTTAGTACACATGCACGACACAATTGCTCTGCACCTCCGTTCTCATCAAACAAGTAGCTCAATATAAAAGTCGGAAGCACAATCGTGCCGTAAAGCTTGAGGCAAAATCGGAAGTAGTTGCCGCCTTCAGTAACCTAACTACTGTAGTTAACTACTTCAAATAGTAGTTTAACTAGGAGTTGCCACTACATTTCTGCAAGTAGTTGATAACTACTTTTTAACTACAATCAGGTAGTTTAACTGGTAGTTTAACTACATGTAGTTAATTACTGGCCATCACTGCAGATATGCTTTTGTGCTTAGTATGGTGCAAAAGCCTGCGCAACATCTGCAGATGTTCGCCGTAAGCAATTCAAGGAGATCAATTCAAGTACACCGACTTGTGCTTTTATTTTTGAACAAATATGACGACAAATTTAAACAAATGAAATATGGTTGAATGTTCTAGACGAAGATGAATTGTTCACGGTGCATAATTGTGTTATTCTACGCTTTATAATTGCGTGGGCACGACAGTGGTGAACACCCTAATTTTCTTCCGCTTGATTGCAGACGAATGTTATTAGCGCTCTCAACCCAACTGCTTTTTCTACCAACGCAACGTTCATGCTGAGTCTAACCATGGGCGTCCAGACTTTCCAGATGAAGAAAACTGATAGCGTCACTCAACTGAACATAAACCCATTGAGCGCTACTATGAGTACCTTTGCAGAGGTACACGTTTTTACTCGATAATTGCGGCTGGGAGAAAAGTTTACGGAACACGCGAGAGGCGTACTTTTTCTTCGGTGCGACACGCCAGCAGGCGCAGGAAGAGGTTGAGTTCACTGTTTCGGAGGGGTGGAAGGGTGCGCTGTTAGCGACACACAGCGGTAGAACGGTGGCTTCCACTTCGTAGGCACATCAAAGAGATACCGGAACTACCGCTGCGTGTCGCAAACAGCGCACCCTTCCACCCCTGCGAAACAGTGAACTCGCTCGCTTCTGGCAGCCGCCAGGGTGTCGCACCGAAGAAAAAGTACCTCTCGCACGTGTTTCGTGAACTTTTGTCCCAACCTGTACTTGCTCGTGGGCGTAAGTAGTGTATCACGACGTGCAGTTCTTTGCAGACATGTGCTTCAGGTTTGACGGCCAAAACTGAGGATACCACCTCTCACTTCACGATCACTGGAAGTACTACGACACACGTCCAGTACATTTACGACAGCAGTGACACCATAACGACGAAGGTAAATCATTCTTACTTTCCCTTACTTTCATCCTAGTCCGTATAGACAAAATTACAATGTGAACAGTGTGACGAGGATATCAGCGACGTATGTGGTTTTTATTATAGCTTAGAGCGCCTCCTGTCTGCCCCATGGTTTCACATGTGGTGATTTTGGCTGAGTCCCCCCCATGGTTGCATTTCGAATCTGCTCGAAGTTGCTGGAGGCGGTTCTAAGCTTAGCCTTCAGGCTTACAAAACTAAAGTTCAGTTATTACAAAACATATACAGGAAACTGAATTACTTGATGGCAGAGTTCACATAATTGTGTTGCTCAAGTTGTCCGTGAACCGGCCTTGGTGGCTGAGTCTTGTTGCGGACGTCAGGTCAGGACCCTTTGAGTGGTAGCTTGGCCATCGGAGCAGGAGTGAGGAGAACGAGGTGACGGTGTTTATTACAGCGTGGTTAGGAGACAAAAACATACAGAAAGGGGCGAGCTTATATACCCGTCTTGCAATCGCGGCGTTCTCTCTAATAGACGAGTTCAGAAAATTCCAGAGTGCTTAGCGTCGCTTTGAACTTTGGGAGTTTACTAATACGAAAGAAACAGGTGACCTCCAAATTGTTCCGATTTCTCCCCTACCGGTCCATTGTCCACGACGTGTCAGGGTCAGCGAAAGCGAAATGTAAAGCACTATTCATCGTTCCCCCGCTCAGCAAGCGCCCAGGATGCAATGCGTGCGCAAAGAGCACTGAGATTTTCTGAACTCGTCTAATAACGACAGTCAGGGGTTGTAGTTAGAGCACTGCACGGGGCCGGGCTTACCCGAAAGCCCGTGCCGGGCCAGCGGGCCGGGCCGGGCTTTGCGTTTTTTATGCGGGCCTGGGCCGGGCTCGGGTTTCAGCCACCGGGTACGGGCTTGACAACGCCGACCATGGTCGGGCATGTACGCGAACATATTTGGCGAGACTAGACAGCTGAATTTTAATGTCATCCTTTTTTTTATTGGGTATGGTGTATCATGGTATTCTTATCTGAGAACTATCACTTTATTATATGTGATCATGCTTACTGTAGAAGTGGTTTTTTCCGCGTGGAAAATATTTTCGCGTTTTCGAGCAGAGCTGCTTTGAGGATTGATTCGCGAGAACTTAAATTCGCGACACAGGTTTCCGGGAGTGCTTTGCTCTTGCATATCGTGCCGCCGTCAATACTCGGGCATATTTCGGCACGTACTAAGACGTTGTTCACGTGGATTGCGGCATTCTAGGTCTATTCCTTTGTTCTCCTCACAGAGATAGGAGGAAAGGTCCTGTCAAATGGCCTTTAGGGACCCTGTAGGAGGCCTAGTACTGGCCGTGTGCAAGTTAGCCAGTTTATTTTAGCAGTTGTTATTAATTATCACTCGGGGCACTGACCAGTTCGGTTGAGATGTGGTACTATCATTCAAGCTGGTTTTGAGAATGCGGGGAAAGGCATGTTCTGGCTTCGTGGTATAGTGGTATATTGCATATATAGTGCAAAGCGTTTATAGGAGTAACAAAAGCATGATGAATTTTCATTTCTTTTCATCTTGCGTGATGGGATAAAACAATCTTCTGCGCTTGCTTAAACTGCCTATGCTACATGGAGTAGAAAGTATCAGGTAGTCGCGGTATAGCGTCGAACGCCTAACGATTTTCGCCCTCATATGGCCAGAGTTATTCGCGGGAACTTAAATTCCCGATTTTGAAGGTGTGCGCGAAAAAAATAACACTTCTACAGTATTTCGTGTAATGGGTCTGGATTTAACACGTGCCCTCACACACATTTGGGGACGTTTGGTGTGGCGGGCGCGCTGAGCAAATCCGGCACGAGGGTCAGTTAGGTTATGTGTTCTGACATATTTCGTTCGCGTGAGTGTTCGAGAAGGGGGAATAACACCGGTGCATGCGCAATAGAGCGGAAATGAGTCTCTCTTGATCCGCAAGGTACATACATATCGCCCACGCGCCACTGCGCGCTGCCTTCCCAAGCAAGCAAGCACCAAGCACACAGCGGCTTGCCGGCAGAGAAACACAGCCTGTAAAACACAGAGCGTACATCCTCACTCTCCACCAATTAGCTGGGTCCTTTTCCTCACTGCGCTGTGCTCATTCAATACGCGGATTTGAAGGGAGACCAGAGCAGAGACCAGAGCATAGCGCACGTCAAAAGAACCCCAGGTGGTCCAAATTATCCGCATTCCTACCCTGCGGCATGTGCAACATGTCACCACACTGCGCAGACAAAGCTTACGTGTAACATCACAGTACCACAGTACCATTTATACTCTTCAGTAAATCTAAATACGCCTCGAGATGACATAGAGCAGAGGCGGGGTTGGACCGGGCCTGAGAATGGAAACATTCGGGTACGGGCTGGAAATCTGTAGAAGACGCCGGGCCCGGGCCGGGTGCGGGCCGTAGCAGCCGGGCCTGGGCCGGGCACGGGCCTGAAAATTAGGCCCGTGCAGTGCTCTGGTTGGAGTAGCCTTGTCCAGCCTGGCCTTCACGTCGACTGCGGAGTGATGTCACAATCCTGCATGCCCATTGGTTGCTTCTGACGTCAAGTCACTTACTGGCGACATCACTTTGGTGGATTAGCATCACCTTGCGGTGGCTGTGGGAGCCCATCCAACTTGTAGATTACTCACACGCACAACCACAGTAAATGCAAAGATGTACTGTGAGATCCTGGGTAAGCTTCAACAAAAACGCACAGGCTTGGAAAGGGTGTAGCGTCCCACGTCAATGAGGCGTCGTCCCTTCACATCGACCATCAAATCGAAGTGCTTGAGGAAGTCCGCACCGATGATGGCATCAGAGACGTCGGCTATGATGAAGACCCATTGAAAGTTCCGACGCAGGCCCAAGTTCAGGGTGAGGGATCGCTCACCTTTAATTGGTGAAGAATTTACAGCTTGCAATGAATGCTGAGAAGTGCGATGACGGTCCGAAGGATGGGGTGGAATGTTACTGACTTCAGCGCCAGTGTCGATGAGAAAGCGAAGATGATTGATGGTGTCGTGGACGTAAAAGAGGCGGCTGTTATCAGGCCCAGCGACTTCGGCCGCGTTCAGTTGCCGGGGCTGTGGTTTCCCGGCCACGTACATGGTGGTTGACAGTTACGGGGCCGGGGACCGAACTTGGCATGGTACCAACAGTAAGGTGAAGACTGAGCTGGAGGTGGAGAGCGGTATCGTCGGAGCGAGCGGGCGTGTCGGCGACGGGTATCCCGGTAGTGCGGTGAAGGCGATCGATGTTGTCGCGCGGTTGTAGAGGCAACCAGAGTGGTCAATCCAGTTACAAGCTGTGTGAGCCGATCAACGCTGGATTGTAGGGTGTTGACAGTGACGGAAAGACTTGAGATCGAGCGCTGACCATCAGGATACTGGGCAAAAGGTGTGATGGCAAGAACGGGCGGCACCGTGTGAGCCGGGGGAGGTACGGGGTCCGGATTGCCGTATG
This sequence comes from Ornithodoros turicata, assembly GCF_037126465.1. NCBI lineage: Eukaryota > Metazoa > Arthropoda > Arachnida > Ixodida > Argasidae > Ornithodoros > Ornithodoros turicata. The sequence continues at coordinate 34,661,866 of NC_088202.1, forward strand.
CATGAACGGAGCGGGTAACGCTTGCAACGGAGTCTGAGCGCAAGTCGAGGATACGATCCGCCAGCCGCGCCATGTCGTCCAACGTCATCTCGCCGGCTGCGGTTAAGACCACCCGAATGTCGGATGGCAAGCGGTGGAGAAAGAGTTCTTGCAGGATGGTAGAGTCGAGAGGTGTGTCACCTGTGAGATGGCGCATGCGGCGGAGTAACTGAGACGGCTTCTGGTCGCCCAACTCCTCAGCGCTAAGGAGCTGTTGAAGACGTCGATGAGTAGAGAGAGTAGTACGGGCGAGCAATTCCCGTTTCAGGGTATCATACGGCGCTTCTGCCGGCGGACGGAGAATGATATCACGAATTTCGGCAGCGGCATCCATGGGCAGCTGGCGGCTTGGGAAGTGACGCGGCGGGCGTCGAACTGCCGCTTGATTTGGGCAAACCAGAGCTCGGGGTCTTGGGTCCAGAACGGCGGAAAACGGAGGCGAATAGCATCTTCGGCACCCCCGAGAGCTTCTGTGGTGCTGCGGTGAGCAATCTGCGCCGCAGCTGTAGCTGCCGCTGAGGTGTCGGTACCCGATCGGAGCAGTGGCATAAAGGCAGGAGGATGAGGCATCGGCATTCAGTGTTCGGGTCACCAGATTGTCGCGAAGTCAAGTCACGACAATAGAGGAGACAGAGGCAACAACCACTTCACTGCGTGAGTGCCGGATCTCAACTAACGAATAATCGCACGAACAGTCAGCACGAGCAGGGCAGAGACAGGGCTCGTCGTTGTCAGCAGGTGCCGCTACATACGCATGCACCCATACAGTCACCAGGTGGAGAGACAGCCGAACTGTTCCACAACCGGCAAGGTTATTTATCTGTACAGTGCGATTCAGCACTGCATATTGCAGACATATTGGCCAGACTTGCGCACGTTACCGAAAGAGAAGGAACTAAATGTCGTTATGTCCGGCTGCCTCCGACTGCCGCACCCGAGACCAGAAAGTGGTGACGCGGCGAACACCGCCGGTCATGTGGCACCAGAGGGCGGTGACGTTCCCTGCCGCCTGAGCGTCAGCCGGCAGAAAACTGACTCGTGTGGATACACGGTTACTTGTTCCCATAAAAAAAAAAAAAAAAGGGGGAACTAAATACGTTGTTGCCCGCTACCAAAATACCACAAGGAAGGCGTTCCCGTCACATGACAGTAACGAGTTACGTTACCATGGTATTACAGAGCCAGGATAAACATGTCAAAATTATATTGACATGTGCTTTATTTGGTCCGGCGTGGAATTCTATTGCAACAATAGCTGATAGTCGAATGAGCATCAGTTATTTTAGAGCTTTTCCGTGTGAGAGCCTCTGTGGCAAGACTGAATAATTGCTCTGGAAAGGCACGGCTGCGTCAGATACAGCTACCTTTGTTGGATGCACGTGCTGGAAATAGGATGCGCCTGTTTAGTAACGAGACTGCTTTTCGTTCAAAGTCAAGCTGCACAAAGCTATCGCGAATTTTTACGAAAATAGTTTAACAGTCCTGAATAGTGCAAAACGACATACTACGAAACGTTACTTCCCAGATCTCAAAGTGCCGAGTGCTATAGAGTAAACTACTTTACACGTTTCTTTTTTTTTTTTTTTTCGTGTCCTACGGCGCACACCTTTTTGGTGTTGCCTTTACACCCGAGTGAAGGGTGTTTCCTAAAACACTCTTTAATCAGGCGTATTCATCATAAAACGCTCTTATAATAGTCGTTTAAAAACCAGAGTTCGACGTAACTCGTTACGGTATTTAAGTTCTTTTTTTGGGTAACTTGTAACTTAACTCGGTACTTTTTCGCCGTGGTAACTTTCAGAGGAACTCGTTCCTTTTTCAGGTAACTTTGCCAAAATAACTTTTCCACATATTTTCTTGCTTTCTCTCCGGTTCCTTCATGGCATTTTTTGCCATAAAACGTGATATTCAATCAATGGCAGTATTTTATTCAGCAAGTAAGAACCGCTGCCATTGAAATGAAGCTGAACCATTATGTGCGCCCACAGGGAGTAAGATGCAAAGCGTTCGAATAGACCTCTACCAGAGAACCGTGAGCATGACTTTGGTAGACAGACTGAAACCGAAACAAATTTTAAGGATAGGGCTGGGTTCCACGAACGGGCACTTGTTCGCTGCCTCCCATTGAAAGGAAAGCAGGACCGAGGGTCGCGTCCCTTTAAGGGACCATATCATCATCGCCTCAAGACCGTGGCTTTCGGGCGCGACCTTGTTCATCTATAGCTTCGAGCGTAGTTCAATTCTACCAAATTTGTGGCGCTGTTTACTCGTTTGTTTACAAACAGGGAGAGGTCTATTGCTGGACATAAACGAAAACGATCTCAGCGTGTTGCAGTAGAGTCACTAAAACTCTATGTTGCACTCCTCCGCAGGCAACTCAAGGTCTAACTCAGCTGCTCCCGCGCGCTCCACCTGAGTAATGCTATTTTGTGTCCGAAGTAACTTGGAAGTAACTCGTCCTTTTTTTAAGTGACTCAGTAATTGCGACTTACATTTCAGGCTGAAGAACTTCGTTATTAAATTAGTTACATTTTTCACACGGTAACTTAACTTGTAACGAGTTCTTTTTGACGTGCTTCTCAATCTATGTTAAAAACAAAAACATCTTTAAAAGGGACTGTTCTGTTGAAAACACGTTTAGGATGGAATTGTTTTCTGGCAAATACTCCCTATCAGATAGCTCGTGTAGTACAAGCTCCTGCTGCGGCATGCTATGGCAAGCACCACCCTGAACACAGCAGAGTTCCAGTCGTGGTTGCAACGTACAACCTAAACCGGAGTGCAACGCGTCACAGTACACGGGTCGTTAGCTTGATAACACTGTGGGATCAGCGTGACTACCGAAGAGACGTGGGGCACCCGCGGCAAGATATATTGGCGTATTTAATGGATCATATATTGAAATACAATTTGTTGGGGCGCATTCATCAAGTGTAATGAGGCGGAAAACGTTTGTAACGATGACGAGAATGCGTTTTTGCAATTAACACAGTCGCCTGCAAGAGTCAATGAAACCAGCTAAATTCCTAACATCATTCCCTGTCAAGTGCTGCGTTTTCAACTCAGGTTATCGTCTATAGCGTGATTACTTGCTGAGCGGAGCTGTGAAACCAGCATAATTTTACTTTCACGAATTAAAACACCAGTTTAATATCATATTCGCTATTTCAAACGGGATGTAAAAAAGGTGTATTGGACGTAAACACCTCTTTGAAGTCCTCACTTTACACCCTCAATGGTCGACATTGGATAAAATGTCGTGTACGTGATATCACACCTTTATTAATGCTCATGTTGCGCCCTTTGTTTCAGTCTGCGGGACAGGAAACGGTGTTTTTATAAGAATACACTTGTTTTGAGCGAATAAAGGTGTAAAGTGATTTACTGTGTAGAGACGAGCAAAGCTTGCAAAGCTGGCTAAAATCGTGCCTGGCGTGAACGGCAGCTGCGGCTCACTGAGAGCACCTAAAAGTGTGCGGTTATCTTTTGCGCATAGACGAGATCATGCTCTACACAGTGTCGCAAATCCCGGTTGTCATCCTGTAATAGGTGCTGGTATAGACAGGCCCGAAATTTCACAATTGTCCTCCTATTTCGTGATTTTTTTGTGGAAAAGTCAAACAATTAAATTTTAAAGAATGTTTGTCCTTCTAAGGTCTCATTGAATACTTCAGCAGGAAAAATCGCAAGGCACGTAACTTTCGTAGTCACTGCAGAGAAAATATGGGAAGTATACGTTTTTTCGAAAATTCGCTACAACCGAGCGTAAAACACGCAATGAAGAGGTCGGAAGAAACGTCTAAAACCAATCCAGTTCTATAGAACGAGTCTTCCTCGACAACATATTAACAAATCTCGATGGTGTTTTTTCGTATAAAAGAGATTTTGTGTGTGTAGTAGTAGAGGGTATTACGGCCAAGTGACCCACGTTGCACGTATTCGGTGGGGTGGTCTGGCTTTGTTTCTTAGGCTTCTGTTTTAATTCACTTTTTTCTGGTTCGTTTTCAATATGAAGGAACATGGATCCAGTTGAGCGTTTCGGAGTTCCGATTCACCAGTATGAATATTAAGCAAAGTTGCTTTTGTCACATTTAAATGCTGAACAATTCAACAAAAGTATTAACTACGACAAGTCTAAGAAATTATAACATTAGAGGAAACGACAAATATACAAAAACGTCATTTACATGGCAGAAGTACTGGAAGCGACGGAATCCTGTGGTGGTGGTCCTTCATCCATGTTCTACTAGGTTCCAGTGCGGCTCACAGCTAAAGCCCTGCACAATCCCCTGATGGAAGCTGATATCCGCAAGAAACTTGTGGGTTGGAATCAAATGTGGACGCTTGTTGTGATCTGCGGATAAACCGCGAGATTGCGCCATCAGTTTTCTTCGCACTAGGAAACCAAACACAGAGTCTGGGAGAGATATCTCTGGCGTCTCGAGTCGAGGTGCGCGTTTGGCGCCGGTCTTCCGTTTCACTTGCATTAAACGCTACCTATTTCGTTTGTTGCAAAATGTGTCGCTCTGCTTGGTACCGTGTATTCTTTCGTGGCAGCTAAACCTGTGCATGCCGTCATGCATCTTTTGCATGCACGTAGCACCGTGGACGCTCAGGACCTGTCCTCGCTACAAAAGCTATGCCACTGCGGGGTTTTCACAGTCAGAACAAGAGAGAGGAAGTCGCCCGTATGAATAAGTTCGGGGACATCTGTTTGTGTGAGTTTTTTGCGTGCTGTTTCGTGCTGACGGGAAATGACGTTTATTTCTTGGAAAATTGGCTAATATATGGAGCCCAGAAACCGAACTATCGCTGCGTGCAGTGGGAACGCGGATTGTACGGGTAGGACGTGAATGTCAGAAAGCTCATCCGCACAGGGATTTAGCTCACACGACAAAAATTATTACTTAGACCTGGCCATCACCGGTAATCCCCAGTCTCCGTCACCGGCACCGTGCACACCGAAAATAACGCCATAAACTTAACCACCCAGGATTGCAATACGCGCGTTATTCTACAAAAGAAAAGACTGTGGTAACCTTGCTGAAGTCTGTGCCACAGCACATTGCTTCGCCATTGCAACCAACCAGACCAAAAAAAATTTGAGATACCAGAAATAAAAGGAATTGAAACAGTGGCCCAAGAAACAAATATAGCACCCTACCGGATACATGCAACGTGGGTCCTCCTCAACTTGATACCCTGTGCTAAAGGGAAAACCTCTCTTGTATACGAACATATTTTTTCGAGATTTTTTAATATGTTGTAGAGGAAGGCTCGTTCTCTAAAACTGCATTGGTTTCAGACGTCTCTTCCGACCTCTTTATTGTGTGTTTTACGCTCGATTCTAGCGAATTTTGGAAAAAGCGCTTACTTCCCATATTTTTCCTGCAATGACAACGAAAGTTTTGTGTCTTGCGATTTTTCCCGTTGAAGTATTGCATGAGACCTTGTAACGAAAAAATATTCATTAAAATTTAATGGCTTGATTTTCCACACACAAAAAAATCGCGAAATAAGAGGAAAGTTGCGAAATTTTATGGCCCGTGTGTACCAGCACCGATTACAGCATGAGA